>NC_080696.1:61036049-61336049 GCF_030445035.2 Dasypus novemcinctus | reverse complement strand
TGCAGGCCAAGCGTGAAAGAGCCAACAAATGAGGCCCCAGTGCTGCGCGCCCCAGCTCCTGCAAGCAGGCCCTGCCGCCCTCCCACAAAGCAAGGCCACCCCGTGGGCGGTGCACCGCGGCCTTCTCCACCACCGAGTCAGCGGGAAACGTCTGGGCCCACGCTGGGCCCTTCCCTGCAGGCTGGGGCCCTTCCCTGCAGGCTGGGGTGGATGCCTGACTTTGAAATCACTTTGGCCTTTGAGTTTTCAAAGAGGCTGATTCTGATAAACTGACCTGAATGTTAACAGCGCAGGAGTTTAATTTGTATTCAGATGGAGCTGTTTAATTAGGTCTAGCAGTTAACTCTGAATAAAGGCAACGCACTGCCAGGAACCAGGCGGGGAAGTGAAACCTCCCGGGAACTCGCTGACTTCAGAGACGCTGCAAAGTCAGAAGCCAGCAGTTTAGAAATGATGAATTCACTTCCTGAAAGGAAGCGAGCACAGCCCCCGAGGCAGGGCGGCGTGGGCTCTGGGGCTCCCGAGCCAGTCCCACCTCAGGAGAAAGCATGTGAGAATGAGTTGGATGAGATCCAGGTGGGTACACGGGGGAATGGCACGTGGGCACATGCCTCACATGGGCTCATGTGTGTGATGTGCTCATGTGTGTCCACTGGCATGTGGGCACACCCAGCAGAAGAGCCAGCTTTTCATCGAAGCGGGAGAAATCTCTCCGAATGTTCCTAGCAGCCCGGTTCATGGGAGCCATAGAAAACTGGGAATGACGTGAATGCCCTTTTCCAGTAGAATGGGCCGATCACTTGGGGTGCAGCTGTTCTGATGGAATACTACGCAGCAAGAAAGAGGAACAGTCACCTCCCATGCACGGGTGCAGGAATGAATCGCAGCTTCATGCTGATGCTGCAAGAAGCCAGCACAGAAGATCACCTCCTAGCCGAGGAGTCCACTTACACTAAGTTCAAGAACAAGGGTCACCCACCCATGGCGACCGACGTCAGAACAGCGGTGGCCTTGGCAGGGAGTACTAGCCTGGAGTAGGCAGTGCTCTGGTTGCTAAAATGCCCTGTACCTCGATCGGCATGGGGGTTGGACAGGCGGGTGTGTGTGCAAAAATGCTTTGAGTGGCACGTTGTTTAAGACATGTGCTCTGTGCTGTGTGTACATTACACCTCCGTGTAAATACATGCATATTTACAGGAAAACCTCTTCTAAGACCATGGCGGCCAAGGCACGGATCTCTGCCACCTAGCCCTTAGTGTCACATGCCCGACACGTGCGCGCTCTGAGACCCACGACCCTCCCTGCGGCAGACAAGCTCACTCCAAGTAATGGGGGGTATTATCCTCACAATTATAGGTTGAATTCTTTGCAGTTGTCTCTCCGGCTCACAAAATAAATTATACATCTTCTCTACCCTCTCTTTGCCCACATGGTTTAATAAAGTGGGGAGACTTGGCATTTCTTGCTTTTATTTAAGGGCTCCAAGGGGCGGAGAATCAAGAAGACATTGCAGATCGCTAACTGATTTGCTCCTCACGAAATTACACGGTGAGTGCGATGCCGTCCCCTTCGACAGGCGAGCACGAGAGGAAGAACTGAATTATGCTTCAGAGTTATAAGATGTGAAAATGCATTCAGGAACGCTGGCTGTTTTCAATTTTATATTGCCATTTATTTTAAGAATACCCAGGCTTTCCCAAACAGGAGTTCATAGGCAGACATGAAAATATAATTAACACTTAAACTGACACTCCAGATCCTGGGGAATTGGCTTTTTATGCTCTGATCTGCTTGCCAGGCAAACGTGATGCAAACCAGGTTTAAAGAAAGCAAGGAAGCATCTAACAATAAATAGAAGAAAAGGAATCTGCTGCCCTTTTCCAGTTTTTCCTTCCTCCAAGCTTTTATGCAGAGACTTCTCTGAGAAGAGAGGGAAATCGTTGGTGACAGGATTCCAGGGACTTTTAGAGTCAAAGGTAGAAAGGAAATAAATCTTACAAAACAAAGGGCCCAAATGAGACTATTTTGTTTGCTCATCTGTAAAATGGGACAATAAGGGTGTGTGGAGAGAGCATGAGATTTAGAGCCCCAAAGTTCCAGATCCCAGTATAAGCTTGGACACTTACTAGCTAGCACGAGTCATCCCACCTCGGCAAGCCTCAATTTCTTCATCTGTAAATTGGGGGAAATAGCAGTTCGCACCTCCCAGGTTTGTTGGGAAGATTTGGTGAAGATGTTCGTGCAAAGAGTGTGGCATGGCATCTGGCCCTCAGGTAAGCAGAGGCTCTTGATTGTCACCTCCCGGTGCTGTCAACCTGCCCGTCTCTAAGGTCAGGGCTCTGGCCACAAATGGACTAAAGAGACAGGGCCCCATGTTTCAGCTGGAGCAGAAGCAACTGCCTAATTTGGGGCGGGAGGGGGGCGGCGTGTTCACTGCAAAATGAAAATGTGGGGTCCCTTGTTCAAAAAGCAGGGCAAAGGGGAAGCGGATCGGATATGACTCAGCGATTGGGCTCCCATCTACCATATATGAGGCCCTGGATTCGATTCCCAGGGCCCCCTGGTGAAGGCAAGCTGGCCTGTGCCATGCAGAGCTGAGCTGGTGCAGCAAGATGATGCAACAAAGAGAGACACAGAGGAGCGATGGTGAGAGACACAGCAGACCAGGGAGCTCAGGGGGCTCAAGCAACTGAGTGCCTCTCTCCCATGTCAGAAGGTCCCAGGATCAGTTCCTGGTGCCTCCTAAGGGAAGACAAGAAGATGAGCAGACACAGAAGAATGCGCAGCAAATGAACTCAGAGAGCAGAGAGCAAGTGCAGGCGGTAAGGGGCGGGGGGAAATAAATAAAAATAAAATAAATCTTTTTTAAAAAATGCTATACAATTTTTTTCTAAAAAATAGGGGGGAAAGTGCTACGAAAGGCACTGAACTATATAGTTTTTCCTTTCTTGCTTGCTGTCTCTCCCATGACTTGTAAAAGTGATTTTATTCGCTGTTCAAAGCCATTCTAAGCAAGGATGTACTAAAATTCTTAATTATTAGCAGGAATTTTACCATTTCATCTTTATATTGGGTCAAGCCTATTTTAAATACAACTATAAGCGCATTTAATTCACCTGCAGAATCACCAAATAACATAATTTGTATTTTGAAGCTCGTGGCGCAGGTGTATTTGGTTCTTACCAGAAGAGCGGAAACCGGGAGCACAACTAACGCGACCGTGTGCATTGCCAGCCCCGGCGCGCGCGCTCCGCCAGCCCTCCCCGCCTTCCGCCACCCACGAGGAGACGCGAGGGGCCAGCTGCCGGTGCGTGGATTCCTTCCTCCTGGGCAGGAGGGGCCGGCTATGCAGGCAGGGCACGAGAGGACGTGGCCGATCCTCGGTCGCTTGTGAGGGTTCGGTCGCCACTGCCCTTTCTGGGGTGCCCCTGGCTATATGTGGACATGACCCCGCCTACTGTGGGCTTGCTTTGGGTCTCAGGGACCCCCAGGCGTCACGGGTGCACCTGAACCCTGAGCTCACGGGCCCCACAAATGTCCCACGCGAACGGGGCGGCCCCTGGCGTCCAGGCGCACCTCGGCTCCCGCGTGCTCGCCGCCCACCGCACCTCTCTTACGAAACCCGGGCTCGGAGACACGACGCGGACGACTCTCGAGGTGGCAGCTGCAATCACCAAACCCAGGCAGGCGCTTCTGAGGACGGAGCAGGCCGTGTCCGTGGAGCTGGCCCTCCTGGGAGGCTCTCCTCCTCGAGGGCCAGCCCAGGTGTCCGTTGGTCCCAGTCTGTCGTTCCAAGGACTCTGGGAAAGGGGAAACAATCATGACCCCAATTTACAGATGAGGAAACTAAAGCCACACAGGTCACTCCTCCAAAGGTGTGAAAGCTGGGCCAGCGACCCTTCCCTGGGCAGGACCGAGAGGCGGCCCTCGGGGACCCACGTGCCCAGGTCCCCATCCTCAGAGCTCGGGGACCTACCTAGAAAGGCCCATGTGTGACTTAACACAACCCGGAAACCACAGCCAGAAAACGGGCCTCCTGCCCCCCAGAACACATGGACAGCAATCCAGCTGATAGATGCAAAAAAGACAGACAACTGCATTTGTCCCAAGTGGGCAAAAGCTGGGACTAGACCTTCATCAAAGAGGACGCGCGAACGGCCACGGTGACGGGCCCCGTTCCCTCTTAGGGTGAGGAAATCGAGGCTGCCCCCCACCCCGACATCCCCGGGGCCCCCGGTCCAGGTCTGCCGCTCTGCTGCCGTGGCTTGAAGTTATGGCTTTTGCACAAGTGCGCTGCATTTCCACGTCCACTGTCCCTCCCGATCACTTGGTTGGTACCGCCGCAGGGGCCGGCTGCCGCAGGTACGGCCACTGCTTCCGACCGCGTGGGGAGTCAACATACTTGCGTCAGCGTCTGTTTACTGGGACTTGGCAAGGGCCGGGTCCTGTGCCCACAGCACTTTGAGGTCGCCTCGTTGCCGTCTCAGCCCTGGGACTGATGGTATCCCCAAAATTTTGTAGATGAGGAAACAAAGTCTAGGAAAGGAGATGTAACTGACTTGTCCAAGGTCACAAAGCCAGGAAGTGGCAGACAGGATTTAAACCCAGATTGGCCTCACTCCCAGTCCTGTTTGTTTTCCGCGGTACCATTGACATCCCTGATGACAGTGAAATATAGAGAACAGACTTGGGGGGAGCAGCTCCTCAGGACATCATTGTCCACTAGAAAAGGAGCTCAAGGAAGAGGGGGACACAATCCCCGGAGCCTTGATCAAGCCATTCCTGAATCACATACACACAAACCTGTGCCCTGGGAGAACCCTCAGTCTCACTCCTCAGCAGAGCTGCTCGCCGTTCCCAGGAACTCACAGAGGAAGGTGGCAGGGCAGGCGGGTAACGCGTGGTGGGGCTGGCGCATGCCAGGCTCAGCACCAGCCCAGCACCCAGCCCAGGGCATGTGCCGTTATTCTGGGAACTCGAGGGAAAATCACAAGGAATCCAGAGCCTGGCTGTGGGGGCACAAAATCAGCATTTGCGCCCTGGCTCTAATACTCACTCCATGACTTGTAGCAAGAGCGTCATGGTTCTGAGCCTCCGCTTTCTCGTCTGTAAAAGGACGTAACATTCTTGGGTTCGTAGCCCAGACAAGACCCCGCCCCCCCCCCAAAAAAAAGAAAACAACAATGATGTAACAGTGTTGGCTCTTGAGGAGCCTTTGGTGGCTGACCCGAGACCACATGCTCAAAGCCCTCAGCTCATGTCACCATAGGCCAATCACTCATAAATCACCACCAAGACCCCCTGGACTGCAGGGGCCAAGCTGCTCTCAGAGAAGCCGGCGTGGCCGGGGACAGGCCCTCCCCACCCTCGGGGACTGATGCACTTCGGGACACTTTCCTGCTGATGAAGAATTCAGCCGAAGGCCTGTGCGTTTGCTCCGCAAGCTTCTTCACTTTTCTCCAGTGAGGAAGGTTTTGCTTTCTCTTCTCTCTCCCCGGAGCAAACCCACTTCCCTCCCCACATCACTGGCAAGAAACCAAGAGGGAGAGAAAAAACACTCCTGGTCCTAACGGGACCATAAGACGCTGGTGATTTAATTATCTCCAGTGGGTAACTGGCAAGCCGTCCACCATCTTCCGGCATAGGCTGATCAGTCCCTTTTCTGAATATTAATGATGCTTTGGAAAACCTTTGAACCAGGCGGCCGAGGAGAAAATGGCTCCTCGAGGTGGGAAAATGGGAAAGAGGGGCCGCTGGGGAAGGAGGGCTGGAGGCAGCGTTGTGGGAGCCGAGCCTGGCGCCCTCCACACGTCCTGAACCCGGCTGTGCGTTTTCTGTGTGCCAGACCCTCTCCTGGCTCCTGGGGTGCTAAGCACCTCCCCACCTCAGGGCCTTTGCACCTGCTGTTCCCAGGAGAACACTCTTTTCCCAGATGTCTTCAGAGCTGCTCATCCTCATCGCCTAGGAGAGCCCCCCCCCACCCCCAAAGGATTCATTTGAGAAGCACATTTTGGAGCTCTGCTATCCAGCATGGATTACAGGTTACATTGTAGTTTACACTCCCTCCCAGTCCATTCAGTGGGTCATGGGAGGATATATAATGTCCTTCATCTGTCCCTGCAATATAATTCAGGACAATTCCAAGTCCTGAAAATGCCCCCATATCTCACCTCTTCTTTCCTCTCCCTGCCTTTAGCAAGTCCCATGACCACTGTCTCCATATCAATAATACTGTTTCTTCCATTGCTAGAGTCACAATAATTCTATAGTAGAGTACCAGTAAGTCCACTCTAATCCATGTTTGATTCCTCCATCCTGAGGATCCTGGGATAGCAATGCCCACTGTACCTCTAAATTAAAAGGGAGATTAGATCCCAGATGGTTGATGGATGGGATTCTCCCCTATACATTTTTAACATAACATTTTGAGTCATTGATGTATCTCCTAAAAATATAAATAAAAAATATATTTAAAAAAAAAAACAGAATTGTGAGAAACCAGACTGTTTTATCAAGAGCAATAAAAAGCAGACAGTGTCTAGGAATCCATTTCACCCAGAATACACATAAGAGCTCTGTGCAGAAAACTTCTGAACTCAAATCAAGGATGACGTGAATAAACAGGGCCCTATCGTGCTGTAAGCCAGGGCACCGTGATACTGCGGAGAGGCTCTTCATACACCATCTAGAAATTCAGTGCAACTTCAGTCAAACTTAGTAAGTACGGAAGAGTAGAGAGCCATGAAGTCCTAAATCCACCTTTTAATCATAGTCCCAGGGCTGGGACAGGGGTGAGACGAGCCGGGCAGCTGGGGTGCCAGGCGGGCAGCTGGGACGCCAGGCAGTTGGGGCACCGCACACTTTGCACCCAAGACCCCAACTTGCTTCGTCCTACTCCCAGCCCCAGGTCAGACATAAGACATGCCTCCAAGCCACGGTAGTAAAAATGATGGGGTCCTATAAGAAAAGACAAATGGACCAAGAAAATGGAACAGTTAGTTGGTGTTCGTATGGCAACTTACATACAGCGATGGAGACACTAGAAATCCTTGGGGAAATTAATGGTCATTTTGTAGATGATGTTGGGAAAACTGACTCACTAGATGAAGAAAAATAAAATCGTGTTCCTCCTAACAAGCATATCAAGGGGACTCTCGATGAAATGAGGACGTAACTGTGACTGGAGAAAGTAATGCTCAATAGATGGACGAGTAGGCTCATCTCTTTGGGACCTGGGGTAGAGGGGAAGACGTTATTAAACAACATTTCAAGAGCACAAACCATAAAGCTAAAACTTGAACTTGATTAGTTTGGTTACATCAAAGTGAGAACTTCTGTTTGACAAAGCACACCCTGGACAAAGTTCAGTTCACAGAGCAATGACAGATGGGGAAAAGATGTATTCACAATGTCTAAAATCAACAGGGGATTAATACCTAAAGCCTATGAGAAACTCTGGCAAGTTAACAAAAGAAAAAAAAAGAGAGAAACCCCAGTGGGAAAGTGAACAAGAGAGGAACAGGCAATTTATAGACAGGGAAACCCAAAGCTGAGAAGCATTGGAAGAGATGTCAAACTTGATTAGCCATCAGAGCTATGCAAGTGGATAATTAAAAAGTCTTAGCTGCCAAGGCCAGGTTCAAGGGATCTGGAGAATGGAGCAGCCTCGGGCCCTGTCATGGACACTTCGGAGTCCAGCAGACTCTGGCGCATCAGCGATTCAGCTTCCAGGTTCTGGGTGCACACGCCAAAGAAATGTCCAGAAGCGGACACGTGGGAGCATGTCCACCACGCGCTGGCCAGCCGAGGTGACCAAGTGCCCACCACGCTGCCCCAGCTGGGAAGGGGTGGGGAGGGCGGGCTGGCTTCTCCCCCTGGGCTGGGGGCCTGCAAGCCGGATGAGCGGGAAAGACAAGGACATGGGTGAGGGGCTCGGGGGTGAGAGCCAAACTATCGGGAGGTCAACAGAGTGGGGCCAGGAGAGACTTCAGCAGGGACTCGGAAGGGGACATACTGAATCGGGCAGAAGGAACTCCTGGGGAAGCGTTTTAAAAAATCTATTGGTTTCTTTCTAGTTTGAGTTGATTCACTGACTAGGAATATTTTTGAAAGGAAAAAACCTCTGGTTTGATTCCATGTTGCTTAGGAAAATAGGAAATGTCCGATTTGTCTCACTCCAGTTCGTGCCTCTGACAGTCTCTCCTGCCTCCTGCATTCGGGAAAATCCACGTGCCCTGACAGGTCACCCACAGGCCAGCGAGCCCAAGCCTCAGCCAGGCCACGGCAGTGACCTCACTTGAGACCAGAGGTCACCAAACAGCCCATGGGCCAAGTCCAGCCACTGCCTGCTCTTGAATGGCCCACCAGAAGGAACTGTTTTAACTCTTTATTGTGGCAACGTAATATAATATGAAATTCCCCATTTTAACCACTTTCAAGTATGCAATTCAGAGGTGTTAGTTACATTCACAGTGTTGTACCACCATCTCCCCCATCCATCACCAAAACTTTTTCATCACCCCAAACAGAATCTCTGCACCCAGTAAACAATAAATCCCCATTCCTCCTCAGCCCCCATAACCAACTTTCTGCCTCCATGAATTTGTTTATTCTAGGCATTCCATGTAAGTGAACTCATCTTTTTGTGTGTGGTTTATTTCACATGATCTGTGCCACATGTATCAGAACTTCCTTCCTTTCTACAGCTGAATAATATTCCCTTTGTACGGATAGGGCACATTTTTGATGTCCAGCTATTGATGGACACGTGGGTTGTTTCCACCTTTTGGCAATTGTGAATTATGTTGCATTGAACACTGGTGTGCAAATATCTATCTGAGTCCCTGCTTTCAATTCTTTTGGGTGTATACCTAGAGATGAGAGTACATTTCTAAATGGTTGGTGAAAGAAAAGAAAAGTCATATGATGTTTAAAAATGATATGAAAATGATTTGAAATTCAAGTATCGGGGTCTTGGAACACAGCCACACCCACTCATTGGCCACTTTTGTGCCACAAGTCATGGTTACCATAGAGACCCTATGACACAGAGGTTGAAATACTGTCAGGCCCTTTACAGAAAAAAGGCCCATCGACCCCTGCTCCAGCAGGACATGTGCCAGCGTCTCCGACAGCAGGTGAGGGAGGGCAGGCAGGACGTCAGCTGAGCCCTTACCGTGTCCTGAGACATCTCATTAAATCCTCAAACAGCCCCGTGGAGGAGGTACGATTATCATTCCCATTGTACAGATGAGGGAAACTGAGTCTCAAAAAAGATGGAACAGCCGCCAAGAGCCAGCACCCAGCCCCACAGATCCTGCCCTGGAGTGAAGTGAACAGGGGAGCAGGGAGCTGCGACTGAACCCGGCGGCCTGGGGCCGAGCGGCGCCAGCCCCCACCCCCCAGCCGGGGATGCCTGCGGAGGGTGACTCATTTGAACCCCAGAACCAAACCCAGCAGGAGGCCTCGGGCTGGCCCAGCAGCCCCCTTGGGGTGGGGCGGGCCGCTGAGCAGGACGGCTGCGAGGGTCCATCCTGGCTGCTTTGCCATGGTGGGCGTCCCCTGGCACCCAGTGAGTAATCGCCCCACGGCCAAGGGCAGCTTTCCCTCCCACAGCAGACTCAGGCAGGCCTCTTCCGAGTCCGTTTTCTTGTCCCTGGAACGGAGCAGCCCAGTGGCGCCGTCTCCCTCCCAAGTCCCCGCTGGCAGGGTCCGCGGGGCCCTCCTCCAGGGCCCCTTGGCCGTCCTCACCCGCTGGCCCGCGGCGCCGCTGCTCCGATGGTGCTGCAGCCTCCCGCCCCCACCCCGCCCTGTGCTGAGGGCTTGGCGCCGTTTCCCTGCCCTGGGCTGCAGGGCGCCACGCGTGGGGCTGCCAGAGCGAAGGCAGGTGGTCCTGTTAGGTTGGAATTTCAGATAAACACCGAATAGTTCTCTTTTAGTGTCAGTATGTCCCATGCAGTATTTGAGACCTACTTATACTCATGCATTATTCATTGTTCATCTGAAAATCAAATTTAACGGGGCATCTTATATTTTTATTTGCTCTATCTGACAAGCCTCTGCACACCTCTCCAGGGTCACCCCCTTCCCCCAACCCACACAACTCGGCCTCTCCCCAACTCCTGCCCCCGTTGGTGCCCCAGCCCCCACGGCCTTCTTTTTTTTTTTTAAAGATTTCTTTTTTAAAATTTCTCTTCCCTTCGCCCCCCGCCCCGCCCCAGTCGTCTGCTTGTGTCCATTCGCTGTGTGTTCTTCTGTGTCCGCTTGTATTCTTGTCAGTGGCACCAGGAATCTCTGTCTCTTTTTGTTGCGTCATCTTGCTGTGTCAGCTCTCCGTGTGTGCGGCACCATTCCTGGGCAGGCTGCACTTTCTTTCGCGCTGGGTGGCTCTCCTTATGGGGTGCACTCCTTGCGCGTGGGGCTCCCCTACGCAGGGACACCCCTGCGTGGCAGGGCACTCCTTGTGCGCATCAGCACTGTGCATGGGCCAGCTCCACATGGGTCAAGGAGGCCCGGGGTTTGAACCGTGGACCTCCCATGTGGTAGACGGACGCCCTAACCACTGGGCCAAATCCACTCCCTGACACAGCCTTCTTTCACGCCCACTCCCTCCTCAGGGCCTGTGTGCAGGTGGCTCTGACTGTCTCTGACCCTTTTCCCTCCCCCTAGCCGTGTCTGGCCACTTCACACCTCAGCACCGATGCCACTTCCTCAAGGAAGACCACCAGCCCCCCTGAGCAGGACAAGTTTCTGTCTTATACGCACCCACAGAAACCTAACCCTACGTCCCGGGGCCGTTGTCTGGGTAAATGGGAGAATGCATGGATTTGTACAGTTCGATGTCATAGTTACTTTCAACAAGCATCTTCTGATGCTCAAGGAAGAGGTAGCCCAGCCTCGAAGCACGGCGGCCCACACGTGGTAGACACTGGGGAATCACGTGTTGTCCAGTCACTAAGTGAGCAGCCCAGACCCCGCAAGCAGAGCCGAGGGGAAACCCTGCCAAGCCCCAGGGCCCCCCCGCCGTTCCGTCACACCCGGGGCCCACCGCGCTGCCACAATCCCAGGGCGTTCAAAGTCCCTGCTCGTTGGCAGTGGGTAATGGCTTGTGAGCAGACTCTACTTAGCAAAGCTGGTTAGGGGAAATAAAGTGTGAAAATCCTGAGTAACAACCCATGGCAGTGCAATGCATCATTTTTTAAGGTTTCATTTTCCTGTTAGAAAGAAAAAAAAGATGCCTTTCCCAGAGTCAAGTCCAATGGGGCTTGAGACTGGCCTGCACAAGCTTTGGGTTCTTCTTCCATGAGCATCAGAAAGAGCTTGTCAAAAATAATGATGAGGGAAACAGACTTGGCCCAATGGACAGGGCGTCTGCCTACCACATGGGAGGTCCAGGGTTCAAACCCCTGGCCTCCTTGACCCGTTTGGAGCTGGCCCATGCGCAGCGCTGATGCGTGCAAGGAGTGCCGTGCCATGCAGGGGTGTCCCCGCGTAGGGGAGCCCACGCACAAGGAGTGCACCCCGTAAGCAGAGCCACCCAGCGAGAAAGAAAGTGCAGCCTGCCCAGGAGTGGTGTCACACACACGGAGAGGTGACACAGCAAGATGATGCAACAAAAAGAAACACAGATTCCCACAGAAGAACACACAACGAATGGACACAGAGAGCAGACAACTGGAGCGGGGGTGGGGAAGGGGAGAGAAATAAAAATAAATAAATAAATAAATAAATAACGGTGAGCCCAAACTTGGACCCAGCACTGTACAAATTCATGCATTTTCTCATTTGCCCCAACAGTGGCCCCATGACATAGGACTATACAGATGAGGACCCTTAGGCTAAGCAGTTGGGGGTCACTTGCCCAAGGTCATGCAGCCAGGAAGTGACAGAATCAAGGTGGGACCTGGTGCGGGAAACCTGGGGTCGTCCTCGCTTCCCCTTCTCCCTCCAGGGCCCAATCAGGAAGCTAAAGGACACTTGAAAGACCCCAAAGTTCAACCTGAGGACTCTGCCCCTGGCAAGGACCAAGACTTCACTCTTTGCTGCACGATTCCCCCCCCAGAACGCCATGATAAAAGTAACACTGGTGTGATGTAACAGCCACCCAGAGGGCTGGCGTGGGAACAGACGCCGATAGACTCTGGACAGGTGCGGGGGTCGCTGACGAAGCCAGGGCTCATCCTTGAGGCTGAGTGCAGATGTCCCGGGGCAGGGCACGGGACACCGGGACACTGGGCTCAGCGCACCAGAAAGCTGATGCTGGAGAAGAGGGTAGGAGAATCCTGAAAGGGAAAGGTAGAGAGAGGGAGTCCCCAAATTCCATATCCCCACATCTCCCACTGCCCCCGACCACACGTGGAGCAGACTCAAGGCACAGAAGACAGACGCTAAAGGCAGGCTGACAGCTCAGGAGCTTGGTGCCCTGCCAGTGGGCCCTCCTTGGGAATTTATGCTCCCTGGTGTGACAGAGTTGGACTCAGTTGTGTTGTCCCTACACATGGCTCTTCTGCCCCTTCTATTTGAACCTATAGTAAGTCTCGAGTAGATAGGTATATGTCCAAGAGACTTAAATCTTTGGGCTATCCATGTGCCTGTTGGGCCCTGAATCTCAGCAGAGTTGCAATGCCTGCTCTTCACTTCATTGGACTCACCCAGGACAACTAACAAGGAGACGATGATGGACAATGACCATCCCAAGGAAGAGAGAGAGTCTACCACTGTAAGCAAGATAGTCCCATCCATCTGCCCCACGCGATCTAAGCCCCCTCTCAATTGGAGGTGGAGTGGGCATCACCATCCCAGAATCCTCAGGATTGGGGAATGAACAATAGACTAGAGTAGATATACTGTTATTCTACTATAGACTTATTGTTATTCTAGCAATGGAAGAACGTACATCATTGGTTTGGAGGCAGTGGCCACAGAGGTTCAGAGAGAAGGGAGAGGGAAAAATAGGTGTAATATGGGGACATTTGCAGGACATTGGAATTGTCCTGAATGACATTACAATGACAAATACAGGCCATTATATGTCTTGTTATAACTTACAAAATTGTATGGGAGAGAGTTTAAACTATAATGTAAACTATAATCCACACTTAGTGGCAATGCTCCAATATGTGCTCATCAATTGTAACAAACGTACCACACTAATGAAGGATGTTGTTAATGTGGTAAAGTGTGGGAGGGGTAGGGGGTGGAGCATATGGGAATCCCTTACATTTTAAAAAAAGATTTATTTATTTACTTCTCTCCCCTCCCTCCACTGTCTGCTTTCTGTGTCCGTTCACTGTGTGTTCTGTGTCTGGTTGTATTCTCATTGGATGGCTCTGGGAACCGATCGTGGGACCTTCCAGAGTGGGAGAGAGGCAGTCATTCTCTTGCACCACCTCAGCTCCCTGGTCTGCTGTGTCTCTTATTGTCTCTTCTCTGTGTCTTTTTTTGTTGTGTCATCTTACTGCGTCAGCTTTCCACGTGGGCCAGCACTCCTGAGCAAGGTAGCACTCTTCGAGGACCAGCACTCTACATGGGCCAGCTCGCCACACAGGCCAGCTTGCCCTCACCAGGAGGCCCTGGGTATCAAACCCTGGACCTCCTATATGGTAGACAGGAGCCCAATTGCTTGAGCCACATCCACATCTACTTCCCTCTCCTATATTTTTTATGTGTCATTTATGTAATCTAAGTATCTCTTTTAGAAAAAAAATTTTAAGTATATATATTTAAAAAAAGATAGGCACTGAGCCTGGAGCTGCCACCTTAGAAACAGAGCTTGAAATTCAAATTCTGCCAAGATCACTGCCCACTAAAACAAAAGCAACAGCACTTATCAGAGGAAAACAACAAAATATCGGAATCTTCACAATTTAATATTCATTATGTCCAGGTGTACTTCCTAGTGATGCTGTAACAAATTAACACAAACTTAGTGGCTTAAAACAATACAAATTTATCATCATACAGTTCTGGAGGTCGGAAGTCTGAAATGGGTGGGCAAGGCTGCGTTCCTTCTGCAGGTGCTTAGGAAACGTCCATTTCCTAGCCTTGTCCAGCTTCTAGAGGCTGCCTGTGTTCCTTGGCCTGTGGTCCCTCCCTCACATCACTCCAACTGCTGCTTCCATCAGCACATCGCCTTCTCTGCTTCCAGCTCTCCTACCTCCTTTTTATAAGGGTGCACCCAGATAATCAGGATAATCTTCCGTCCCATGACCTTTACTGACACTGGCAGAGTCTCCTCTGTAAGGTAACATAGTCACCAGTTCTGAGGCTTGGGACATGGACATCTTTGCAGGGCCATTGTTCTGTCTGTCACACCAGGATACAATCCAAAAGTTGCCCAGCAAATGAAGAACTAAGACATGGAACAGATTCTCAAGAGAAAGGAAAGCCAACCAACATGAATCTCAGATGAACTAAACGTTGGAATTAGAATACAAGCACTTTATAGCAGATTTTTTAACTAGTCTAAATGAAGTAAAAAGAAAATGTGCTCACAGTTACTGAAAAGATAGACACTCTCTGCAGAGAAATAGATATGACCAAAAAAAAAAAAGACCAAATTGCATTGCACAGACTTTTAAAAGACAAATGGAAAAGAATGAGGAAAGAATAAGGGGGTTTGAAGATAGATTAATAGAAATACTATCCAATGTAAAAAATAGAGAGGACAGTAATTTTTTTAAAAAATGAATAGAGGGAAGCGGATGTGGCTCAAGGGATTGAGCTCCTGTCTACCACATAGGAGGTCCAGATTCAGTTCCTGGTTCCTCCTGCAGAAGACAAGCAAGAAAGCGAGCTGGTGCAATAGGCAGGTGTGGCAAGCTGACACAACAAGATGACACAACAAGGAGATAAAAGGGGAAAGAATGAGAGACACAACAAAGCAGGGAGCTGAGGTGGCTCAAGCAAATGAGTACCTCTCTCCTACATGGGAGGTCCCAGGTTCAATTCTCAGTGCCTCCTAAAGAGAAGACAAGCAGACACAGAGAGCACACAGCAGATGGACACAGAGCAGACAGCGAACACAAAACAATGAGGGGGGTAGGAATAAATAAATAAAAATAATCTTTTTGAAAAAATGAATAGAGCCTCAGGAGCTCATTTAATGATATTAAATACTCCCATGTACATGTAAGTGAAATCTTAAGAGGAGGGAATGAGGCAGAAGTAATATTTGAAGAAATATTGACCAAAATTTTTCTAAATTTAGTGAAAGACAGAAATATACCAATTCATGATGTTCAATAAACAAACAAATTAAGCACAAAAAAGGCCAGACCAAGTTACATCAGAGTTAAACTGTTGAAAGCCAAATTAAACCACACGACTTGAAAGCTAAAAGAAAAATATGATGTATTGCATAAAGGGGAAATGCTCCAATTAATGTCTGACGTCAGATCAGAAATTATGGTGGCCAAGAGGTGTGGAATATCATTTGTAAAATGATGAAAGAAAAACCTGTCAATGAAGAATTATTTATCTAATGAAAATATTTTTCAAGAACCAAGGCAAAATAAAGGCATTCTCAGATAAAGAAAACTAAGGGTATTTGTTGCCAGAAGATCTGCACTATAAGAAATGTAACCGGAAGTTCTTCAACTGGAAGAGAAATGATACCAGATGGAAATTCAGATCCTCAGGGAAGAGAAATGTTAAATATATGAATATTTGCAAGAGATTATTACCTTCTGTGATGAACAGGTTATTCTGTCAACTCAGCCAGGTAATTGTGTCCAGTTGTTTGGTCAAACAAGCACTTGACTAACTGTAATAAAGGGCATTTATGGACTTTAGTCACCATTGACTCTACTGCAGCAGTAAATCATAGATAGCTGGTTATAATTACATCAGTCAGGGAGATTGCCATCAACAATGAGTGACACTTAACCCAGTCAGTTGAATGCCTTAAAAGGGGAAGCAATTCCAGCATTGAGAGAGAATTTCCCAGCTTGTCTTTGGACAGCCAACATCTCCCAGAACTCATCTAGAACCTTCATTGGACTTTCATTGCAGCCCTTGGTTGCAGCCTGCCTGCGGAACCTGGACTTGTGCCTCCCTGTGGTTGCACGAGAGACTCTTATAAAATTGCATACTATTGACAGATATCTCTTGTTGATTCTGTTTCCCTAGAGAACCCTGACTAATACACTTTCTTATTTCTTTTTTCATTCTATTTTTCTTTTAAAACTATGGAGCCATTTAAAGAAAAAAATACCATTGTTCTGTGGGGTTTATAATGTATTTATATGTAATAAATAACAACTATAATAGAAAGAATGTAGAGATACAAGCTTACACATTTGCAAGACATTTACATTTTACAGGGAGTGGCACATTATCTGTAAGTAGACTGTGAAAAGCTAAGGATTTAAAATTCGTTATTATGAACAATTTTGTGCCTGTATATGCTCATATACTTAGCAGAGAAATATAGCTAAAAAAGAAAATAATAATAAAATGAAACTCTAAAAAGGATTCAGATAATTTTAAAAACAGGGAGTCACAAATAGAGAAACAGAGGAACAAAAAAAGAAGAGACAAGCAGAAAAAAATAAGAAAACAGTGGATCCAAACACAACCATGTCAATGATTACATTAAATATTAATGAAACAAACATTCCAACTAAAAGACAGAGATTGTCAGAAAGGATTTTTTTTTTAAAAGATTTAACTATATATTGTCCTCAAGAGACACAGTAAGTCACAAGTAGGCAGAAAGTAAACATATAGAAAAATAAATAACCCACAAATTATTTTAGTGGGTATGGCTATATTACCATCAGTAAAATAGACTTGAAGACAAAAAGCATTATCAGAGATAAGGCTGGCCATTTCATAATGATATAATGTCAATTCATTAGAAGGACATAGAAATCATAAATGTGAATGCATCTAAGAATAATGCTACAAATTATATGAATCAAAAAGTAGCAAAATTGAAGGGAGAAATAGATAATTTCCCAATCATAGTTGGAGATTTTAAAACCCTGTCTCAGCAATTGACAGCACAGCTAGACCAAAAAAGAAACAAACAAAAAATAAAACCCATAGAAGTTCTGAACATCACTATCAACCACCTTGACTTAATTGATATTTATAGAGCACTATACCCAACAACTGCAGAAGACACATTCTTTTAAAGTACACACAGTGGACTACGGTCCATGCTGTGTGGCAGTGTTCCAGGGTGTGTTTGTCAATTGTGGTGAGTGTGCCCCACTGGTGAGGGAGGTTGTTGATGCGGGGGTAGGGGTGGGGCATGCGGGAATCCCCTCTATTTTTTTAATGTAGCATTTTGTGTATCTATGTATCTTTTTTTGTTTGTTTTTATTTCATTTTTTAAATACAACTTTTTAAATTAAAGTTAATACATCACATAGAACGTTACATTAAAAAAACATAAGAGGTTTCCATATAACCCCCACCCCACTGCCCCACCCCAATCATTTCTGTAAATTGTATTTTTTTGAAGATGCATACGTCACAAAAAATGTTACATTATAAAAAACGTAAGAGATTCCTGTATACCCCCCATCCCTCCACCCCAACAACCTCCCCCATCATTGTGGCACACTTATTGCACTCAGCGAACACATTGTGGAGCACTGCTGCACCATGTGGATAATAGTTTATTCTGTTTCCCCCCGGTACTTTCAGTGGGTTATGGCAGGATATATAATGCCCAGCATCTGACCCTGCAATATCATTTAGAACAACTCCAAAGTTCCAAAAATACCCCCTCATCACATCTCTTCTTCCCACTCCCTGCCCTCAGCAACTACTGTGGCCACTTTCTCTCCATCAATGATACAATTTCTTCTATTAATAGTCACAAAACTTTTGTAGTAGAATATCAGTAAGTCCACTCTAATCCATATTTTATTCCTCCATTCTGTGGGCCCTGGGATGGTGATGTTCACGCCACCACTATATCGAGAGGGGGCATAGATTCTACATGGATGATGGATGCAATTCTCCCGCTTGCAGCTGTAGGCACTCTTGGTTCCCTAGTGTGATGATTGACCATCTTCACCCCCCTGTAAGCTGACCTGCCTAAGTCCAATGAACCAGAGAGTAGGAGTTACAACTCTGCTGAGGCTCAGGGCCCAGTTGGCACATGGACAGTCCAGAGATTCAAGTCTCCTGAGTATGTACCAATGCTATGTATCTTTTAAAAATAAATTAAAAATATGTTTTTAAAAATACATAGAATGTTTACAATAATAGACCTTCTACTGGATTATAAAACAGGTCTTAATAAATTTGAAAAGATTGAAATCATCCAGAGTATGTTTTCTGACAATAATGGAATTAAATTAGTAATCAGGGGAGCATATGTAACTCAAGTGGTTGAGCTCTTGCTTCCCATGGATGAGGTCCTGGGTTCAGTCCCTGGTACCTCCTTTTAAAAAAATCAGAAATCAATAGCAATAATTTGAAAAATCTCAAATATTTGGAAAATAAACAGTGCTCTTCTAAAGAATCCATAAACAAAAAAGAAATTGCAGAGGAAATTAGGAAATATTTTATACTAATGACCAAGAAAATACAGCATATCAACGTTTGTGCCATGCAGCTAAAGCCATCCTAAGAGGGAAATCTATAGGTTTATATGAGAAGAAAAAATCCAAATCATTGATAGGAGTTTCCATCTTAAGAAATTAGAAAAAGAAGAACAAATTAAACCCAAAGTAAGTATAAGGAATGAAATAAGGAGCAGAAATCAATGCAATAGAAAAAGAAAATCAATGAAAGCAAGTGATAGTGCTTAGAAAACATCAGTAAAATTGATAAGCCTAATGTAGTAAAAATAGACATTATAAAATACCAATATTAGAAATGAAATATTAGAAATAAAGAAATATAATGTCTGTACATAGACTACAGACATTAAATGGACAATAAGGGTGTTATTATGAATAATTTTGCACCTGTGTATGCCCATATATTAAAAAACATAGATGGAATGGACAAATTCCTTTCAAAACATGACTTACCAAAACTGACACAAGAAGAAACAGAAAATCTAAATAGCCTGAATCTTTATTAAAAAATGAAATTCATTCTCTCACTCTCAAAAACTTTTCCACAAGGAAAATTCCAGGTCTATCACAGGAATATTATTGAGGGGTCTTGGAGAGAGCTGGCTTCTTGCGGTTCAGCTCCAAGTTCTAAAGATTTTGGAGTAAATACAGAGAGATGAGAGTAAACTTTTTCTGTTCTCAAACACAGTTTCCCACTGACCACAGAGCAGCACTCCCAAGCACAGCACTTTCAAACACGGGGCCAAGAGCTGCCCCATTTCTTGTGCTCTTGCTGTGTGTGCAAGGCCCACAGCCCTGAGGGCCTTGTGGTCGGGCTGCACTTCCTCACTCCCTTTGAAGTTAGGCTTGGCTACATGACTTGCTTTGGCCAATCAGATGGGAGCAGAAAGACCATGTCACTGCTGGGTGGATATGGCAAGAGCCAGAAGATAATTGTGCCATGCCCTTTACCCCTGCTGCTGGTATACTGAAAGCAGAAATCTAGATAGAGCTTCTGTCAGCATTGGTCCCTGAGTGGGAACTACAAGATCAGGCTTCCTACTGACCAGCCCTGGCATGTAGCATGAGTAAGAAATAAAACCTTTACTGCATCAAGTCACTGCAATTTGAGATTGCTTGTTACCCGAGCATAACCCAGCCTCTCCTGACAGATACACCCAGACACTCATTTTAAAGAGATCGCTCTGTAGACTCTTTGAAGAACAGATTGAATGGAGTCAGCTCCACTTGAGAAGATACTACAGACATTTGGGCAAGAGAAAATGGTGGCCCAGGCCAGGGTAGAGGCAGTGAGAATGAAGAAAAGCACTAGACTTGAGGGCTAATTAGGAGGTAGAGTCTACAGGGCTTGTGGATGAATTGGATGTGGGGGTGTTTGATGACACTCAGGTCTCCAGTTTAAATGCTAGTGGGGATAGCGGGTCATTGACCAAGAAAGAGAACACTTGAAGAGACCCCATCTGGGGCCTTAGACAAGGCGGTGGACAGAATGACGTTCTCCCCAAAGAAACTGACTCCCTGATCCTCAGGACCTGCTGATGGCTATTTTACGTGGCAAAACTGACTTTGTGGGAGTGGGGTGTGGCTTAGTGGTTGAGCGCCTCCTTAGCATGTACAAAGTCTGGGGTTCATTCCTAAAAAAAAAAAAAAGCGACAGCGGGTGGGATTTAGGGCATGGCCCCTGAGATGGGAAGAGTAGCCTGGGTCTTCCAGGTGGGCCCAGTCTAATCTCGTGCGTCCTTCAGAGCGAGACCCTCTCTCAGGTGGGTCAGTGAGAAAGGACCAGGGCAATTCAGCATGAGAAACCACGGCTGGCTTTGAAGATGGAGGAAGGGGCTGCTAGCCAAGGAACGCAGGCGGCCTTGGAAGCTGCAAAAGGCAAGGAGGCAGGTTCTCCTCGAGCGCCTCCAGCCCTGCCAACATCTTAATTTTGAATCCAACGGGACCGCTGTTAGCCTCTCGATCTCCAGAACTCTAAGGTAATAAATGTGAGTTGCAGTAAGCCGCAAAGCATGTGGTAATTGGCTATGGCAGCCACAGGAAACCCAGATGAGCTCACATGGAGACATGTGGGGTGTAAAAGGCTGTGGGCCCACCAGGGGAGGGATGGGATTGTCACCCAGCGGGCACCGTCAGTGCCCTGGCCAGGCCCCTGGGGGCCCTCATACCTGGAGGCAGTGTGACTTTGCTTCCAAAACCATACACTGGTGACATTTTACAAAGGCTTTGCCAGGAGCGTCTGGAGCTGTTTGGCCCTATGTGAAGAGCCACACATGCCTAGAGTTTATGCCCTCCCACCTCGGGGCATCTCTTAGCCTGCAACTGGCCAGGGCAGGGCTGTGAGAGCCTCCAAATGGGACAAACTCAGCAGAATTTACACTCCAGAGCTCCCCCTGCAATCAGGCTGGGGCTGGGGGTCCCTGGAGACTGCATTTTCACACCTGGCTTAGCCTCTCCTTTGCCCACCTGCTGCCCCCACCCTCCACCCGGCGTCCCCAGGGAGCACCCCCCTAATGAGTCACCTGCACACATCGTGCCTCTGGCCAACCCACCCCAAGGCAAGGTAGTGGAAAACACAGTTCTGAAACTTCCCTGTCCCCCCGCGGTAGCCGCTAGCCACCCGTGGCTCTTGAAGTTTACGTTTAGATTATTTAAAATGATATAAAACCAAAAATTCAGTTCCCTGCTTGCACTGGCCACATTTGAAGTGCTCAGCAGCCACCTGCGGCTTGTGGCTACGGTATGAGCACAGAACGAACATTCTCATCATCACAGAAGGTTCTACGGACAGTGTGGGTCTGGAGCTCAGGCAAGAGGTCAGGGCTGTGGGGGAGGAGAGGTGGGCGGTCACCAGCGTCTGGAGACGGTGAACAAGGCCAGGAAGATGGCCTGCAAGCCCTGCAGGCCCCGCTCACCTGGAGGCCACAGGGCCTCCTCAAATGCAGCACTCGCAGTCCTGGCCATTTCTTGCCACATTCCCTCTGGCCGTTCGCAGACAGCAGGAGAGGTCCCAGCACCCAGGCCACGTGCTGCCCCCAGGTCTATCCACATGAGCTCACAACGCCTGCCCCCTCCCTAGAGGAGACATCCCTGGGCCATCAGCCCAGAGGAAAGACGGATAATTTCCCCCTGTGGCCTGTCAGTCACATCATTAACACAGATGCAGCCTGGGAAGGCAGCCCTTCCTCCTTGCCTGCGCCTGCCGAGCACGTACCCACTAGCTGCCGAGCTCCCGCTCTTCCCGTCCCCTCCCTCCATCCCTCCATCCCTGTCGATGAGCTCGAAGTTGCAGCTCCAGCTCGAGGATGAGGAAGACGCCCTTGGATGACAGACTGCAGCCTGGGGTCCCGGACTGTCCAGTCTGTTCCTGAGGCGGGGGTCAGGGGAGCCCCCCAGCTAAGCCTCTCCCGAACTCCTGGCCCACTGAAGCCACGAGACCATCGAGATCTGTCATTTTAAGCTGCTGCGCTTACAAGTGATTTATGTAGCGGGAGGTAACTAGTTCAGGTTCCATCAGTTAATTGAATGAAAGCACCAACGTTGGTTGCATTCTTGCCTCGTTACCAAGAGAGTGTGGAAAGAGTAACACAGTGGACTCCACTGGCTGCCTACTCATAACAACTGCCCCTGGGAAGCAGATATGGCTCAACTGATAGAGCATCCGCCTACTACATGGGAGGTCCAGGGTTCAAGCCCCGGGCCTCCTGACCCATGTGGTGAGCTGGCCCATGTGCAGGACTGCTGCGTGCAAGGAGTGCCATGCCAGGCAGGGGTGCCCCCGCGTAGGGGAGCCCCACGCGCAAGGAGTGCGCCCCGCAAGGAGAGCCACCCCGTGTGAAAAAAGTGCAACCCACCCAGGAGTGGCACCGCACACACAGAGAGCTGACGCAGCAAGATGACGCAACAAAGAGAGACAGTTTCCCAGTGCCACCGAGGATGCAAGAGGACGCAGGAGAACACACAGCGAAAGGACACAGAGGGCAGACAACAGGGGAAAGGGAAGAGAAATAAATAAAATAAATCTTTAAAAAATAAATAAACAAACAAATAAATAAAACGGATTAAAACAACAACTGCCCCTTCCCTCCCAACAGAACCTGAATTTTGTTCAAGTCCCTAACTGATGGTGACTGCAGTCAGAAGAGTGGTTATCCCAGAAGGTGTCATTGGCTGGAAAGGGGTGCAGAGAAGTGTTCTGGGGTTCGGGGGATGGTTACAATGGGTGGACACAGATATAACAATTCATCAAGCTGTACAAACAAGGTTAATTCACTTTACTCTAGGCTTGTTAGGCCTCAATTTAAAAGTACTTAAAAAGTAGATGGGGAAGCAGATGTGGCTCAGGAAATTGGGCATCTACCTACCACATGGGAGGTCCTAGTTTCAATTCCCAGTGCCTTATAAAGAAGACGAGCAAGACAGCAAGCTGATGTGATGGGCTGTCACAGCAATCGGATGCAATGGATGGTACACCGAGATGACACAATGAGGAGACACAACAAGCAGGAGCGGAGGTGGCTCAAGTGATTGGGCGCCTCCCTCCCACATGGGAGTGCCCGGGTTTGGTTCCCAGTGCCTCCTAAAAAGAAGATGAGCAGACACAGAGTGTACACAACGAACAGACACAGAGAGCAGATAGCAAAGGCAAAGAATAGGGGAGGGGAGGAATAAATAAATAAAATAAATCTTTAAAAAAAAGGACGATGCAGATGTGCCAACTCAAGCCACCTGGCTCCTGGGCCCCCCTGTTCATTTCCGAACCCCACCCTCTGCAGGGGAACCCTCTTGTCAACTCCGGAGAGCACCTCTCTCTGCTCCTCCCTGTCCCCCCTGCCCCATCTCTCAGGGAGCAGCCCCAAAGCAGTAGGCATTCACCCTCTCGGGCACAGCCCCAGGGAGGGCAATAGCAATTCTCCCCCAGGAACCCCCCACCTGCTCTGCTGAGCTCCACCTATGGGTCCCCTGCGAAGAGGGGTGGATTTTCTCTTTTGTTTTCAACAAACAATCCCAGACCAACCCACAATCCTGGGTCCCACAGTGGGATTCCCATGTGGTAGGCAGGCACCCAAATGCAGGGCCCTAAACTGTGGCTTGGGAGGAGGTGGGGGGTGAGAGGGAGGGTCGGCCCCCTTGCATGGTCAGCGGGAAACAGGCAGGCGGCAGGTGCGACGGGAACCCCCACCCTGGAATGTCAAAGGCAGAGGGGCCCTAAAACCCCACCTCTTTTGATGGGCAGATCAGATGGGAGGTGAGTGCCCACACAGCTCACAGCTCTTCTCTCCTCAGGCCAGGGGGCCCGGAGCTCTGGGGGTGCAAAAATCACAACACATGAATGGCCACAAGCCCTTGAGCAGACACCAGGGCAGTGCAAGTCAGAACCACAACGAGCTGCCATTCCAACCCATGAGGGTGGCTGGAATCAAAACAACGGGTAGTAAGAGCTGGAGAGGATGTGCAGAAACTGGAACTGCCATGCATTGCTGGCAGAATGTAAAACGGTGCAGCTGTGTGGGAGAGAGTTTGGAAGTTTCTCAAGAAGTTAAACATAGATTTAAGACATGACCCAGCAATTCCACTCCTGCATATTTACCCAAAATTGAAAATAAGGATTCAAACAGATACTTGAACAAAATGTTCACAGCAGCACCATTTACAGTAGCCAAAGCTGAAAGCAACCCAAATGTCCACCAGCAAAGGACGGGATAAACCAATGTAGTCTACCCACACAACAGATTATTAGTCAGTCATAAAAAGGAATGAAGTACTGACACAAGCTACAACCTGGATGACCCTCGGAAACATTATGCTAAGTCAGAGAACCTAGACACAAAAGGTCCCATATTGCTTGATTCCATTTATATGAAATACCCAGAACAGGCAAATCCATAGAGACAGAAGGCAGGCACTGGTAGCCAGGGACTGGGGGCAGGCACTGCTTCATGATACAGCATTTTATTCGGGGCTGATGAAAATGTGACTGCCCCTGAATTGCACACGTTAAAATGGTTAATTTTATTATGTGAATTTCTTCTCCATTTTTAAAAATCAATGAGCTAATCCCTGTTCTGAAGAACCAGAGGAGATGGACTATTGAGTAAACAAGGGCACCTAAAAGCCCGCTGTTCTGATTATCTATTGCCGGGTAACAAATGACCCCAAAACCATACGACTTGAAACAACCGTTTTATTTCAGGCAGGAATTCGGACAGGGCACAGCGGGGCTGGCTTGTGCCTGCCTCAGAGTCTGCAGACTCAGCTGAGAACACTCAAACAGCCGGGGCTAGCACCCCCTGAAGGGCGCTGATCCCCCACGTCTGGCATCTGGGCTGGGGTCCCTTGTGGACTGGGTGCAGCTGGGACTACGGACCTGAGTGTCCCCAAGGACCTCTTCACGGGGCAGCCTTGGGTGCCAGGACTTTTTTTTTTTTAAGATTTATTTTATTTGTTTTATTTATATCCTCCCCCCCCTTCCCCCCCCCCCCCCGGTGTTTCTGTGCCTGTGCCCATTCATTGTGCACTCTCTGTGTCTGCTCGTCTTCTCTTTAGGAGGCACTGGGAACCGAACCCGGGACCTCCCATGTGAGGTCACCTGAGCCACCTCCACTCTCTGCTTTGTTGTGTCTCTCATTGTGTTTCCTCTTCATGTCTCCTTGTTGCATCTCTTTGTTTCATCAGCCCACTGCACCAGCCTATCTGGTCAGCTTGCTGTCTTGCTCATCTTCTCTAGGAGGCACCGGGAACTGAACCCAGGACCTCCCGTGTGGTAGGCAGGCACCCAAATGCTTGAGCCACATCCACGTCCTGCCAGGACTTCTTACAAGACCGAGTGTCTAAGCAAACAGGGCAGAAGGCCCTTGGCTCTGACAACCACCTTTAGCATATGGCGTCACTTGGCCACCCTCCGTGGGTGGAGGCCGTCCAAAGCCCGCCCGCATTCAGGGGCAGGCGACAGAGGCCTGACCTCTAGGCGACTGTCCAGAAGGTCACTGCTATTTGTAAAATCCCCACGCCCATCAGGAGTGTGTTAAATAACTCCAGGCGCATTGCAGCTCTACAATAGAATAGTATGCAGGCGTTAAAATGAAGGAGGCGCAACAGACTCCAGCATCTACAATCTGATCTATTGGACTTACCACACTCAGCTAAGATGGAGTTGAAGAAGGACAACCACCACACCATGGAGCCTAGAGTGATTACAACTGAAAATGGGAGGATTGCATCCAGCATCCATGTGGAATCTGAGCCTCCTCTTGACATAGAGGTGCAATGGACACAACCAATCCAATGTCCACATAGAAGAGGTGGCATTGGATTGGGAAAAGTGGACATGGTGGACGATGGGTATGGGGAAAGGCAGGAAGAGATGAGAGGTGGAGGCGTCTTTGGGACATGGAGCTGCCCTGGATGGTGCTTCAGAGGCAATCACCGGACATTGTAAATCCTCACAGGGCCTACATGATGGAATAGAGGAGAGTATGGGCCATGATGTGAACCAATGTATATGAGGTGCAGAGGTGCCCAAAGATGTACTTACCAAATCCAATGGATGTGTCATGATGATGGGAACAAGTGTTGTTGGGGGGGGGGAGAGGGGGGGTGGGGGGGTGGGGTTGAATGGGACCTCACATATATATTTTTAATGTAATAATATTACAAAGTCAATAAAAAAAAAAAATGAAGGAGGCGGCGGCTCCGTACTGGTAAGGAGTGGCCATCCAGTGTGCAGAGGGAAGGGGAGAAGGGAGCAAAAGCTGGAAGCAGAGCAGAGCGTAGAGGGCATGCACCCTTCGTGTGTGAAGACAGGAGAGGCCATGGAGGGGCAACACGAGTTTGAACGTAAAACATCCCTGGAAGGCTACACAAGAGATTGGGAACAGGCTGGCTTCTGGGGAAGGGAAATGGGGGGCTGGGCATCACCAGGACGGGAAGGACACTTAATTTTCACCATCTATCCTTTGGTTTTTTTACCATGTGTCTACAGCATTAGTTTGAAGGAAAATATTTATTAAAAATACAAGAATAAATTAGACAGACTGTCTTGAAAAGATGCCAAGGCATTGTTTTGAAGCTTGGATTTTTTTAAACTTTTTTTTGGTTTTTGCTTAGCAGGTGTAGTCCGACCTCATTTACACACAAGCAAACCAAAGGCGCAGGCAGCGGGCCCACACGCACACTCATCCTCGCCGTTGTCGCGAAGGTCAGGCGGGTCCCACGCCAAATGGGGGGGGGGCGATGGGTGTGCAGGATTAGGTGGGGGGAGATGTCTTCATTTTACCCGCCGTGCTTCCAAAATTTTTAAGTTTTCATATTAATGTGTTTGCAAAATACTTATGAAAGCGTGTGAAGTAGGAAAATACACTACTTTAACCCCAGGCACCATCACCCGAGTGACGCGCGCTAAGGTGGGAGCCCGGGACTGGCCGGAGGAGGGCGGGGGGCAGCCGGGGAGGCCGCAGTGCGCGGAGGCTGCTGGGAGGAGCAGGCGTGCGAGCTGGCCCAGGCAGGGGAAGACGTCCCAGGGAAGGGGCCCCCGGCTTGGTCTCGCCTGCTTCTCCGTCAAGAGGCGTGAGCCCTGGGGGGCCCTGCCCCTCTTTCCTCCACTCAGGGCAGTTGGGATTCGCTGGACCAAGACGAATGGGGCGCCCATCGCCTGCAAACACCCAGGACGCCTTGCTTCTCCTTTTCCCATTTTCCCTGCTCTAGCCATCGGTCTCTTTTATAACAACACGAATTAAATATTAAATATTAATGAGCATCACCATTTGTGCCAGATGCTGCTGAAGCCCCCTACTTGTCTTCTTTTTTCTTCTCAACCACCCTAAAGGTGGGTACCATTATTAGGATCAGCATCCCAATTTTACAGACGAGAAATCCGAGGCACAGAGAGGTTAAGTGACTTGCCCAAGGTCACACAGCTGGAAAGTGGCGGGGCCAGGCTTTTGACCCTGGATCCAGTGCTTCCCCACTCACGGGCTGCCTCTATTTCAAGTGCTCGCTCACTCTCTCCCTCAGTCTCCATGTCTCCCTCTCCCCTCTTCTCTCCCCCCACTTCCCTCGCTCCCCTGGCAGGGCTGGCATTGAGGATGGGCAGTGTCCTTTCGCAGACAAAGCCCATTCCAGGCGGCTCAGTTCCTAAAGGTAACTCTCCTCCCAAACCGTTTATAATTTATTTATCTAATTAAATATCTCCTGGCAACCCAACCTGCCCCGAGGCGGTCCTGTTTCAACCCAGTGCCCTCCCCATCCCAGCAGCCTCCCAGTACCAGACCTTGGGCCAGGGGGCGACCAGAGCCTCCACCCACCCCCGGCAGGGCCGGCGCCCCACCCCGGAGGGCCGGGCACCCCAGCCAGCTGCACTTCCGGCCAATGAACCTGCCGCCCAAAGGCTCCTTTTTAATGAACTCCCTAACTCAGGCAGCCAGAGCACGTGGGCCAACTTCCGTGTGACTTCACCACCGAGCCGGAGCACAGCGCAGTTTGCTTTCCAAGAATAGAAGCCGGAGATGGCGGGGCGGGGGGGAGGCTGGGAGCTAAAAATGAATCTGCCGCCCAGAGCAAAACAACCCAGCCCAGGCGAGGGGAGAGGGCCGCGCCCGCAGGCGCGCACCCCCGCGGGCCGGCCCGGCGGGTGCAGTCTGCTGCCAGCCCCGGCGGCGTGAAACGCAGCACCTGGCAGGCTGCCCGACTGTCTGGCAGGGACGGGAGGGGGCTGCTCGCCCCAGGAGCCGGCAGCTGGGGACGCCCAAGGGAGTCTGGATTTTTTTTCTCTGGACTGGTTGGTTTTCCCAGTCGGCAGCGGGGAATCGTGGGCGCCAGGGCTGGGCTCGGGGTCCACGAGAAAGATGGGGCCCAGGGTTTCGGGAACTGAGGAGCCCGAGTGCCTAGGGGCAGGGGGTGGGAAGGCACCTGCCAGTGTTACCCCTGTCCCCCCTCCCCTGGGATGGTGAGAGGGAAAAGGAAAAGCAAGCCCCGCTGGGCAGACCCCGAGGCAGGGGGCGCGCAGCTGCTGGGGATTCCGCGCTCACGGCCAGGCATGGCTCTAAATACTCGAAACCTTGACCTGGAAGGGTTTACTGGAAGAGCGTCGGAGCCCCGCAGCCCCCGGGGGCACTAGCTGGCCTCACCCCAGTCTGCTGCGGCCAGGGTCTCACCCTCGGGACCCCGGTGGGCCCTTCCTCTCCACTGCGTCACCTCCTTAAAAGCCAGCCCCACGGCCGGCCGCCCAGGGCCTGCAAAGAGGCGCCGGGGTCACTGGGGGGAGGGGGGAGGATCTGGGGCTCCTGGGACCCAGCGTCAAGGAGCGACAACCTGCCAGGCGCTTCCTTTCCAATTTTCCTTCAGCTCTTCTGATGACAGCCTTCGAGGAGCAAGTGACACACACTTGGCCTTAGGCCTCCCTGCGGGTCCTAATCTCCCTTTTGAACAAAGAGAGCAGGTCCAGACCCCACTGAGAAGATGACATTCTACTACTTTGTTTTCTGTTTGTTTTGTCTGTTACAGCAAGTGACCCAGATTTCTCTTTTTGGGTTTTGGGTTTCTTTTTTCCCTCCAGATTTTCCTTTTAAGGGAGTCATAAAATTTACTTTTAAAATAAGTTAAGATGTAAAGGAGGTTGAACCTTTTCGAGAGAGAGATGCTGGGGGAGCGGGTGTAGCTCAGTGGTTGAGCACCTGCTTCCCATGTACGAGGTCCTGGGTTCAATCCCCAGTACCTCCTAAAAAATAAATCAAATTAAATTAAAAAACAAGGTAGCTAACTGAAATCTTTATGGACAAAATGACATGATGTGGGATTTGCTTCAAAATCATCTGGGGTTGGAGAGTGAGATGAGCTGGAGAAGAAACAAGATCAGCAGGAGGTGGGATTTTTGAGGCTGGGTGATGGGTACACGGGGCTTCGTTACACTATTGAGGCTACTTCTGTATGTGTTCAGACTTCTCCATAATGAAAAGCTTCCTAATGCTCTATAATAAAAACTTTGATTATATGTAAAGTGACTTCTCTTACAGAAAAAGATTAAAGTGGGTAATTGTATCAGTGGTT
Source organism: Dasypus novemcinctus (assembly GCF_030445035.2). Classification (NCBI taxonomy): domain Eukaryota; kingdom Metazoa; phylum Chordata; class Mammalia; order Cingulata; family Dasypodidae; genus Dasypus; species Dasypus novemcinctus. The sequence continues at coordinate 61,306,464 of NC_080696.1, read as the reverse complement.
CCCGGATAAGGCACCGCAGTGAGGTCCAAAGACCGAGGTGTTGCCATCTGTTTCCAACACTCGCGGGTTTATTTCCCCGCAGTCCAGGAAGCAGGACCCCTCCTGCTGGGTTCCTTGGTGAGGTCGCTGGTCTCGCATTGTCTCGTGGACTTCCAGGGAGCCGGCAGGAAGGAAAGCTTGGCCTTTTAATCTTTTCCTTTCTGTGATATCAAAGTGCAATATTGCTAAAATGATTCCCATCTGGAAATCCAATGCATTAGGAGTAAACAGGCCTGGTGGGGGGCGGGGGGCTGCACCGCGGGGCTCTGGGCTGGGGTCACTGCAAGGCCAGCTGCCGGCCCCCCTGCGGAGCTTCATGAGAAGCGGGAGCACACGGGCCTCCTGGGCTGCCCGGAGCCCGGCACCAGGGCGTGAGGCTTGGGGTGCTGGGGAGACCCCGAGGGGCTCCGGCCTTGTCCATGGGTTGAAGGGACCTCACAGAGTCCAGTCCCCGGTCCGAGCCCATCAGATGGGGACGGGAGGAGAGGAGCCTGGGCATCAGCACCCCGAGCCCCTCTCTACACCCTGCCCCCCAGTAGCCTCCCATTTGAGCCCCACAATGTAGCAAAATGCCTCCTTCTCTTGGGCATTCATTTCTTCAGACATTCATTCATTCAGTGAAATAATTTTTTTTTTTTTTTGATTTTATAAAGAACATTTATTTGGGGTAGAAGCTTACCCTTAAGAGTTCACCTCAAGGCTACTTCCTCACCAAAATCTGTTGCCATGTGTTAAAGCAAGATGACAGTTGAACTCTGCCTGGTCTCTCCTTCCTTCTTCCTTTTAAGGCTCCACGGGTCCAGTTTCTTCCAGTCTCAGCTGTTGGCTCGCATAGGATTCGTCTCTCTTCCCAGAGCTTTAGCTGTTTGAGCCTGCTCCTTTCTGTCACGTGGCAGGACCAAAAGGCCCAAGTTCTTTCCTCCCCGTGTCTCCTTCAGTACGTCTTCTTGAGTGAGTGTCCATTTATACAGCCCACCAAGAGGGCGGGGACTCAGCCTTGACTCATGCCCTACTCAGTCAAATAGTATTTATCCAGCACCTACTGCACACCGGGGATTGTTCTAGGAGTTGTAAATGCAAAAGGGACAATGCCACTTGCAGGGGTCCTAGTGGGGTGAAAGGTCAGGGGAACACTTCCACCCCCTCCACGTCCAGGTGGGGGCTCTCAGGCACGCAGAGGGCATGGCAGAGAAGAAAGGCAAGGCGGGCCAACGACCATGGCCCTGAGGCCTCTCATCCCCACAGCAGCCCCCTGAGCTGGCGCAGGGAGTAGGCACCTCTGCACACGGAGCCAAGAGTGGGGACGCCACTCGCCCAGAGCCACCCGGCTGACATGGGGCAGGACAGTGGTTTCGGTCCCATGGCCGTGATGGACTCCCAGAGCCGTGCCAAGCAGCGCACATCACCCACCACCACCCTCTCCGGGGTCCCCAGCAACCCTGCCGGGCCCGAGAGCTCTATGGAGCGCTCTTGGCAGATGAGGAAACCAAGGCACAGAAACAACCACTATTGCTCTAAAGAAAAGGAGTTCCCAACACAGGGGCGGACCCTCTCCTTGCCTCTGTGCTGGCCAGTGAGCAGCCACGAGGGCTTGAAATGTGGCTGGTCTGAACTGAGATGGGCCCTGAGCGGAAACTACACGCTGGGTTTCGAAGGCTTAGTATGAAAAAAAGAAAAACAAAAAAATCGCAGTGATAATTTTTTACTTTGATGACACGTGGGCATGACACTATTTTGATATGTCGGCTTAAGCATAACTTTAAAATACATGGTCAAAATTAATGCCTGCTGTTGGCTTTCACTTTCTTCTACACGGCCACTTTAAACGGCCCAGGTGGCTAAGTCCATTTTACAGGTGGAGAAACTGAGGAGCCCCCGCTGGGTTAACGCTCTGCTGGCCCCTTCCCGTCATTCTTAGTGACGGGGAGCAAGGACCCCGCATTCGCACCTCGCGCGGGCCTGCGCACAGCGGCAAGGTCAGCTGCCCCAGCCGACCCAGCGCGGCCGTGGCGGGGGCGGGACGCCCACCGGGCGGCCGAGCTCAGCGCCCTGCTCGTGGTCCCCGTGGCCCGCGGCCACCACCCCGCTCGTGGCCCAGGGCAGCCCGCGGCCTGCCGAGCCGCCACCAACCCCGCAGCCCCATGCTGTGCCGCGCCCTGCGCACGCGCGTCTCCCTGACCTTCCCGCGTGATCTGCCCCAAGTGGGCCCGTCCTGCTCCGCGCGCTCCCGCTTGGCTCCGGAAGTCGCCGACCTCCCCGCCGACCCTCCACTCATTCCTTCCGGCAGAGAGAAGTGGCCTAATTGGGAGCCGTTTATGATAGGCGGAATATTATGAAGGCACTTAGGAGGTTATTAACACCTTTTATGAACCTCATTGGTGAAAAGCCTGCCATGCTTAATCATTTTAGCACCATTAAATCGGTATTAACAACCACCCCGCGACTGGCGCTCCGAAATGTCACCGTTTGGTAACGCTCAGGAAATGCAGTGCCTCGGGAAATCTGGGCAGAACGAGGGAGCTCGGCTTCCCTGCGCATGCGCGTCCTTAGCCCCGCAGGCCCCAATTCAAAGAACGGGGTCCCCCGAGGGGCCAGAATGTCAGGCAGATAATCCACCCCCATCTCACTCCAGGGCAGCAGAGGAGCATGAGAGAGGGGACGGGATCAGAATGATCTTTTTAAGCTTGTCTGACAACCTAGACACTTGTACAGTAGAAAGGACAAGGCTTCCTCCCCCACACTCTAGTTTTAACAGGTCTGGGTTCAAATTTTTGCACTGCTACTTAAAAGCTGTGTGACCTTGGGCAAGCGACTTTACCTCTCTGTGCCTCCGTTTCCTCATCTGTAAAAAGGGCATCAGCACAGCACCTGCCTCCTCGTCCTATTGCCAGGTTAAGTGAGGGAACCTGCATTTGGAGGGTGCCTGGCACTGAGTGAATGCTCAGTAAAGTTTCCCACCTCCTAAACCCCAGAGGTGACCTCATTAGCAGACAGGGGTATGTTCCTTCAGACTTTGGTGCCCTTAAAAAAATTTCTGCATGCGTGATGTCTCTACCACCCTCATCTGACACAGATTTTGTCTTCCGTTGCTCTTTGCAAAGCTCTTTATCCTAATTATGCTCTTTTGCATCCTCCCACCCTTTTAGGCACAGGTAGCAAGAGTTCACGGAGGGCGTGCCACGCCAGGTTGACTGACGTGGCCCAGGTCAGCAGTCGTTTTCCATAAAGGGCCAGAAAATAGGTATCTTGGACTTGGCCAACAGAATCTGTGGCAACTACTGAACTCTGCCATTGTAAAGCGAAAGCAGCCGGAGATGATACGGGAGCGAACGGGAGTGGTCGTATTCCAATGAAACGTTATTTACCGGGAGCAGATGTGGCTCAAGCAGTTGAGCGCCTGCTTCCCACACGGGAGGTCCCGGGTTTGGTCCTGGGTGCCTCCTCCTGAAAAACCAAAAAAGACAAACAATAAGCAAACAAAGGAAAAAACCAGCTCAGGGGAGCCAACATGGCTCAGTGGTTGAGCGCCAGCTTCCTGCACATGAGGTCCCAGGTTCAATCCCCAGCCCTGGTACCTCAAAAAAAAAGCCTTTATTTACCAAACAGGAGGCGACCCAGCCTCACCCTAGTGGACGCCCCCTGGTAGCCACTGGACCACCCTAACTGTTGTTCCCACCACTAACTCCCCTGTTCATGGGCGTCTGAGGTGTTCCCCAAGTTTGGCGTTTTGAACGATGCTTCCAGATCGCGTGCCCAGAACGCTGGCCGGTGGGACACAGCCCCCACCCCGGGCCCCCTGGCGGGTGGGCAGGTCCCCTCTGCATGCTGTCAAGTTGTGTTTTTAATGCAGGAAGCATGTGCTTGTGGAAAGCAAAGGCTGAAAGGGAATCCGGGATCACTGTCCCGCACCACTGTTTTGTGGACGAGAGAGGCCACTCTAGAAAAGGGGCCTCCCGGGGTCACCGAGCAAGGCGGTGGGCAGCGAGCAGCGTTTGCAGAAACTCAGCGCCGGGTGACAGCCGCTGGAACTCACTCGCTGAGCCATGGCCCATGGCTACACAGGGCCCACAAACATCTCCTATCTTCATTTAGTTTATTTATATTTTCACTCACTGCCAAAATTTAAAACTCAGGATGTGCCACATAAAAAGCCGGCTCGCGACTTCACTCGAGCATTCAGCAGGTCCAGCAGGCATGGGCTGCAGTCCTTGTTACAGGAGACTGCCTGGGGCCAAAGCCACCTGACACTGACCAGACGCATGGACACCGGCCACTTGCCTCCACCATAATAGAACGAGGGCGCTGCCCCTTGCCCCAGAGCGCCAGGCTCCTCACACCAAGGCACTTCCCGCCTCAGGGCCTTTGCACGTGCCGGAACGTTCCCTGCACATTTCTAAGGCGTTCAGTCTCAGTTCAGAGGTCTTCCCGTGGAGACTCCCCCCCAGCCCTGCCTGTCTCAAGCAGGGCCCTTCCCCCTGACATCTTCTTGGACCCTTTTCTGTCCTTCCCAAGTTGCCAGGCTCTGCAGCTGTCCTGGGTGCTGGCTGGTCGGCTAGCTCAGGGCCTCTCGCCTCTGGCTCGCCCTCCGCCGCCCTCGGCGGGAGGCTTCGGGCACCACAGCGGTCCCTCCTCTCCACTGAAAGCTCCGCTCACCTGCGGCCCCAGGAGCTGCCAGCGGAGAGGCTGAGCGGGGATCTGAGCCCAGGTTCCTCCCAGCCCAGCAGCTCTTCCTTCTCCCGCCAGGACAGGGGTGGGAAGCAGGGCTCCCCAAGGGTGGGTGTCGGGCTCCACCTCTCCCAGGCTCGGCACTGACCCCTCTGGGCTCCACTTTCCTCTTCTGTAGGGAATAAATGAGTGAGTAAAGGGTGTAGACGCCAGCCTGGTGCAAGATAAACACACCAGATGCGTGTTAGCCATCTCCGTGCTAGCATGAGTCTCCACTGCCCAGCAGGTCCCAGGATCCCGAAGCCCACTGCCACCAGAAAATCCAGCCCGGACCTCCGGCTTCTCCCAGGACCCCGCTGCCACCAGGCCGAAGCACTTCCCGACTCATCTACGCCTCCAAGCAACGGCAGGGGGTGTCTTCCGTTATTGCTCCCATTCTAGAGAAACAGAGGCACGGAGAGGCTAAGGAAGGTGCCTCCGATAAAAGGTGGTGAGGAGAGAAGCCCCGATTCGCCCCCAAGCCCTTTGTTCTAGAACCCACCATCGTAATCACTAGAGACAGCAATTCCACTTGGAGGGATTAACCCCGAGACACGGCCACCGAGGGCCACGCGCAGGGACGTTCGCGGCAGCACGCTTTCCACGGTGATGGAAAACAGGAAGCAGCCAGCACGTCCATCCACAGGGAACTGCTCGAATAACGTGTGCTAGATCAAACAGAGGACGGTCTGCAGCCAGAAAAAAGCTGATGAGAGATCTATATTCATTATCATGGAACACGGCGGCAGAGAAGTGGGGAAAAATAGCAAGCCACTAAAGCGCATTCGTAGTGTGATTCTATTTTTGCTTCAACATATATTTATACATATATATACATAGACATACACTTATGTGTGCAAATATGCATAGAAATGAGACTGGAAGAAAACGCATCAAAATTTTAAATGTGGTGTTTCTGGGCAGTAAGATGCTGGATGCGTTCCACTTTTCTCTTTATCGTTTTCCGTTTCCTCTGGGTTTTTTGTTGTTGTTTGCCATGAGCACGTCTTGCTTTTATAAATGGGGGTGGGTGGAGACGTACAAAACAAGGAAGCTCTCACTAATGTTGAGAACGTGCAACCTGCTTTCCCTACTTACTAACAAGTCGTGGACGCCCCTCCACGTGCCCCGGGAAAGACTGGATTCTTTATTTCACGGCACAACACCCTACACTAAGGAGGTGGCCTCACTCGCTCATCCTCCCCAGGAAGGGCCGTCGGCTTGGGCAGGATGAGAATCAGAAAAGCCCCGGCGACAGCTCCTCCGTCCATCAGGCGGGAGGGAAGGGGCAGATGGGTGAGTGGGAGAAAGAGGCAGGCTCGGGGCTGGAAGAGGGGACGCGAGACGCCCCCCCAGGAGTGCGCGGTCTAGTCCAGGGGTGACAGCCCTCCAGGGGCTGGAGGAGCGCGGACTTTAAACTCCTGGGTTCCTGGCTGTCTCCCCTCGCAGCAGCTCTTCTCTCCCCTGGCTGCCCACTGGAACCGTTTTGTGCAGAGGCTGTCGTATTCATTGTGCCCCCAGCCCCAGCAGCTGGGAACAGCCAGCAGTTCTCTTCTCACTGGCTGAGGTCAGGAGCTCAGGAGCGGTCGAATGGGGAGACCCGGGTGTGGCCTCTCAGGAGGGTGCAGGGGAGAAGGGGGAGGAGGGGTGCCACCTGAAGGCTCTGCGGGGCCTGGACGATCTGCTGCGATTTAGTCTTGGAGGAGACCCTTCCTCACTTCCCATTTAGACCAGGCCCAAGCTCGGAGGGAGGGCGTTTAACTCCGCCTCTTGAAGGGAGGAGTTTCCAAGGAACGTGTGGCCTTATTTTACTTTTTTATTTTTTACACTTTTTTAAATTAAAGTTAATAGATCACAAAGAACATTACATTAAAAAGCATAAAAAAAAAAACATTAAAAACATAAGAGGCTCCCATATACCCTGATCCCCAACCCCCACCCCATCATTTTTGTAAATTGTATTTTTTTGAAGATACATACATCACAAGAAAAAATGTTACATTCCAGTGGATGGGGCGTCTGTCTACCACATGGGAGGTCCACGGTTCAAGCCCCGGGCCTCCTTGACCCATGTGGAGCTGGCCCATGCGCAGTGCTGATGTGCGCAAGGAGTGCGGTGCAACGTAGGGGTGTCCCCCGCGTAGGGGAGCCCCACGCGCAAGGAGTGTACCCTGTAAGGAGAGCCGCCCAGCGCAAAAGAAAGTGCAGCCTGCCCAGGAATGGTGTCACACACATGGAGAGTTTAACACAACAAGATGACGCAACAAAAAGAAACACAGATTCCTGTGCCACTGACAACAACAGAAGCGGACAAAGAACACGCAGCAAATAGACACAGAGAACAGACAACTGGGGGGGAGGGGAGAGAAATAAATAAAAATAAATTTTAAAAAATATATATATATATATAAGAGGTTCCTGTATGCCCCCAGCCCCCACCTCGCTCCTCCCACGCCAACAACCCCCCCCATCACTGTGGCACACTGAACCTGAGATTGGCGCTCGGGATGGTGCATGCTCAGGGGACTTGAATCTCTGGGCTGCGCATGTGCCAGCTGGGCCCTGAGCCTCAGCAGAGTGGTGCCTCCTACTTTCTGGTTCATTGCACTCACCCAGGTCAGCTAACAGGGAGGTGAAGATGGTGGCCTTATTTTAAAACCAGCACAACGGGCGCCCCCAAGTCCACAGCCTCAGGACCACGCGGGAGCTCGTTAGGGAACCCCCACCTGCTGAGCAGCATCTGCATCCCCCGGGCCGTTCAGGTGCACTTTTGAAAAGCGGCCACCCTGGGCATTTGGAGCCAGTCTCGGAGCGGGGACCCAAGCAGCAGCAATTCTACGAACTCCCCGGCTGGGTCTGAGGCTGGCGCACTGTTGGACTGTGAGTCCCAAGGCAGGCTTTGTGTCCCTGGACCTAAAGGGCGCCGGGCACACGGCCGAGCTGGCAGGGGCTCGAGTTTATCGTCCCGGGCATTCGTGTCCTGGGGCCGCTGGAAAAATGTGCACAAACTGGGTGGCTTAAAGCAGCAGAAAGGGGGCACGGGTGTCACAGCCAAGGTCCCGTGGGGCTGGTCCCTTCCGCGTGCTCCAGGGTCCTGGCCTGCGGGGGCTGCGGGCGCCCTTGGTGCTCAGGCTCGCCCCAGCCCAGTCGAGGCTGCCTCCAGGTTCACAGGCTGCTTCCGTCTCGCCGGCGTCTCCGTAGCTCGTGGCCTCTCCTCTCCGTGTAGGGACGCCAGGCACGCTGGGTGCAGGGCCTTCCCTCATCTCAACCGATCACATCTGCAATGACCCAGTTTCCAAATAAGCTCACCTTCTGAGGTCCCGGGTGGATGTGAATTGGGGGGGACGCTTTTCAACCCAAGGCACCCCTCTTCATCGATACCAAAAATGAAACCAAACTTACAATTTGTTTATTTCTGCAGTTAAGAAAAACCTCCTGGCTTACCATCGATCAGCATTTCCACGACACAGTGAGTCTTGGGGACCCCCCACCCCCCGGCATGCTTGGCTCCTGAAGTTCAGGTGGGCCTGACTCCGTGCCTGCCTCAAGGATGGGAAGTGACCTCCGCTGGGCCGATGGCGGGGTCCATCCCCAGGGACCCGGCTGTAACTCTTAGGCAATGGATTCCTCTTTCCCGTAGGTTTGCTGAACTGGTCATGTGAGCACCCTCAGTCTCTGGGGACTCTCTCTTCTCCCTTCTGGGGGACCCCTGCCTGAGAACAAAACCACCCACCCAGAGGAGAGCAGAGCCACAGATAGTTTTCTATCACGATGATGTCCCTTGGGCCCCTGGATGCATCCAGGCCTAAAACTAGAATTTGCACCTGGGTTTTTCTGACCCGTGAGTAAATAAATTCCCTTTATTGCTTAAGCCAGTTTGAGACACTTCGTTCTTGTTTGCAGTCAGAAGGTTTCTACCCAGTGCAGATGTTTCTAGCCCTCATTCTAGCGTCTAGGAAACTTGGCTGCACATAACAAAAAAAAGTCCAACTAAATATGGCTTAAATAAGAAAAACAGCAAATTTCAAGAAGGGAAGAAGCAAAATGGGCTAATTCCAGTGTTCAACGATGTTATCAAGGACTCGGCTTCCTTACGTTTTCCTGCTCTGCCGTCCTCTGTGGTGTGCTGGTTCTCTTGGTTGCAAAACGGCTGCCATGTTCCCAGACATTGCAGGCAGACCCTCCTCCGGGAAGAAACAGGAGCTGTGTCTTCCCATATGTCTCTTTTAGAAGAGTGAGGAACTCTTTCCCTACAAGACCCCATCAAACCGCCCTCATCCCCTCACGTCTCATCGACCAGAACGCACATGTCCTGTGTAACATGCCCTAAACCACGGCTGGATTTTTTGGGGGGAGAGGAGAAGAGGAAAGGAGCTGATGGAAGGGCCATCTCTTGGCAGATGTAGCTGCCTCCCCTGCTGGGATTTAGTCCCGTTGCGATTCGGACCAAGGTGAAAGGTTATTCGCAATGCATTCCCAAATAAAAGAAGCTTAATTTTTATGACCATCAAAAGCGTTTCAATGTCTTTGGTAAAACTAAAGAGAATGGAAGAAAGTTCAATAAAACAAAACCCTAAGGGAAATCTTGTGTCTGATCCACACCATTTCCCACTGAGAGGCAATGACCTGAAATAAATTTAGACATTTCTCCACTGGCCTTGTCTGGGTTCCCCGAGAAGCAGATCCGAGACAAGAATTCAAAGGCAAGTCGTTTATTTGAAAGGCAGGCGGGCGGGGCCGGGAGCGGGAGGAGGGGGAAGGGGGGCGTCCCGAAGCAGGCCCCTCCCCTGGCAGCAGCCTCTGGGGCGCTCACCTCGGGGCGACCCCACTGCGGTGGGGAACTGGGTGTCTCCACCCTCTCGCATCAGTCACTGAGTGGGGTGGGGGGGACTGCCGGGGCGCTGGTTCACAGAGACGCAGCTCCTGGGGAGTGTGCTGGAAGGGTCAGGAACACGCGGGGACGGGCAGGTCCACGGGCCACGGGCAGGGCTCAGCCAGCACCGGGTCCACACACCTGGTTGGAAGAGGTGCCCCGTGCTTCAGCCCCAGGGGTGCTACCACCAATTCAGGGTGATGGGGAGGCCTGGGGCGCAAGGCTGTCAGAGCCACAGGGCCCCTCCCCTTGAAAGCGTGTCCTGGCCGGGCCCCCTGGGCCGGCAGGCAGGGACCTCGCGGTGAAGCCGAGCGGTGAAATGAACCCAGGCGGTTTTGCCTGAATGACCAGAGCGGCGTCTGCTAGCGAGAGCTTAGAGGGCGCCCACTCCCACTCCCACTCCCCGCCGAAGACCGCGCCTGCCTCTTGTCTGCAGCCAGGAAGCCCAATCTCCCCCACCTGCCCCAGGCAGCCCCCCACCCGGGACACTCAGGCGGCCAGGCTGGAGGCCTGCCCCGGCTCACCAAGAGGGGAGGAGGAAGCGGATGTGGCTCAAGTGAGAGCGCTTCCGCCCGCCGTATGGGAGGACCTGGGTTCAATCTCTGGGACCTCCTGGTGAAAAAGAAGAAGAGAAAGCGTGCCTGCGCGGCGAGCCAGTGCCCACGCGAGTGCCCGCGTGGTGAGCCAGTGCCCGTGCAAGTGAGTCACGCAGCAAGATGATGACGCATCAAAAGAGAGACAAGGGGAGAGTCAAGGTGAAGCGCAGCAGAAACGAGGAACTGCAGTGGTGCAGTTGACAGGGAACCTCTCTCCCCATCAGAGGTCTCCAGGATCAAATCCCGGTGAATCCTGGAGGAGACAAAATGAGAAGAGAAGACCACACAGACAGCAAAAACAGCAGGGTGGGAGGAGGGGAAGGAGGGAAAATAAACAGATAAATAAATAAATCTTTAAAAAAAATAGATGGGAGCGTCTGACTGTCCTCCCCACTGGCTCTTCCCCTTGACACCCATCCAGAGTCCAGCCACTCCCTGTGGCACGGCCACTGCCACCGGTCCAGGAGGCCTCAGCTCTCCCCTGGGTCCCCGCGGCAGCCCCTCCCTGGTCCCCCGCCTCCCACCCTTGGCAGCTGGAGGAATCCACTGTAGCCCGGATCAGGTCCTCCTCCACCCGGAAGCCTCCGGGGCTCCTTCTCCCCCAGAAGACTTGGCAGATGTGGTCGAGTGACGATCTTGAGGAGGGGAGTTAGCCCAGGTTACCCACGAGGGTCCGATGTCATCACGCGTGTCCTGATAAGAGAGCCGCAGAGGGTCACAGTGAAAGAGAAGAGCTGAAAACAGAAGCAGAGGGCGCAGAGGACAGAAAATGTGACGCTGCTGGCTCTGGAGATGGAGGAAGGGGCCACGAGCCAAGGAGTGAAGGAGGCTTCTAGAAACGAAGAAGAGGCAAGGAAACAGATTCTCCCCAGCATGTGCGGAAGAGCCCAGCCCTGCTGACCCTCTCCAGGCTTCTGAGCTCCCGAATCTTAACAGCAGCCGGCCGTGTTACCCCTGGTCACTGGGCTCGTGGTCATTTGTCCGGCAGCAGCGAGAAGCCAGCGCGGGGCTGCGGGCGTGCTGTGGGCACACGGGCATTAGATTTCACTCCCCGTCGGGTGGCGGGCCCTGGGGCGGGGGCGCTGCGCTCGCCTTTTTGGATGCTTCCTCTGACTCCCACATGGAGAATGGACGGGGCTCAGTCCATGACCCACTCGGGGCCCATTCGAAGGAGTCCTGGCTGAGGAAGGTGGCAAGGGGGTGGACGAAGAATTTAAAAATACCGTCTACTAAAGCTGGACACCCACTCACCCTGCAGCCCAGAGACTCCGCTCCAGGGGTAACGCAAACAGAAAGGAAGACAGAGGCAAGTGGAAATGTTCATAAGTACATTGTTCATAACAGCCAGACACTGAAAACAGCCCAAATAGCCACCAACAGGAGAGCAGATAAACCAACCGGTAGAGTCACCGTGGAATACCACTCAGCAACAAGAGGAGAACAAACTCGCCATACCTGCAGCCTCAGGGTGGGTCCTGCAGCCACCACATGGTGCCAAAAAGGGTGGACGGGATGGATGGTTCTGTCCCTATAAGTCCAAGAATTGGCAGCACCAGTCTGTGCTGGAAAGCAGGTGGGTGACCTCAGAATGGGAGGCAGGCACCAGAAGGGACACAGGTGGGCTCCAGGCCGCTGGCCGTGTTCTTTCCCTCGGTCTGGGAGCTGGCTCCGTGGTACGTCCACTCCGTAGAGATTCCCCGGCCTGGCCACGTGTAGTCTAGGAACTTGCCCGCGTGTGTCCTGCTCCGATACCTAACCGTGCTATAAAATAGGGCCGAACGGCCGAACAAGCCGGGGTGCCCCCTGGTATACTACCCAGCAAGAAAAAGGAATTATCTACACAAGCATGACTCTCAAAATAATTGCACTAAGAAGCCAGACACATACACAAAAATAATAAATAGGTCATGCTGTATGAGTCCAAGTACCTAAAACTCTAAAATAATGCAAAGTGCTCCGTAGTGACAGAAGGCAAAGCAGTGGCTGCTTGCGAGCAGAGAGGGCGGGAGAACGGATCGCCGTGGGGCAGAGGAAACTTTCGGGGGTGCTGGGGAGGCTTAATGTGGGTTGCAACCCTGGTTTCAGCGTATGCACATGTCAAAACTCATCTGGTTGTGCACTTTAACCCTGTGCAGGTTATGGTATGTCAAGTATGCCTCAACAGAACTATTTTTAAAACTAGAGGTTGGGAGCAGGTGTGGCTCCAGCAGTTGAGAACCTGCTTCCCCCCATGGGAGGTCCCGGGTCTGGTTCCCCATACCTTCTAGAAACAAAGACAAACAACAAGCAAACAAATGAAAAAGCCACCTCAGGGGAGCCGATGTGGTTCTGTGGTGGAGCACCAGCTTCCCTCTTACCTGTCCCAGGTTCAATCCCCAGCCCCGGTACCTTAAAAAAAAAAAAAGTAGAACCCCAAGCTTTGCCGATGGCTGGGACACGGGGAGGTGAGAGAGAGAGAGGGCGGGCAGAGGGTCCCAGACACGTGGCCAGAAGAACAGGGGTGGTGTCTCTGACCAGCGTTGCCGTTTACTGCATCGTTGCAGTTATCTGAAGAATGCTGGGCTCCCCTGGTCCCTGCTGGCTTCTCGAGCCTGGGTCAGTGTTTGGGCCCTGGCATCCCCTTGGTGCTGAGCACGGTGCTGGCACCAGGAAAGGCTCCACAACGCTTGTGCTGTGGGAAGCGGATGTGGCTCAAGTGATAGAGCGTCCGCCTCCCATATGGAGGGTCCAGGGTTCAAACCCCGGGCCTCCTTGACCCGTGTGCAGCTGGCTCATGCGCAGTGCTGATGCGTGCAAGGAGTGCCGTGCCACGCAGTGGTGTCCCCCGCGTAGGGGAGCCCCACGCGCAAGGAGTGCGCCCCGGAAGGAGAGCTGGCCTGCGCGATAAAAGCGCAGCCTGCCCAGGAGTGGCACCGCACACGCAGAGAGCTGATGCAGCAAGATGATGCAACAACAACAAAAAAGTGACAGTTTCCTGGTGCCGCATGACCAGAACACAAGCGGACACAGAAGAACACACAGTGAATGGATGCAGAGAACGGACAACGTGGGGGAAGGGGAGAGAAATAAATAAAATAAATCTTTAAAAACAAAAAAACTTGCGCCATGAACGCTCGCTCCCCATCGCATGCGTTTCCTTCCTACACATGTGTCCCGGGGGTGGGGCCCTGGGCACAGCCACCCACCCCAGGGGTGCGGGGGTCTGTGTGACTTCCTCGGCCAGGCAGAGAAGACCCAGAAGCAGGAGGAAGCAGGGGGAGGCCCAGAGAGGCCAGCTCGCACTGCGCACAGAGAAGAGCCGCAGCCGCGCTGGCAGCACGCCTCGGCTCTGTAGGTGTCAGAACATCCCAACAAGGCTGGCACCAGGGTGACTCCCATCTTACAGGTGAGGAAACTAAGGTGTGGTGTTTAAGAACTCACAGGGAGCAGCGTGGCAGTGGTTCTGCCCCCTCGGTAGGATTGCTGGATTTAGCAAATAAAAAATCCAGGACACCCAGTTAATTCTGAATTCCAGGGAAGCAGCCAACAATTTTTTAGGATAAGTATGTCCTGAAGACTGCACGGGACATACTTATTTTGTACGTATGCGTGTTTCTCGGGGCGCGTTTCCACTGAAATTCCAGGTGAACTGTGGGTCCTGTACTTTATCAGACGACCCAGCCCCCAGGGGTCCCGTGGCAATACCTGGAGTCTTTCTGATTGTTCTGACTTGGGGAGGCAGGTGCTGCTGGCATTTAGGGGGTAGAGCCCAGGGGCGCTGCTAAGCATCCTGTGCAGAGCACAGCCCCCCCAAAAGAGAAGTACCCGGCCCAAATGTCCCCAGTGCCGACGGCGAGAAGCCGTCATCTGGACGAGACTTGAGGTTGACGTTCTGGGCAGCCCCTGGGGGGTGAGAAGAGGCAGGAGCTGGGGAGCCACGGCGAGCTCACAAATGTGGGACAGAGGTGCCCCCCATCCCACCCCAAGGAGCGGGTGCGTGGCCGCGTGCTCCGGACGGCCTCGTTTGTCAGGAAAGTGTGTAAAACGATACGCAGAGCAGCTAAAAATAAATAAATAAAGAGAGACGCCCAAATTAGACGCCGTATGGTTTTAGCATGGAGATTTGGTACAGCTTGCTCCAAGCATCCTGGTTTCCTTGGCGACGTTGGCCACGCATTAGCTGTCTCAGGCCAAAAATAAAAGATTTGCGAGAAAGAAGCCGCAGGACTCTGCCACGGCTGCCACCGCTGTAACGCCAGTCACTTGAGAGGCCAGCCATGGGGCAGGGGTCCCGGGAGAGGGGGGGCTGGGTCCTCGGGTCCTCCTGTGGGCAGTGGAGTGCGGCGGCTGGGGGTGGATATTGGAGCTGGGTGGGTCTGTATTCAAACCCTGGCCCTGCGAGGAAAGGAGCAGCTTTGAACAGGCTCCTCCACCTTCCTGGGCCTCAGACAGGTTGCCTTCTCTGTTCAGAAAAGGGGGGGACACTACTAGATGGCGAATACGGGCTGCCTCCAGGGCCAGGCTTGTGGGAGCACCCGGGCAAGGCGGCTGCAGCCAGCGCCGCCCGAATGCACGCACAGGGGGCCGGCGCCCAGCCCAGGGAGACGAGGCACGCCGCGATCAGCTGGAGGGAGAGCAGACGCATCCGGGGTGCCTCCCCCCACACCCCACCCCCTGCACCCACACCCACCCGCAGCCGAGAGCGAGCGACGGTGCATTGCCCAGGCCGGGGCCCTCTCGCCTGCTGCGTCGCCCGCTCCTGATCCCTCCTGGCCCCATGTGCCTGTGAGCTGATGACCCTGGGCCCCGGGACCTCCCTGCTGAGGCCTGGCACTGCCCTCGCCGTGGCGCGCCGATGCGCTACGGGCGCCCGCTCTGAGAGCCAAACAGGAGCCGTAATTAATGGCCAACACCTATAGGGGTGTTCTCGGCCCTGGCTGCCCACCAGAAACTCCCGGAACCTCTTAAACACCCCACGCCCGGGGGAGCGGATGTGGCTCAAGCGGTTGAGCGGCCACCTTCCACAGGAGGTCTTGGGTTTGGTTCCTGGTGCCTCCTGAAACAAACAAACAAAATACTCCATGCCCAGGCCGCGCCCTTGATCAATTATTACGGGTTGAATCATGCCTCCCCAAAAGATAGGTTGAAGTCCTAGCCCCCAAAACCCGTGAGCTGTGATCGTATTTGGAAGTGGGGTCCGTGCAGATGGATGTGAGCTAAGCTGAAGCCTGCTACGTGAGGGTGAGCCCCAAACCTACGTGACTGGCGCCCTTACAAGAAGAGGCGAGACGGGGAGGAAAAGGCGATGTGAAGTCGGAGCAGGGAAGAAACGATGCCTGCACAAGCCAAGGAATGCCTGCTGCCACCTGAGTGTGGACTTTCAGCCTCCGGAGCTGGGAGGGGAACATTGCTGTTAAGGCAAAAGGGACCTAAGACAGTTAGAGCCGACTCTGAGGCTGGGGCCCAGGCCTCTGTATTTTTTTAGCTCTCAGTGGTTGCCATGTACGGTCAAGGTTGAGACTCACTAGTCTAGGTCAGCGGGCAGGAAGCTTTTTCTTAAAGGGAAAATATTTTCCATTTTAGACTTTGCAGGCCATGCAGGCTCCCTCACAAGAACTCACCTCTGCTGCTGTAGTGCAGAAGCAGCCGCAGGCAAGATATAAGTGGGTGTGGCTGTGTTCCAATAAAACTTTATTTATGGACGCCAAACTTTTAATTTCCTATCTTTTCATGTGTCACGGACTGTTCTTCTTTTGTGTCTTTCCAGCCATTTAAAAATATGGAAACAAGTCTTAGCTCATGGGTTCAAAACACAGCAGGCAGTGGGTTGGATCTGGTCCACAGACATTAGTTTGCCAAAAGAAGATCACATTTTTTTTAAGGAAGTACCAGAGATTGAACCCAGGACCTCATACATGGGAAGCAAGTGCTCAACCACTTAGCTACATCCCTTCCCCAGTGAGAGTTGTGTTTTTTTGTTTGTTTTCAGGAGGTACAGGAGATTAAACCCAGGACCTTATACATGGGAAGCAGGTGCTCAACCACTTGAGCTACATCTGTTCCCACCATGTGTAATTTTTAACTCAAGTTACATTTATTGAGCATTTACTATGTGCCAAGTGCCAGGCACTGTGCTAGACCACGAGGAAACAGCAGGAAGCAGTCTTTTACTTTACAAATCACCTGCACCAGCAGGTCACATCGCCTCTCCTCAGGACCCAGGGATGGTCCCTGCTGTGATCTCCATCTCCCAGAAGTGGGGTGGGAGGCCCAGACCAGAATTTGGATTTTGTGAACTGACATCCAAGCTGGAGGTGCTATCTGTCCTGCTGACCCATGCGAGGTGCAGGCAGGGGCACACGGGGAGTGTGGGGCGGGCTCCTTCCCGCCAGGACAGGGCTCCGGGCCACTGCTCCAGGAGGTCCATTATATTTTCCACCCATTTTACAGATGGGCAAACCGAGCCCAGAGGGGATGTGCCCAAGGTCTTCAGGTGGTAGGTCTCGGCTTTCAGGGCACCAGCACCCATGGAGGGGACACTTGGTCACTTCAAAACAAGTGACGCTGTGAGGGGATCCCGGGACCCTTCCTGCAGTTCTCTCATCTGCAAAAGGAAGATAAAAGCAACCGAGGCCCAGGGTTATTCACTGTCAACAGTAAGACCTCCTTGCGAGAAAGAAGCCAGACAAAAGAACTACAAATTGTATGATTCTGTATGAGTCAGCCAAAGGGGTGCTGATGCAAAATACCAGAAATCGACTGGTTTTTATAAAGGGTATTTATTTGGGGCAGAAACTTATAGTTGCCAGACCATAAAGCCCAAGTTACTTCCCTCGCCAGGTCTGTTGCCTCATGTTGGAGCCAGATGGCTGCCAATGTCTGCGAGGGCTCAGGCTTCCTGGGTTCCTCTCTTCCCGGGACTTGTTTCTCTGCGGGCTCAGCTGCTCTGTTCTCTCCACAAGACCAGCTGCAGACTTGCAGACAAACAGCTCATCTCTCTTCCCGGGGCCTCTGCCATGTCTGATGAGCCTCCAACCTGCTTCTCTGTGTGCTTACTTCCCGGGCTCCAGCATTAAAACTCAAACTCTGTTCTCTGCCATGTCTTTTCTCTGTGAGTCCCCAGCCACCAAGGGAGTAGGGATGCAACGTCCTACTGACATGGTCCAATCAAAGCCTTAATCGTTACTTAATCAAGTAAAAATGAAACCTCCGAATCCAATATAATCTAATATGCCCAAAGGAACAAACCAGTTTACAAACATTATCCAATATCTGTTTCTGGGATTCATAAACAATATCAAATGACCACAGATTCCATTTATATAAGATGTAAATATAAATTGATTTATAAAGATGAAAAAAATTCGTGGTCATGTAGGGCTGGGGAAGGACAGAGGGATTGAGAGGTGACGGCTCAGGGGTATGGAGCTTTTCTTTTTGGAGTAGTGAAATTGAGCTAAAATTTTGGTGGTGATGAGTGCACAACATTGTGATTATTCTAAAAGCCACCGATCCTACACTTTGGGAAAAAAGACCTCCCTGCATCCCGCGTCGTGCTGGTCAAGAGACTGCTGGGACTGAGGCAAGAACCAGATATAAAAGGCATTCAAATTGGAAAGGAAGAAGTCAAAATTTCTTTATTTGCAAATGACATGATCCTATATATAGAAAACCCTGAGAGATCTACAACAAAGCTTCTAGAACTCATAAATGAGTTCAGTAAAGTCGCAAGTTATAAGATCAATGTGCAAAAATCAGTAGCATTTCTGTACACCAATAATGAGCAAGATCAGGAGGAAATCAAGAAACAAATACCATTCACAATAGTACATAAAAAAATCAAATACTTAGGAATAAACTTAACTAAAGAGGTAAAAAACTTATACACCGAGAACTATACAAGACTGTTCAAGGAAATCAAAGAAGACCTAAATAAATGGAAGAATATTCCTTGTTCATGGATAGGAAGACTGAATATTTTAAGATGTCTATCCTACCAAAACTGATCTACATATTCAATGCAATCCCAATAAAAATCAACACAGCCTTCTTTAAGGAACTAGAAAAACTAACTATGAAATTTATTTGGAAAGGAAAGAGGCCCCGAATAGCCAAAGACATATTGAAAAAGAAAAACGAAATTGGAGGAATCACACTTCCTGACTTCAAAACATACTACAAAGCTACAGTAGTGAAAACAGCATGGTATTGGCATAAGGAGAGACACATAGACCAGTGGAATCGAATTGAAAGTTCTGATATAGAACCTCATATATATAGCCATATAATATTCGATAAAGCCACCAAAACCCTCTCAACTGGGAGAGAATGGTCTATTCAACAAATGGTGCCTGGAGAATTGGATAGCCATATGTAGAAGAATGAAAGAGGATTACCATCTCACACCTTATACAAAGATCAACTCAAGATGGATCAAAGACCTAAATATAAGAGCCAAGACCATAAAGATCTTGGAAAACAGTGTAGGGAAACATCTACAGGACCTTGTAATAGGAAATGGCTTCATGAATATCACACCAAAAGCACGAGCAGCAAAAGAACAAATAGATAAATGGGACTTCCTCAAAATTAAAGCCTTCTGCACCTCAAAGGAGTTTGTCAAGAAAGTAAAAAGGGAACCCACACAATGGGAGAAAATATTTGGCAACCATATATCTGATAAGAGACTTATAACTTGCATATATAAAGAACTCCTATATCTTGAAAATAAAAAGATAAACAACCCATTTAAAAAATGGGAAAAAGATTTAAACAGACACTTCTCCAAAGAAGAAATACAAATGGCTAAAAAGCACATGAAAAAATGCTCCAAATCTCTAGCTATCAGGGAAATGCAAATCAAAACTACAATGAGATACCATCTTACTCCCATAAGATTGGCAGCTATGAAAAAAACAGAAGAATACAAATGCTGGAGAGGATGTGAAGAAATGGGAACACTCATCCACTGCTGGTGGGAATGCAGAAGGATCCAACCATTCTGGAGGACAGTTTGGCGGTTTCTCAAAAAACTAACCATAGATTTGCCATATGATCCAGCAATTCCACTGCTGGGTATATACCCATCAGAACTGAAAACAAGGACACAAACCGATATATGCACACCAATGTTCATAGCAGCATTGTTCACTATCGCCAAAAGTTGGAATCAATCCAAATGCCCATCAACAGACGAGTGGATCAATAAAATGTGGTATATACACACAATGGAATACTACTCGGCTATAAGAACAAATACACTACAAATACACGTGATAACATGGATGAATCTTGAGAACCTTATGTTGAGTGAAGCAACCCAGGCATTGAAGGACAAATACTACATGACCTCAATGATATGAAATCAGCAAGCTGCCTCAGAGAGCTAGAGACTGGAAGATAGGCTTACAGGAAATCGGGGGGTGGAGGAAGGACGTGAGCCGACGTCTGCAGGGGTGGAATCTATGATGAGCTGGCGGTAAGTATGAGCACAAAGAAGGGACAAAATGGGGGCAAGGGGTTGCCTTTGGGTGGGGCTTTGCGGGTTTGAAGGGGGTTGGGGATGGGCGGATGGGTAATACTGTCCAAAAATTGGGGGGAGGGAGGGGCAACATACAAACATGGGAGAGTATCAGGTGTTTGTTGAGAGTAAAATGTTGAGAAAATCGTATCAAAATATAATTAGAAGGGTCACCTGTTTAGGATGCTCAGGGGGGATGGTCTGATGCGGGATGGACTCTGGGGGAATAGCTGAATGCTCATTTTGCCAGAGTGGGTTGTACCATTGGGTAGAGACCCAAGAAGTGAGAGTTGGGGTAGACCCACATCCCGGGGAGGACTAATGCCATCAAATAGAGGGAACTGTATCTCTCGAGAGAAAGGGTGGCTCCCAGGGCATTAGGACAGTTGAGCAAGTCAGGCCCTCAACACTGTTGCAAGTATCTCTGGACGTGGCTCCTCGGGAAATGGAGATTGGCTGTCGCTGTGGGCCCCAAGGGGAGGGGAAAATGGATGCGGAATGGATGGAACCAAGGTAAAGGTGGGGGCAAGAGAGGAGTCTCGTGAGAGTACACAAGGATGGATATAAAACATGTAATATTACACCAAAAACATATAGGGGACGACAGACTAATAATGTAAACCATAACGCAAAACATAGGATAACTAAAAAATTTAGAAAACTGTACATCCTAAAGTATGGACCACATTGTAAGCACAGATGTCACCTTGTTTAAAAGCTATTGTTTTGGAATCTGTACATCAGTTTCAGGAAATATGATATGAATAAGTTAAAAGATTATCGCTGTGGAAGGGAAAAGGTTTTATGGTGGATCTGTGGGAGTACTGTATATTGTATATATGAGTTACTGTGATCTAAGACTCTTGTGAAGAGAAGCTCAATAATTAGGAAAAAAAAGAAAAGGAAAAAAAGAAAAAAAAGAAAAAAGAGACTGCGAGGAGGGCTGTATAAAGCAAGGTCTACGCAGCATCCTGT
This sequence comes from Dasypus novemcinctus, assembly GCF_030445035.2. NCBI lineage: Eukaryota > Metazoa > Chordata > Mammalia > Cingulata > Dasypodidae > Dasypus > Dasypus novemcinctus. The sequence goes on along the minus strand of NC_080696.1, from coordinate 61,285,778 downwards.
TCAGGGCCAGCTCGGGGCAGGCTCCCACGTGGGGGCCACCCCTGCGGGGCTGTCGGCATGGGCCTTGCTGTCACAGCTGTCAGCGTCACTGCCATCCTCACGACCGCCACGTCTTCCGATGCCCAGTCTCGACGGGTCTGAGCAGCAGTTTTAAAATCTGATAACCTGGATTCAAGTCCTGCCTCCGCCGGCTGGGCGGCGGACTTACCCTCTCAGGGCATCCGGTTCCTCATCCGTCCAGCGGGTACCGAAAGAAAAGGCCCACCTGGGAGGGTTCCTGGGGATGGTGTAGAGTCGCCCAGGTAAAGGCCTGGGATCAGCGCTCGGGCAGCGAGAACGTGGACTGAACTCGCCGCTCTGCTGCTGCGCTGCTGGTGGTGACAGCGACGGGGGCGCTCACGCCGCAGGGTCTCCGTGGGACGCCACCTGCCTTCCCAAGTCCATCTGGCCAAATGCGTTCAGACCCCGCAGCCAGGGTGCCAGGCTGTCCCTGGTCCCGAACGTTGTGCTGCCCGGCCACATGGGCTGGCACCCGTGGCGGCTCCTGCACTGGCCAACTCAGTCCTTCCAGGGAAGGGACAGAGCCCTCCAGAAAGCCGAGGAGGCCCCATCCCAGGCCTGGGCTGTACCCAAAGGCCCTGCAGGTCGAAGCAGGAAAGCACCGAGGCACTGGCTCACTGGAGCCTGGATGGTGCCGCGCTGCCCACGGAGGCCATTCCTGGCCAGAGGCGGCCTTGGCCCTGCTGAGCTCTCCCTGCTGCAGCTGCCCAGGCCCTGTGCGCCCACAATGGCATGAAATGGCCCTGCAGGCTCGGGTGGTCTGGAGGTGAGGGAAGCGGGCCTTGGGGACCCGGCCTGTGTCTGTCCTGGTCCTTGCCTCCAGGAGGACCCCACGGGGGACTTGGGGAACAAGACAGGAGAGTCCCTGCCCTCCCCGAGTTTACACTTGAGCGAAGTGAAGCCAGCCAGCCGTAAACAGACACGCTCAGTGGGAGCTTCTGGTTCTTACTGGAGGCCTCCGGGAAGGGGCAGAGAGAGGAGGGGGGAAATGTGGGGGTAGGGGAAGGCCTGGGGGGCTGACCAGCCAGCTGAGCCCCGAGTGACGAGGAGCGGCCTGGAGAAGGCCAGGCAGAGGGACAGCCAGGGCCTAGCTCTGGAGTGTCCAAGGCGGTGCAACTGCAGGTACCAGGAAGGGAGGAGGCCAGGAAAGCAGGCCAGCCACGTCCTCCTCAGCCTGAGAGCCCTGGGCCAGCGCTGCAGCCCTAGCTGAAATGCAAGGGCAGCCTGTCAGAAGAGACAGTCAAGCCCCAGGGGCAGCTCACCTGGAGGCCTCTTACCTGGAAGCATCTCACCCGGAGCCCCCTCAACTGGAGACCCTCACCTGGAGGCCCCTCGCTGATGGGAGGCCTTGTCTGTCTCCAAGACTCCACCTGCGTCAGCCCTGGTGCGGCTTGCAGTGGGAGACCGGTTGCCTTCCTGCCCAGCGGTCGGGGGGGTTTGGAATTCCAAGTCGCTGGGTTCGGTCTGGGGTGAGGAGAAAGGGGGAAGGCGTGCCGCGGAGCCGAGCCGTGGGCCTTGCTTCTGTCGCTTTTCTGGCCACCTCAGTTCTCGCAGGGATGAGGCAAGGGTAGGGGGCATCTCGGGAGTCTAAGCCACTGACACCGTGAGATCAGGCTCTGTGGCTATTCCGCTCCGAACCAAATCCGCAGGGGCCCGGGCACTAATGAATGAATGCACCGATGAATGAATGAATGGTAAAACTCTGGCAGGCCTTTTGGCTGCACTGACATCCTTCAAAAAAAAGTTGGAGGGGTGGGGAGTGGGTTATATGGGACCCTCTTATGATTTTTGTTTTTTTATGTATTTTAATGTAACGTTCCTTGTGATCTATTAACTTTAATATTTTTAAAAAAACATAGAAAAAATAAATTTAAAAAAAAGTTGCATAGCATTTCCTTGATTCTAAGAAACTACCAGTGTGACCTTGAGTCAATAACAAGGTTTCTGAGAAAGGGAAGCAGAGGAGTTTCCTGGGGCTTAAACAGAAACGTGTTCTCGCGCTCCTGGAGGCCATCGGGGCATCAGCCGGCCGGAGCCCTTGGGAGGCGCTGGGAAGAAGGCTTCCCGCCTCTTCCTCGCTTCTGGCGGTTACTGGCGCACTTTGGCTTGTGGCAGCGTAACTCCAGCCTCGGCCCCTCTTTACATGGCTGTCCTCCTGTCTGTATCTCTGTGTCCAAATTTCCCTCTTCTTACGAGGACACCGGTCGCACTGGATTAGAGCCCACCCTGATCGGGTCCGGCCTCACCTTAACTAATCCGCAAGACCCTTCTTCTCAGTGAGGTCACAGTCAGGTGTGGGGCGTGAACCTGTCATTTCTGGGGGACGCGATTCCAGCCGCAGCAGGGAGCCCCGAAATGAACGTCCATGTCCACTGGGATGTGTGTCTGCTTCTGAAACTGAGGACTGTGCCACCTGGGGAGGGGCTGCAAACCCTTTCTGACCCGTGTTGGCATTTCCCGGCCCCTGCACACTGTCTGCCAGTGAACTGCGGAGGGCGGGGTGCTGACACCCCGCGCCCCAGGCCCTGGCAAAGCCTTCCTCGAGCCGGGATTCCCACAGGGGGCTGCAGAGCCAGAGCGCGCACCTGCCCCCGAGCCCGGGTGGGGAGTGTCTGGCTCCGTCCTGCTCTGGAAGACCCCTCCAGCCACGGTCCTGGAGGACGCTGACAGCGCGGGGTCCACCAGCGGGAGGGGGCCCACCCTGCTCTCAGAGGGGCCCCCCTAGGTTGATGCTCTGCTGTCGCCACCTTGAAATTCCTAACAACATCTGAACAAGACGCCCCACATTTCCATTTTGCTCTTGGATCCCACAGATTCTGTGACCAGGCCTGAGTGGGAGGCCTGGTGGGTTGCCCTCAACTTTTCAAGAACGGTTCTGTGGCAAGAGAAGCGCATTTATGCTGCCAGGAGCACGAACTCACAGAAGTCACCGAGGAGAGGGGCCTCGGCTTGATGGAAGGATACAGTTTCCACCGGTCGTGCTGGCTCTAAACGAGCAGCCTCACGAAGCACAAGTAACAGCCCCTTCAGTGAGCTCCTCCTGAGCCAGGCCCTGGAGCCAGGTCATCTTATTTACTGCTCATGATAGTCTGATGAAGAAGGAACTTTATTATCCCCATTTACAGAAGAGACTAGGGCTCAGCAGGTTCTGATCACGTAACCTCCGGTTCGTGAAGCCAGATATGAATCCAGATGTGACTGACTCAGGGTTTGCATCTACCACAGAGTTTTTAGACACTCGGGCCAGTGCCAGGGGGCTTTCAGCTTTGGGAGGGGCAGGACTTCGGAGCTCAAGGTGGAGACTTGGACAAGGCAAGGAACACCAGGGCAATCACCTTTGCCAGCCCCAAGTCAGGCTGGTTTTCAGGTGCCTGGATTCACCTGGAGATTTTCTTCCTGATTAGAACAGGGACACAGACACCCAGAGGCAAGGCATAGTCAGACCGGCAGGGACACATGAATGAAGCTGGACACGTATGCTGCAATAGGGAGGGGTGGAGACTGCGGCAACTCATAGTTAAAACATTTAGAAATTGTTGAAAACTGCACATAAACACCAAAAACCCCCAACAGGCTGCCCAGAGGTCACCAGTTAGTGGCTGCTAGTTAGACTGTCAGCCCCATGAGGGAAGGAGCTGGGTCCCTCCTATCCATCACTACACTCCCACCCCAGCCCAGGGCCTGCCTCCTGGCACTCACTGCCCGTTTGCAAGAGCTGTGGCCCCAACAGCAGCCAGCCAGTCTACCGTCTTCCTGCTTCTTGACCACTGCCGCCCAGCAGGGCGGGGTAGTGTGCTTGTTCCACCCTGCCGCCTCCATCACTCCTCTCTCCCTTTCCAGCAGCACAAGTTCAACATGTGAGCATTTTCTTTAGCAAGGACTGAGCACTGGATACATACTGGGATAGCACAGGAGCTAAGAGCAAGGGCTCTGGATGCAGATGGCCAAGCCATCTCAAAGTCACCTGGCCTTCCCCGGCCTCCATTTTCACATCTGCACGATGGGAATAATAAAGCCTAACGGGATTTTCTGAATTCTAAGACATGGAAAATGTGAGAACGCCTTGCACCTAACAGGCTTAGAACCCATGCCGGCTGGTGTTCTTTACTGCCTGAGCAGTTACTGTTTATCAAACACCTCCTGTGTGTCAAGCCCTGTGTTAAGAATTGGTCTTTGAAATAATTTAGTCAATCAGTACATACTGAAGTAAACTATGGGGCAGACAATCCACACGGCCCATGGGAGCCTCTCCGCCCCGCCCCAGCTCCTTTTCCTGGGAGACACAGGAAGGGCTGTGACAGAGCTTAGCAGAGGAGGGGGGAACACGCTCCAGGGCTTTTCAGGTTGAGCCACTTGCCCAAGGTTGCAGACAGCAAGCGGGATTCCGGGGCAGGCTCCTCGAGGTCTCCCTTAAACCCCCGCACCTGGCTTAGAGCTGCGCACTAAGTATCCGTGGCACGGAGGACTGTCCCCGGGTCCTCACTAAACCCTAGAAGGCTGGACGGCGGACGCGCGCCCACACCCGGCCTTCCGACACCGACGGGCGAGCCCACAGGGGCGGCCGCAGCCCCCCCACGCCCCCTAACCCCGCACCCCGAGACTGCACGCCCCTAACCCCAGCCGCCCGCACCCCGCCCTCCGCTACCACGTGGATTTAAAACCCACGCGGCAGCAGGACGCCTGCCCCTCGGACGCCATTGGGCGAGGTCGCCCTCACTTGTGTCCAATCGAACGGGCTTCTTCCGAAACCCGAACTTGGGATTGGCCCGCCGGGAGTGTCATTTTGGGCCGCCCGTGACGTCACTGTGTCTGGCACCCCCGCCTCTTCGCGGTCTTGACACGGCTTAAAGGAGCCGCAGAGGAGAAGACGTGTGTGTCGCTTCAGAGGCAATTTAAGCTCGCTTTTGAAAGATTTTTAAAATTAACGTTCATGGTAGAAAACACAGCAGAGCGGTATGAGAAAAATGGGGATAGAATTTAATCCTGTTACACAAAGCTAACCACTGTTGGCATTTCGGTGACTATCATTTCAGTCTTTTTTCCAAATAATGAATATAATTTGACTTTTACAAAATGAGGATCCATTCTGCGGCCTATTTTTACATGCATTTTATAAAGGCCTCTCTCAATATCAATTATTCTTTGAAAACATGAGTTTTAACATTTGCCTTATCTTTGACTTTCCCCTATTTCATAGCATTTTTGCCTTTACAAATAAAAAGATGTCCTCATGTCTTTGTTCAGTTCTCTGATTGTTTCCTTCAGTATCTTGTAGAAATGAAAATACTGGGGAGAGCATGTCTCTGTTTAAGGGCCTAATCTATATTGCCAAATTGTTTTGCCTTTATTCTTCCAGCAAATACCACTGAGTATCCACGTGCCAGTTGCTGCTAGAAGCAGTGGAAATAGCAGAGAGCAAGACAGACGTCTCCTTCAGAAGGGCCTCTGGAGCGGGCCCAAACCCATATCTGAGGGTAACTATACCACGGGCAGTTCACCCGGCATGCAGGCCGTATCTCCAGTCCTGCAGGAGAAGGGCACAGGGAGGTTCCAGTGCCACCCCCTGGTGTCATACCTCATTGCTCTGGGTGCCAACAGTGCCCTCCTGGCACCTACAAGCCAAGGAACACCAAAGATTGCCAGCAGCCACCAACAGCTGGAAAGAGGCAAGAAGGATGCCTCCCTAGAGCTTTCAGAGGGAGCATGGCACAGCCAACCCCACGATTCGGGCCTTCCGACCTCCAGAACTGGGAGAATAAATCTGTTGTTTCAAGCCACCAAGAGTGCGGTAGTCTGTTATAGCAGCGGCTGGAAGCTAATACCCACCACATCTACACATGTCACACACAGCACACGTACCACAGATATATGTGACACCTATGCAGCACACCCCACAAGGCCTACAGCACACGCCACGCATGCATCTTTCTGGTTTGAGTTTCAGTACCAGGTGAGTGCTGCTTGGCCCTTCCTGGCAGGGGCTGCCCCAGGATACATGGTTCGAAGCTTGTCATTAGAAGGGCATCCAGGGGATGAAAAAAAGACATCGGGGACCAAAGCGGTGCATGAGCAGAAAAGAAAGAATTGTTAGGAAGGAAGTCAAAGGGTTTATTTGTATGTCTGTGTGGGCAGGCGCCACTCCTTGACTGCACAGGTGCATGCCAGACCTGGGAGCTGGCAGGGAATGAACCAGACTCTGTCCTGCCTTCCCGGATTGACAATCGAGTGGAGGAGCTTCACGGTGGGGAGCGGCTGATACCCCGATGATGCCTCCGGTCCCCAAGGCTATGACAAGTTCCTCAACCACACTGTGAATGATGTTCCCACCCCCACTTAGCAGCGGGGAGAAGCAGGCCCAGACAGGTGAGCCCACCTGCCAAGGGCCCCCAGGCAGGTGCCTGGCCACAGGTGGCCCTGAGGTGCCTGATGGATTTGGTTTTGACCTTCTGGGCCTCCCACCCCCACCTCCACAGCAGACGTCAACTGAACTTCATCTTCGTACGTCTGATGAGCCCAAACCAGGAAGATGTGGGGCGAATGGGTGAGCCGGGGGAGTCTCCAGGTTGCCAAGGTGGCAGGATGGTCCCAGTCCAGCAGGGATGGCCAGGCCAGAGGCTGTGCAGAGGGAGAAGGGCCCGGAGGTCAGGCCATGGTCTTTGGGGCACAATCCCTGCATTTGCATCCCGGCTCCCCCTGCCCCACTGGGTGTCCCCATCTGTCGACTGGGAACAGTATCAGCTGGGACCTCACGGGGCTGTGTGGGCATTCAGTGACCTAGTGCCTGGCTCACCGGAGGAGCCTGATGCATATTTGTTGAATAATTAAATGGATGACTATGACGTGGTTAGAACACGGCCTGGCACACAGGCAGTGCCCGGTAAACAAGAGCCCTTCTTAGTAGTTCAAAACAAAACAAGATAAACCGCGAGAGCCAGACGCTCACCTGGGCACGTCGACAGGCGCCTTGAGCCGCAGGCAGGACTTGGCTTCCAGCAGCGGTTTGTCAAGGCAAGAGGTCGCTCTACCCCTTCAGGCCTCCCGAGACTGCTTCTGAAAGGCGGCCCTGTGCCTGCAGACCTGGGGGTGGCAGAGGGTGAGGGGGGGCCTCCCGCCTGGTCCCCACAGCCCATTCTCAAAGCAGCCTCTGTCTTGACCCAATTGGGCACTTGCCACAGTGCCCAGTGGGCACATCTGGGCCTTTTCCAACCACCCTCCGTCGTGGCCAAAACCCACGCCGGCTTCCCCAGGGTCCCGGTGGGCTGCCAACACCAGCCTGGCACCAAGCAGGGCCAGCTATGGCATTTGTGGGGCCTCTTGTTCAAAAGCTAAGAATTCCAAGGTGGGGACTGGAGAACATTAACCAAGCAGGGGCCCTTCTGAGCCCCTCGTGAAGCTTGCCCCCAGCCCCCTGCCGGCGGGCTGCCCTGGGAGCAGAGCCTCCTTTCTGGCTCCGGCCAGCAGCTTCTCTCTGAACATCCCTCTGGAACAGATTTTTCCCACGGCGGGGACCCAGCGGTGCAGATCTGTCCTGCAGCCTTGAGGGGCCTGTCCGGTGGTCGCCTGGGGATATATGCCCATTTCACAAGTCCATGACCCGTGACTGGGTTGGGAAACGTGGCCTGAATCCCAGACTTCCCGGAGCGCCTAGTTCTTGTTCAAATGCCTTTGGCCTTGAACCTGCAGTTCCTGCAGTCTGGGACTTTCTCCCTGTTGTCTTTTGCGGGACTGTCCCCTCATCAGATTCAGTTCCACCTTCCCAGAGAGGTGGCCCTGGCTATATTGGCTCAGGAGGCCTCCAGACCCTCTCAGCTTTGTTTTCTAACCAGCTCTGGGGTCTGAAGTTATCAGTTGGACTCAGAGCTTTACACATCCATGATCTGTCTCACTTGCAAGAAAATCAGCCCCCGGGGAAGACAGGAGTTTGTACCTGGAATGTAGTAGATGCTCAGTTAACTATCAGTTGAGCAAAATGCCACCTCCTCGAGGAGGGCTTCCCTAATTACCCTGAGCCCCAGGGCTAGGGATTGAATTGTGGCCCCTGAAGGCACGTTCAAGTCCTGACCCTGGTCCCATGGATGGGACCCAGTTTGGAAATAGGACCTTTGAAGATGTTATTAGTTAAGATGAGGCCAAACTGATCCAATATAACAGTGTCCCTCTAAGGAGAAGGACAGTTAGGAGAAGACACAGAGAGTGAGAGAGGGATGGCCATGCCAGAGATGGAGTCATGCCCCCACAGGCCACGGGACGTCACGACTGCTGCCCTTCACCACAGCCCCACAGACGGCGGAGGAAATCTGGCCTGGCCGCCACCTTTTTCGGACCTCCAGCCCCGGACCGTGAGGTAGTAACTTTCTGCTCCTTAAGCAGGTGTACTTCCGTACAGCGCCCCAGGCACGCAGCCTCTGACTCATCGTGCCACGCTCTGAAATGACCTTGTCTAGTTACGGGTTTACAGGTGCGGGTACAGTCTCGCCATCCGTGACGTCACTCAGGGCTACCTTAGGCCCCGCCCCCAGCACGGAGCTGGGCACTGAGTCAGAGCCCGGCCATGATCTGCTGAACAAAGGAAGGGAGCCTCTTTCCCTGAGTCGTGGCCTCCCAGACCGCTGGCCCCGTGGTGGCCCACTGCCCAGCACCCCTGTGCCCACAGCCTGTCATCCCTGTGTCCCTAGCACCCCCTAGGGTGACCAGATTTAGCAAATAAAAATACAGGATGCCCTGCTAAATCTGAATCATTTTTAGTATTAACTTATACTAACAATGATTCATGGCTGATCTGAAATTCAAATTGACCTGGGCGTGCAGCATTTCCCCAGGTAACCCTAGATACACACGAAACCCCTGTGAAGGCAGGGATTCAAGTCTGCCCCAAAGAATTTAGTCCTTCCCCACTGCCCTGCCATGGGTTCGAAACCTGCTCATCGATTGCCTCGTGTAAAATGGAAATGAAACAGCAGCTTCAACCTCCCAGGGGTGCCGTGCGGAGCACAGGAAGCGCGGGTGGCCCTGGCCCTCCGCTCTCCCCAGGAGCTCTCTCTCCCCCAGGTCTCACAACCACCCCGTGGGAAAGTGGCTGTTCAGGCGGAGGAGGAAACAGGCCAGAGGCAGAGGTGGCGGAGATGGAAGTGCGGGCAGAGGCCACGCAGCCACGTCGTCCTGGGCTCCCGGCCTGGAACTGTCTTCAGTCACCCAGGCTGAACCAGCCTTGGAGCCAGAGTCCCAAGACTCCGGAGCAGCCACCACCCAGGTCCTGCACACGCGGCATTCACTAAGCAGTGCCCAGTGCCGTTGTCACGGCGTGTCCTTCCCAGTGTCCCAGACAGATGAGCAGGGGCGCAAGTGTTGTGGGTAGGCTTAATCCACTGAATTAACTGGTTATTTTTGCCCTCTGGCAGTTCCATCTCCATTGTGGACTTGCGACCTCATTTCCAAGATCATCCATTTTTGATTTCTCACCTCTGGCCACTGGGTGAGGCCAAGTCTCCAACGGGCGACTTCCAGCGCCTTCCTGAGAGAGGGCCAGAGGCCGGGCTGCCCCCAAAGCCGGAGAGCCGACCCCATCTCTGAGTCCTCCAAGATGGACACGCTCTGGTCTGGACAAGCGCTTGGCTGCAGCCGGGCCTTCACTGTCCAATCCTGGCTTTCCCTCCTCCACCCAGCCCACCCAGCAGGAAATAACTTAAACCAACTTTTTCCACCCGGAATACAAAAGGCGTCCCTCCTCCTTACTAAATTCCAGGCTCCACGGGGACATGTGGATATCTAGGGAACTAGGAATACGTGTGGGGACAATTCTGGCAGGGGCTAGAGGTCTGGGCCCAGGACGGGTGGGGGGGGGGGGCGGGGCTCTGGGAAAGACCCTGAACCTCCCTGTCCACAACTTCCCCATCTTTAAAATGGGGATAGTAATATTCCTGCCTCACAGAGTTGGTGTCCTACTGCATTAATGTTTGCCAAGTGCCTGGCACAGGGCAGAAGCTCCTAAGTGTTACATAAATAGAAATATCGAAAAGGGTCGAGCGCACACCGAATTAAGAGAGTTTGGAGATGGGCCAGGGAGGGGCCTGATGCATCATATTTGAATATCTTCTTAAGCAGGGAGAACAGTGTCTTTGTAACACATGTGCAATTAAAACTTAATTTTACATGAAATAAAAGTCCACCCTGCGCCCATCCCGCCCCGCCCCCCGGCCGGTGGCCCGTCCGGCCGCAGACGCCGGGTGTGGATTGGCCCCGCGCGCCGCCGGCCCGGGCGGCCCGCAGCAGGTCCAGGACACGCATTTACATGATAAGGGCTCCCGGGCGTTTCCCGGAGCTGCCCGGGGCGTAGCGACGCGAGTTCCATTCTTTCCCAGTCGGCGTCCCCGGGCGCGGGTTAAAGTGCGTGGGGGTGGGGGGAGCGCAGGGGCGGCGGGCCTCGTGGGGCTGCAGACCTGGGGGCGGACGTCCCCGGCGAAATCAGGTACCGGGAGATGCGGGCCACTTTCTCACTTTTCTTCAATTTCCCCGCCTCTGAGTCCCCGAGGGCCTCCCACTCCTTAGGAGACCGGCTCCCGGCAGAAGCCGGGTCCAGAGCCCCGCGGGGGGTGGGGGTGGCGCCCCCGCCCCGCGCCGGGGGCCCGCCGGGGGTCAGAGCCGCGCTCCCGGGGCGCGGCGCGTGGCGGGCTGGAGCGCCGAGCCGACCCCCGCGCGCCCGGGCAGCGCCCGTCTCCGCCGCGCGGGACCCGCGTCTCCGCCGGCAGCCCGGCCTGGCCCTTTAAGAGCCCGCCCCTTCCCGCGTCAGCCCGCCCCGCGGCGCGGGGAGGGGGTGCGGGGGAACCTCGGCGGGGATTGGCGCAGCGCGCGCCCCCTCCCCGGCCCCCGCGCGGTGGGAACCGGCAGCCCCGTCTAGCGCTGACGTCAGACCGTCTGCCTGCCTCCGACCGCGGTCTCGGAGCGAAACCCGATCTCCTTGGACTTGAATGAGGAGGCGGCGGCGGCGGCGGCGCTCGGCTGGGGGAAGCCAGCGGCGGAGGCTCGGCCCCGGCGGCAGCGCGCGCCCCGGCTGCCAGCCCATTTCCCGGACGCCCCCCGCGGGCACTGCCGACGCCCCCGGGGCCGCCGAGGGGGGGGCCGGGGGACGCGGGAGAGCGCGGCCCCGCACCCTGAGCCCCGCGGCGCCCCGGGAACTTGGCGGCGCCCGGAGCCCGGCGAGCCGGGGCGCGCCTCCCCCGCCGCGCGCCTCCTGCATGCGGGCCCCGAGCGCCGGGCGCCGGCCGGAGCCCCCCCCGGCCGCCCCCGTGCCCCCGCCGCCCCGCGCCGCGCCGCCGCGCCGTCTATGCACCGCTTGATGGGGGTCAACAGCACCGTCACCGCCGCCGCCGGGCAGCCCAATGTCTCCTGCACGTGCAACTGCAAACGCTCTTTGTTCCAGAGCATGGAGATCAGTGAGTGACCCCGCGCCCCCTCCCCCGAGGCCCCGTCGGGCTCGGGCCGCAGTCGGGGCGCAGCTGCGGCCACGGTCGGGGCCTGCGCGCCCCCTCGCCCTGCGCCCCGGCTGCGCCCGCCGCGCCCCGGGCGCGCCCTCCCGGCTCGCGGCAGCTGGCGGCCGGCCTGGCTTTGTCCCGCGGCGCCGCGAGCCTGGCACGGCCCCCGCGCCCCGCCCGCCGGCACTCGGACCCGGGACCGAGCGGCGCGCGGGGGGGGGGGGGGGGGGGGTGCCCGGGGCGGGCGGGTCCTTGAAGTTTACATTTTATTTCCCTCGGGGGCAGTCGCGGTGGAGCGTTTGGGCGGCCCTTTATCAACTTCGGGAGTGGGGGCAGGTGGCGAGGGAGACGCTGTCTGGCCTGCGAGGTGTCTGGGGCGCCTGGAGGTGCGTGGCGCTGGGTGTCGCGGTGGAGGTGCGTCTGGATTTCTGTGCGTTGGGGAGTGTGCGTGTGTGTGGAGTGCGGCGCTGGGTGCGTCTGGGTCGGGGTCGCTGGCTGCGGGGTGCCTCTGCCCCAGTCCACTTGCGTCAATTTCTCTGTCCGGGTCTGGTGCGTCTTTCTTTCCGGGAGTCCGACCTGGGCTTGGCGGGGTCTGGGGACCATTTGTGTCCGGCTGTCTGAATCCAGGGCCCAGCGCTGGTGCGTCCGGCCGAATGTGTATCCCCAGGGTGTGTGTCATTGTTTGAGTGTCTGTGTGTCCCCGATGTGCCTATAAATAGCCTCTGTCTGGACAACTTGGCTGAGTCTTGCTGGGACAGTGGTTACAAATGAGTCAAAGTTTGGGGCTATTTGTGTGTGGAGCTGTCTTGTCCTGTACGTGGATGGTGGGCCAAGGGTGGCGAGTGGGGTGCTGGAGTTGACTCACCCAGTCCGTGTAGATCCCAGGCCATCTCCGGGGGTCCCAAAAGCCTTCTGGGCAGTTGGGGAATACACCCCCACACACTCATTTATATGCATGCCGTCCATGGGGACCTTGACCTGTCAGCCCCCCTTCTTACCCCAGACACAGCCCACCAGGTGGGTATTTGGTTGCATGGGGAATTGAACCCCCCAGCCTCGGGGGTCTGACTTGCAGTCTACACCCATTCCCCCAGCCTCCCCATTTGAGGGCCTTTTGCCTGGAGCCTCAATTTCCCACCCTAATTCCAAAGCACCCCAGACGAAGAGGGGACCCTTCTCTGCACAGACACAGGCCAGCCTTCGCCCAGCGGGGCCAGGAGCCGGGAGGCACCCGCCACCGAGCCAAGCCAGTCGCTGCATGACTCATAAGCCAGTTTCCGCAGGCGGTTGCTAGAGTTTGCGGCCCCTGAGCCTGTACAGTGCCGCGCAAGAGGTAAAAATAACCCATGACCAGCCCTGCTGGGTCGCCTGGCGGGACTCTGGGGGTGGGTCGTTCCATCCACCTCGCCCCCCTCCCTCCTATCCTGGCACTGGAAGCCTCCTCCCCCCGCCCCCCCCCCCCCCCCCCCCGCTGCCCTGCGCCAGGCCAGCGAGGTGCCAGGAGAGCCTGCCCAGAGCCAGTGTTTGCGGAACTGACTTGCATTCACCCAGATTGGCTCCCAAAGGTCTTTTGTGAACTCGGGAGGCTAATGAAATGCACGAGGTTATTATTAAAATATGTTTGCACATGTTTGGAGAGCCTCTCACCGGTGCTAAATGGATCCGTGCCTTAAGTACCTTCCCTGTGTTGTCCCGTCCCCCCCCCCCCCCCCCCGTGAAGCGGCGCTGGGAGACCTGCCCGGGCCTTGGTGCGGTGCCAGCCTCCTCATTCCGAAGGCCAGGCACAGCCAGGCATTCTTCTCTTCTGCCCCCCCTTCCTTCTCCCCTTTCTGTTTAGGGCTGTTCGTTTTAAATTCATTCTTACCGTGTCCTTCTTGGGCTCATCAGCCCTGGTGAGGTCTGGCTGACGTGGAGGCAGCAAGTGTCATCCAAACAGCATTGGAGTGGGCCGCCTCGGGGTTAGTGCCGGGAGCCTCGGCATGCCGGGGCTGGCTGCTGGGAGCCCCAGTTTGCCCACATATTCAGCGTTTTTCTTTCCCCGGCCCCTACCTATTGGAAGGAAGCCAGGAGGCAGGGAGGGAACAGGTCTTAAAACTGTAGGGCTAATGTAACAGTTTGTAGCAAGAGCTGGTCCCATTTCCTAAAAGGGTGGGGTAAGGAAGCCTGAGGCCTACTGTTTCCAGGAGTTTCTTTATATACCAAAAGATTGGGAGGAAGAAAATGAATGTCATCTGTTCATTTCACAAAAGAACTTGCCTGGGGGTGCCTGTGATTGCAGCTTTAAAGCTGGACTCGGGAGTTGCGCTTGGAGGGGTTCTAGAGGTGGAACCCCTTCTTTGTAAGAGGTCCCTCTGCAAAAGGACCTTGTAGGCAGGGCCTTTAAGCTGTGTTGGGCCTCAGTTTCCTCTGCTGAAAAGTAAGGTGGTGGGGGTCCAATTCTTCCATCTTTCAAGATAAAGGCCTCCATCCTCAGGAAATCTGGTGGGGACGCCTCCCCCCGGATGTGCTCCCGGCCAGCCTGCGGAGTGCCCGGTGCTGGTCCTCCGTGTGCTCCGCAGTTGCCCTTGATTCCTACCCTGGAGGGGCCCGGGGAGCTCCCAGTTCATGGAAGTTGGGTAGGGAGCTCTGGCCCTGTCCCCAAGCGAGGCGAGACCCAGGCCTGGAAGGGTTGTCCCAGAACACACGGCGGCCTCTTGAGTTTGGATCATTGGCCCCCGAGCAGGACTGGCTTGAACTTGAGCTGGAGCAAGTGGCCCGAGGTCCCCTTGTAACTGGGAAGATGGGATGTGAAGTAGGATGGGATGATCTGTACTTTAACCAGCTCCAGGTGCCCGGATCTGCTCTGAGAGCCAGAGCAGGCGGGGAACCCTGATGGGGAGCTATCTCTGCATACACGCCCCCAGGAAAGATGCTGTGCCTCGAAAAAGCCGGGGGTCTCGGGATTAAACACAGCCACAGGGATGACAGCCAGGGCTCGGCTGCGGCCCTTTGAAGGCAGGGCCTCGTGGCGAGCAGTTTGCTTGGCCCTTGCTTGACCTCTTCCTTTCTGATGGTGCTCTCCTCCGCCTCTCACCTGAGATGGGCTGGGGGCAAGGGCAGGGAGACGCTGAGCTGCAGGGATCCACGGCCGTGGACTCACCTGGCCGACGTCTCACCTGGCTGGCCCCTCTGGAGGGCCCTGGGAGGCTCCCCGCGCCGCTGTGGACAGTATCTGCAGTGGCAGTTTGGTTTTTGGCCACCACCACTGGCTGGAGTCCTCGGGCTTCTGATTCCCCTTCTCCAGCTTGTTCCAAATAAATGTGAAACCCTGGAGACTCGGCCTTCAAATGCCCGCAGGACCCCCAGGCTTCTGATGGGCTGCCTGGCACTTGCTGTTCATGTTTAACCTTTACTTGCATCTGGGGTCTCTTGGCCTTGGCCCTATTGGCTGGATCATTGTCGGTTACGGGGGCTGCCCTCTGCCCTGCAGCATCCCTGCCTCTATGCCAATAGCAGCCGCCCTCCCCTGTGACAACCTTGTCCCCAGACATCGGCCAGTACCCCCTGGGGGGTGTATCGCCCCTGATTGAGAACCCCTGTTTTAATGAACTAATGGTTTCTCCAAAGGATTTCAGGAACTGGGGGTGGGGCGCAGCGTCTGGGTGGCCAGCATGGATGAACCCTCAGTTTCCCTTCAGAAATCAGTCTTAACAGAGCACCCACTGTGTGCCACGCAGGGAAGAGTGAGGCTCCCTCTTGAGATGAACTTTCCAGTTTTCGTCTTGGATTTGCATTTCTAAGGAGCGCTCCAGGCCCCGGGTGACAGCTGATATTTCAGGATTTGGGTTCACCGTGGCTGCTAAGCCCCAGCCCTTTTCCGTGTGGGCGCGCCTTGCTGGGGCCTTTAACCCGCATGTTTTCTCACTGTCTGGGTTTCAGTTGTGGCGAAATAAGGTGGCTGAGTTTTAAAAGGGACTGGGATCTTAGGCCAGGAGTTCAAAAGCAAATGTGCCCAGTTAACCGCTGCATCCCAGGAGGTCTGACCTAAGCCAGCTCCTCGTTTCAGGGTGACACAGGGACAGGGTTGAGCTGAGCACCTGTCAGAGCCCAAAAGAACCAATTGTTCGTACACACGCACACACATACACACACACACACTGCCACTAGACCTCTCTGCTGCTCCCGCCCACCGCGCTTAGGCTCGGGAATGGTTAAAACACCTGGGCACTTAAGGAAAAGGGGACAAAAGTACACACACCCGTACTTAGATTGTTCTCCCCAGTAGGTTGTGCAAAATTACACTGTTCTTCCAAAAGGGAGGAGGGAGATGGAGCGCTGTGGGCTGTTGCTCTGGAGAGGGAGTCTTTGGAAGTGCTGGGACAGAGGCTGGAGAGCAGCCCTTCCTTTATGGACCCGCTGGGAGCTGCACCAGCTGCCAGAACCCCCCGGAGCCGCCGGCGCAGGCGTACCTGGATACCTGCCCCAGCGCCTCTCTCCCCTGAGCCGAGGGCTCCGGCTTTTAAGAGTTCATGTTTTGGGAAGTTGTCAAAAAGAAAGAAAATGTTTGCTGTCAGGAAGAGTTGGCTGTAGGGGCCAAGCCAGGGGAGCCTCCTGGCCTCTTCTCAGGTTTTGTTGTCCCGGGAGAAGTTACTCTTATGGATTGAGTTTTGGGGCCTTGGCCTCCATGTGATGCTCGGCACAGAGAGAAGGCGATGGAAGCTGGGGGCTTATTTTTAGCTCTTTAAATTGCGTGCACATGCGTGTGCACAGCTAGACGTGTGTGGGGAGCCGTGTGTGCTGGAGAGCAGTGCGGAGGGTACCTGGCTTTCCCCGGGCTGGGAGAACCTGCCTCCAGGTGGGGACCCTGGGTCCTGCCTAAAGAGGCCATTACCTCTCAGCCCACCTTTGCCACGTGGGCCCCAGCCAGCCAGATTCTGCAATTCCAGAGAAGCCTGGAGGTCTAGATTTTTGGACCTTTGTTGTCTCAGTGTGAGGACATACCTGCGGACCACACCTGGCCTGCACACCCGCCGCCAGGGCCCCAGACAACAGCTCAGCCCAGCTCAAACTTGCCGGCTTGTCCCTTTGCGCCAGCCACTTGGTTTGTCTGTGAAATGGGGTCAAGGGACGCCCCTGGGCGCTGGGGCCGTGCGAGCCCGTCTTCAGAGAGAGTGCGGCGTGGCCTCTGGCCCAGTTATCTGTTCAAGGCAGAGTGACGGGAGCAGATTAGACGCGGCCATCACTGCCCAGTCCCCTGGCCATCACACTCTGCAGCACGCTGCCCGACAAGGAAGGCCCTTGCCAGGGCAAGATTTCGCCATCCTGGGGCTGGAGGGCAGAAGCTGGCGGGGATGTTTGGGTCAGGCCCATCTGGGGACCGTGACCTTTCCTTTGTCCCTGCCACCACTGCCCTGGCTGGCAAAGCCCCGGCACGCCGGCCTGGCCAGGGGAGCCCCGGACAGACCCAGGCCGTCCACCGCCATGGTGGACAGAGGCTGGTGGGGGGCTCTGTGAGACCCCAAGCCTGGGCCTTGAAGGCCTCCCCCCTCATGCCCAGGTCACCCCACGGGGTCGGGGTCATGGGGACGATTGAGGGATGAAGTCCAAGGAGCCACGGGATGGCTTGATGATCCCATTTTTGGAAAGTCAGTTCCAGTTTCTAACAAACGAGCATCTCTGTGTTTGTGGCGGGTGAATGGTCAAAATAAGGGCCCAGCTCTTTCTGCCCCCGGGGGTGGGGAAGGGGGCTAATCTCCGGCTTCATTTCTCCAGCAAGCGCCCGTGTCTTCTTCCCAGGGAGGGCTGCACCCCTTCGTGAAGTCATGGCAACCCAGAACCCTGCCGCTTCCTTACTGCCCCTGCGGGTGGCACTACAAGGCCAAACCCTGCCGCCTTGGGGGTCTCGTTGGGGTCTCACCTGGCACTGGTGGAGATGCCACAGCTGGGAAAAAAATCCCAGAGTATCTCACCAACAGGGGCAGGGGCTTCAGTGCTCCTAGGGCAAGCCTGGAAAGGTTTGGGGTATCCCCTGACTTTCCGAAAGCCACAGCACAGCTCCTTTTTCCTGTTTCCAGGGTGACGGGGAGCTGTGCTTGTGGCCCCTTCCTAGGTGGGTATGGGTACCCAGGTACCCAGGACGTATTCTTTGCCTTCAAAACAACGCCTGAGAGCCATTGCTGTCACCATTTTGCTGATGAAAAAAGGGATCAGAGAGGGATGGCCACTTGCTTCGGGTCACACAGCCAGGAAAAAAGGCTCAGTTGGGGCTCAGACCCAAGCTCTGACCCACACCCTGTCTTCCCCCCCTAGACCCCACACAGGCCTGAGCCCAGATGCTTTCTTCGCTCGCCTCTGCGGTGTTGTTGTAGGCCCTGTCCTGAGACTCCAGGCCCCTGCTGGACATGTGTTAGGGAAGAATGCCAGCCACCAGGCACGCAGAGCGCACGGGCACGTGCCTTCCCCCTGGGGTCGTGCTCGCTGCCCGCCATTGGAAACGTGCGCCCCTCTGTCGGGCTGAGCGAGGAGCTGGCGTCTTCCTCCCTCTCTCGCTCCTTCATGCCTCCCTGATGCCAGCGCCAACAGATGCTGAGTGCGGTAGGAGCTTGGCAAGTGGCCGTGGAATGTTCTGGAGGGAACACATCTGTTAACCTTCCTGCTATTTCCAAGCCATCTGAAGCCTGTGCACCACCAACCTCCAGGCCGGGGAAGTCCATGAACGTGGACTTTCTAGGGGGCCCATGCAGGCTCGTGGCAGCCTTCCGATGCTCACTCATCCCACGCTCCTCGTCTCGTGCCTGCTGTGCCCTTCCAGCTGCTGTTCCAGGTGCTGCGGGACCGCGGGGAGCAGCACGGACACAGCTCTGTCCTTCGAGAACTGCCGTTCTAGTGGGGAGCCAGACAGGAAAGCACCAGTCCCTCTCAGGGAGAGGGGCTGAGAGGAAACGAAAGGGGGGCGCCCGGGTGGGCTGGGAGGAGGCAGTGAAAGTAGACTCTGGAAGCCGGCATTCCTCGGTGTGGCCTTGGGAGGCAGCTGAGCCGTGTCGCAGCCTCTGGTTGCCCGTCTGTAGAATGGGGAGAACTCGTCTGTGGGTGCAGCTGCCAGGACAACTGCCTGAGATGTGAAAAGTGTGTCTGGCCCAAAGTGTTATTTTTAATGCTCCAAAGACTCTTCCATTACTCGTACTTTTAACTTCTCCCTGCCATTTCTCCTTGAACTAAGGGGCAGGCACAGAAATCATCCGGATGTGCCCTCCCCTGCTAAACTACCTCGGGCGGGCAAGGCTTCTCGGCATGGCCGTTGCTTTCCAGCTACTCAAACGCACGTGCACACCACACGGGGGGCATTTCTGGGATTATTCTTTTTTTTGCACACACACGTTTGAGACAAGCATCATGTTTTGCTCACACCCCCGCCCGTTGGGCCCCCGTGAGTTTGTTCTAGCGTGACCTTGATCTATGGGGTGGACGGCTGCTGGCACTCACCGCCCGAGCTGCCGGGGTCTCAGCCCTTCCTGATGTTCAGAGAATTCTACTCTTTACTTATTTTGCACTGGGGGTGGGAGGCAGAAAGGTTGTGCCACATGGCTTAGAACTGATGCTTGCAGAGTCTCCTGAGGCTTTCAGAAGTAGTGGGAATTGAGGGGTCTGATTTTCTTTTTCTTCGGACGTATTTCTGAAAACCATTTATTGTATCAGTAGCTTTGGGAAATGGCTACCCTGGCAGAAAAAAAGAGTTTTGATTATTTGGTAACGAGATTAAACTCCCCAGTGGCTCTAGGACCCGGATGCTGGATAAAGTTTGCTTTTGGCCTCTGGGGGCCGACTCCTGGCATTCCACTGTCCCCTTGGATCATCTCCCAGTTCTCCAGGGCGCAGTGCTGGGCTCGCCCAGGCCACGGTTCCAGCTGTAAAATTCCAGGCAGAGGCAGCTGAAGCCTCCGAGGAGCCCTGTGGGCTCAGGAACCCTGCGTTTCCTTTCAGTTTTGAGAAATTTGAGCCGTACCCCTTGTCCCGAATATGGGGTTTTGTTTGGCGAGGGTGCAGGGAGGCGTGGCCGAGTTGCGGTTTGGGGTGATGGAAAACCTGCAGGCTCGTGGCACAGAGTAGGTGTTCAGCGAGCAGCTGGCGAGTGGGTGGGTCGGTGGGGCCTGCCAGTCTGCCCCAGGGCTGCAGGGAACGTGGAGAGATGTTTTCTGGGGGGCTTTCGCATTGTGATGGGTAGTCATTGACCCCTGGGGTGAGGGTCACTTAGGCAGGGACGCCAGAGTCCCCCTAGGACTGCAGGAGGTGGTGCTTTCCACCCCCAGTTTGGGGAAGGAGGAGTGAAAGTGAGAAAGCCCACTCATTGTGGTTTGGCTGTCAGCAGTTAAGAATGTGATAAAATGTGTGGCTTCCACCCATCAGGTTCAGGAGTCTTCTCCGAAGTCCACCTGTGGAGCCCTCCACCCCCAGGTGCGCCCAGGGACTGAGACTGAGCCTTCCCTTGGCCTCGCCCTGACATCCGTCCCCAGAAGCGAGGGAAGTGGGCAGCTGAGTTGGTGCTCCAGCAAATTTTGGGCAAAGCAAATGGTTCTTTTTCTCTTTCCCCAAAGAGGGTCCTCAGCCCGGTGGTCTCATGCTCGCTGCGCATCTGCGCTGGACTCCATGAGCGCCCCTGTGCGCCCGTGCACAGTCCAGCCCCCCTGGCTGAGGTCGAGGGTGCAGGTGGGCTGTGTTGCCCCCGAGCCTCTTCCCAGCTGTGTGGTCTCCCATACGCCACCCTCTCCCTGATCGTAGCCGCCTCGTCTGTAAATGGATTCCTGATTCCTGTGCTGCGGGGCTGAAATCAGTTGTCTCTGCACCCCCCAGCCCAGCCCTTGGCACAGCGGAGGTGCTTGGTGAGTGGTAGCGGAGGTGGCGGAGGTGGGGGTGCTGGCGGAAGGACGGTTGCTGCCTGAGGATGAGGAGCAGCCGCTCCCCCATGCTGGGCACCTCTGCGTGGGGGGCGCTGCAGACCGCGTGGAAGCCCTCCACTGAGGGTCAGGCGCCTGGCCGACAAGGTTCAAGTTCAAGCGGAAGGCCCCATTTCCATTCCAGAGCTGGTGGGTGGCCGCCGCAGTCGCGCTTTTTTCATCACCCTAAATTTGCTAGCAGGTTAAGTGGCTTTGGTCTGAAACACCTCGAATTGATGGCGGTTGGGCGCAGAAGGGAGAATCTTCACGTCCTCCTGTCATTGCTGCTATGCTTAAGGAATACCCGAAAATAAGTTACGTTTAAGACTCGGGCTAAAACTCTTTATACGCTTACTCTCTTTTACATTGTTCGTGCGGCTACACCTCTTAAGGCCATAATCCAGGCCTCAAAGAGCTTTCCAGAAGAAGGTAGCATTCAAGTCTCTGGACGCCCGCAAGAATTTGGTGCCGGCCGCCACCCCATTTTGCAAATTCCCAACCGCCAGGCCGATGTGTCGCGGCAGGTTCACCGCTCTAATCGCCTTCCTAAAAAACAATTTAGCCGGTGATAATTCTGTAAACCTATGAATCAACTTTGCGCAAACACCCTGAGTAATTTCTTTGTTCTTTTCTCTCTTCTTTGTAATTGGTGTCTGTAAAAGCCAAAGGTTTGGTCTTGCGGAAGGCATGATTCATTTATTGGTGTCTGCCGTCTCGTTATCATTCAGTCATTTCGGAACACCGCGGCGGTGAGCCAGGAGTGATTCACGCCGGGCCGAGCCGAGCAGCCCGCGGGGTCACGGCTGTCGGAGGAAACTGTTTTTCCTAATCTATTTATAGTAGGGGAGAAAGGGTGGGTGTCCCGAGGGGACGGTGAGGGTGTCAGTTCCCTGTGAAGCTAGCCGGTTAACTAACGCCGACCGACCCTTGAAACCTCACTCCGCCTGCTGTGGCTCGTTAGGATGGATCTCAGCTAAACGCGCTCTTATCTCGACTGTATCGTGCTGTGTTTAAGGATGCTGGTCTCTGAGCGGCCGACGGGAAGGGCCGCCCGGCGAAAGCAGGACAGGGAGCTTTAAGGCTGAACCGTGGATGCAGAGAAGGCTGCCTTTAAAAAGTCTTATCAGCTGGGTCCACCACGGGACAGTTTAACTATCTAGACTGGGTAAGGGGCCACTGCCCACGTCCCTCCCAGTTCTCCAGCAATGGCAATTCTTGGATTTTTGCTTTATTCTGCAAAGTGCATGAAGTTTCCCATGGAGCTGCTGATTGTGCGGAATTTTATCGGTTGCTTTGGGCCCTGAATAAAACTGGCTCTGTTTTCCCATCTAGAGGGAAATCAGAGTTGCTGGTCAGGTCGCCCAGAGGCCTCGCTGGAAGCCCACTTGCAGGTGTCTAAGCCTGGGCACTGCCTGCCAGTGCATGCTCCAGAAGTCACTTTTGTAGAGGTTCTTTGTCCTTCCCTGGGGGCTGTTTCCTTCCTGCAGTTGCCTTCTCTGCATAGTTCTGTCGCACCCCCCTGTGCTGCAGAACTGAAGACAGGCCTGGCTCAGGTGCTCTTTATTCCCCAGCTTCTCTCCTCGCCCAGGGGCACAGCACAGGCCAGTCCTTGCCTGTTGAGTCTTTGGCTGGATGACTATGAGGAAGGGCCCTAGAAAAGAAGTGTCATTAGAGAAGCAGCCAGCTAGTGTTTCCTGCGCTGCCTTGTGCCTTCCCGGGTACCTAGATGGGGGATTTTGAGCTCATGGCATTCGTTCCAGTGCTTCCCCATCTTGCCCGGGACAGACATTGCTAATCAATTGCCGCATTTGTTCTTGCTGGGATCCTCGCCCAGGTGTGCTGTGTGTTCCGCCTGGCCTGGGTGTGGAGTTTTTTGGCTCTCCTGAGTGTCGAAGACCCTCGGGGGAAATTGGAAGTTGTCTGCACAGAGAATGGCTGGCTGGGAGAGCAGGGAGAGCTGGGAGAGGAGCGAGAGCTGCAGGGATCCCGGAAGGGAAGCGGAAGGACTCACCTGCTCAGCAGTGCGGGCAGCCCCTTCTTGGCGTTCTAAGGACGTCCCGCCGTCGGGTGGGGTGGCCCCGGTTCCACCTTCAGCCGGCAGGCCTGGGCCCCTCCCAGGCAGGCACCCGACGTCTCCGTGCTCTTCCGTGAGGCAGCGTCCTGGCACGATTCCAAGAGTGACTAGCTCCCCTACATCCTGAGTTCGGCGGCGGGGAGCTCCCCCATGCTACCGCCCTGTCCCCCAGCATCACCCTCTCTAAAAATCTGTCTTTCTTTAAAGTCAGGGGCACTCACCCCAATAAGTGCATGCAGAAGCCTCCATCTTGTCTTGACGGCTTCTTTCCATGAAGTCTAGAACCCTCCCCGCGCACTTTGCAGCGTTCCTCCACACCACGGCTTCTTAACCAGTGGTCCTTGAGCTTGAATTGAAATTCAAAAAGTTCTTGTGCGGACGTGTTGGTGCAGGTGTGATGCGTTTATTAAATGATACACAGTGTCGTGTGGACGTAGTAAGGGGTCCGTGGAACAAGACAGTTAAGAGTCCCTGCCTTCCACTCTAGTGAGAATGAGCCCTGGACCTTTGTCCCAGAGTTGACCTGGAGGCGAGTGCGAGTTTAGGAACGAGAAGGGCACGGCAGGACTCAGAGGTGCAGGTTTTTAGGGAACGAAGCCAGACAGACGCGCAACACCCTTGTTTTCTTGACCTTTTCCTCGCTGCTGGCCCTGCTTACACTGGCTTTCGAGCCCAGTTGTTCTGAAAAGAGTGGCACTCACCGAGAGCTTTGCACCCCCCATCTCGAACATTCTCGTGCCAACCCGTGTGCACGAGGGGGCGGAGCTGGCGATTCCGCGGCCAAGGGCAGAGGCTCTGGACCTGAGCCGTGGGCTGCGGGGCCCGTGCTCTGTCCAGCCGGGGCAGGGCGGGCCTTCAGAGCCACCTGTCGGAGGTGTGCGCACGCTGTGCCGGCTCCTCCTCTGGCCCTCCTGGACTTCCCAGCGGGGTCTGCTGTCCCCTCCACACTGTTCTTGGAAGGGCCACCAGGCTGATGGTGATCCCCCCAGCATCCGGTCGCAGCTGAAAGGAGGAGGGGGTCCCTGTGACCCTACCATAGGGCGCTGGACAGTGTCTGGGCTTCCCAAGCCAGCTGCCCATGAGCGGGGGCGAGGGAAGCGCTGAGCACGATAGGAACTGGACAAAGGGCCTTCTCCAGCCCCTTCTTAAACGCAGCAGCTCTCAGCTCCGCCGCCCCCCGGCCCAGTTACATCCCAGCCTCTGGTGTCTTGGGGATTCCAGGGGCAGCCAGGGCCGGCCCCAGCCCCTCATTGCAGATGGAGAAGTTGAGGTGTCGGAAGGGGAGAGAGGAAGCCTGTTTTCAGCCACACAGCCGCCCGGCTCTGGTCACATGTGGCCTGGTTTCCCGTTGGCCCTGCGGGGCCAGGTGCTGGGCGCGGGGAGGCCAGCTCCCACACTTCCCGGGGGCCTCACCGCGGGTGACGGGGTTGGGGTCTCCTCAGTGCTTCTGTTTGGGTCAAGGGGGCGGGGAAGCCTGAGTGGGCGTGAGATTTCACCAGGCTTGGTGTGGGCGCCTGGCGTCCTGAAATGCCCTTCGGTGGCCTCTGCCTGGCCAGGTTGGAGCTGGCCCGGACGCTGCCTCTTGGCCTGGCTTCCGGCCCACGGCTCTGCCTAAGCCAGGGGTGGTGAGACGGCTTGCTCGAAGGGGCCTCAGACACAAGGGGTGGACGGTGACTCTCAGGCAGGAGCAGGGCCCTGGCAGGCCTGCGGCTGAAGGCAGAATATTCTGGAAAAAGAACATTTTTTGTCTCTTGAACCCCTAGCGTCTCCTCCTCTCCCCTTTCTCAGCTTCCTTCTCTGTAAAGTGGGCATCAGCCAGCCGTGGGGCTGTTGTGAGAAGAAAGCAACAAGGCAGATGCCTGGGGAGCCCTCCCCTCGCCTCCCTGCTCCCCAAGTTGTCACCTTCCTCGGAGCTTGCCTGCCCCTGTGGAGATGCCGCTGTTGCGGTGTAATTTCCAGGCAGAACTCTGCACATCTTAAGGGAGCAGTAAGATGAGTTGGGAAGACTTCAGCTCCTACACTTTGACTTATTGGACTTACTCCACTCAGCTAACATGGAGTTGAAGAAGGTCAACCACCACAACATGGAGCCTAGAGTGTCTACAACTAGAAGCGGGAAGAGTGCATCCAGTACCCATGTGCAATCTAAGCCCTCACTTGACATAGGTGTGCAATGGACACAACCAATCCAATGTCCACAGAGAAAATGTGGAATGGGTGTGGGAACGGTAGCCATGGGGGCTGCTGGGTGTGGGGAACGGGAGGAAGAGATGAGATGTGGAGGCGTTTTCGGGACGTGGAGTTGTCCTGGATAGTGCTTCACGGACAATTACGGGACACTGTAGATCCCCCCAGGGCCCACTGGATGGAACGTGAGAGAGTCTGGGCTATGATGTGGACCATTGACTATGGGGTGCAGTGATGCTCAGAGATGAACTTACCAGGTGCAATGGATGTATCACGATGATGGGAGAGAGTGTTGCTGTGGGGGGAGTGGGGGGCGGGGGTGGTGGAGTTGAATGGGACCTCATATATTTTTTTTAATGTAATTAAAAATAATAATAAATATTTAAAAAAAAAAAAAAGATGAGTTGGGAGACGAACACAGATGCAGAAACCACTTCTCCCCGGAAAGTGACCCCCCAGATTCCATCACCGGAGGTTACATCTTCAGGTCCCCTGAATTTCCCATGGCCTCGGGCTTTGAGATGCGTCTGTAATGGTTCTTTGCATTTCCGAGGCGCATTCCCCTAAGTGGGTGTCAGAGGGCGAAGCTGGGCCCGGTGGGGGGGTCGCATGAGCAGGTACCAGAGCCCCAGGCGTCCGTCCCTGCCCAGGCGGGGGTCTCGGCGAGCTCAGGCGCGACGGGGCCCCGAGGGGCTCCAGGGGCGGCTGCAGCTCTGCCACCAGGGCCAGGCCACCTGGCTCCCCCGCTGCCCGCCTGCTCACCTGGCCCGCATTCCTCGACAGGGAATGAGGATGTGGGTGACCCAGGCAGGTATGAATCACGTCCACGGAAGTGGTTACTCGGGCGGCGAGCACCGAGGCTGCGTTCCTCCCGGCTGATGGGCGGCTGGGACCTCTGGAACTGACCACGGGCCCCGACTTGGGCGTGGGGCTGGCCTCCTGCCCCCGGGGTGCCGGTGCTGTGAAGAAGGGAAAGGGCAGGGTGCCAGTTAGAAACCGTCCTCGGTCGTTTCCCAGCTCTGCGGCCTCCGTGCCTCGGTTGCGCACCTGTAAAATGGGAGTGCTGGCCGCTAGCCCTGCCTCGCTGGGCTGTTGTGAGGATGGGAGGTCCCTTGCTTGGCGTTTCCTGAGCGCTCAACGTTTGTGCCAGGCACGGTGCGACGTGCAGCCCCAAGGGGGCTCCTATCCCTGGAGCCGTTTTACAGATGCGGAAACTGAGGCTCAGGGGACAAAACCCTTGCCCAAATAACTTAGTTTTTTTTTTTTAATTTTATAAAATAATATATGTGTTTTTAAAAGATACTTAGATTACATAAATGTTACATAGAAAATATAGGGATTCCCATATGCCCCACTCCCCACACCTCCCACGTAAACCGCATCCTTCATTAGCGTGGCGCGTTCATTACAATTGATAGACGCATCCTGGGGCACTGCCACTGAGCATGGACCCTAGTTCACTCTCCCCACACAATTCTGCATGTTATGGGAAGATATAGGTAGAATGACCTGTATCTGTCGTTGCGGTGTCATTCAGGACGGATTCCCAGGTCCCGTATTACACCTGCTTTTCCCCTCTCCCTGCCTCGAGCCCATGAGAATATGAGATGGTGTGTGGATGGGTATTTATTAACCGAACACTTACGAACTTACATGAAAGTGTACTAGAAAACAATGTGACACACACAGCGTCGATTCCGTGCTTATTATTTAGGAAGGCTAATTAATGAGGGCAAGTTAACTAAATATTTATGTAAAGAAGATTATTAAGGGGTTTTAGTTCCTTCCGTGGGGCATTCAGAGATGGCTGTTGATGAGTGACGGTTGAGCCGGTGCCCGGGGACTTCTCAGGGGTTTTAACACGGACCAAAGACCCACGGCTCCTCCTCCAGGAGGGAAACACTGCTCTTTGGCAAAGGTCAATCCAGCTGTTTGGAGGTCAGGATTAACTCGATTCTAATGAGATCAAGGTCATGGGGTCACATCGCCGGCGGGAACCAGAGCTGCCCGGGTGGGGGATGCGCTCAGGAACCTCCCATCCCCCACCTCCAGAGAGCTTCCAGAAACTTCCAGCACCTCATGCTCCTTGGGCCGCTGCCGATCTGATGGCGGAGAAGCCAACGCTTACCCAGTGCTTCCCGCCCCATGGGATTCTCACAGCCCCTGCGAGGTTCCCGGGGGAGTCCGTGGGGGCTCGGGGCGTCTGCCACCTGCCCTGGGCCCCACAGGATTTTACCAGGATCTGAAGTTCTCTTTTGAGGGGGGTAAGTAGCCTTGGATTCAATGCTCACTTCACAGACTAGGCCAGTGGTTGAGTACGACGGCCTCGGGGGGCGGCAGATGTGCCAGGAAGTGGTGACAGGGGCCCCGGTGGTCTCAGGGCCCCCCACTGTCGCCGGTTCCTGCGGAGCGAAGTCCTGGTGGGGTAGCCCCGGGCCTGCCTGGCTTGGGGTTTGGCAACATGCGGTTATTTCTGCCACATGTTTACCACGGAAAATCTTTTTTAACCAGTTTGCCTGTGACAGGCTGTGGAGGGGGCTTTCTCAAGACCCCCTTACGAGCTCTGGAATTAACCCCTTTAGAGGCGTCCCAGCTTCCTCAAGGGAAGTGGGCACCCGCCGCAGTGAGGCGGCCTCCTTCCCCAGAAGCTTCCGGACTGTCTGCTCCAGGCCTGGGACTGGCCCTTGGCCAGGAGGCAACTTCCCCACCCCCACTGGCCCCCGCTCTGTGGGCCAGGCGAGCTCGCAGCTCACCCAGTGCCTCTCCCCCCTTCGCCTCCCCCCCGCCCTCTGCCTCTCCCCCCCACCCTCCGCCTCCCCCCCCCGCCCTCCGCCTCTCCCCCACCCTCCGCCTCTCCCCCCTGCCCTCCGCCTCTCCCCCCTGCCCTCCGCCTCTCCCCCCTGCCCTCCACCTCTCCCCCTGCCCTCCGCCTCCCCCCACCTCCCCCCATCCTCTGCCTACCCCCCCCCCCCCGCTCTCCTCCTCCCCCCGCCTTCTGCCTCCCTGCCCTCCGCTTACCCTGCACGCCTGCCTCCCTGACTACCTGTCTAGGAATTTTTATTGCATCCCACAGACATTGCCGGTTGGCTGGAATTTGAAGGATGCTGGGCCTGGGAGGCAGTGGGGAGGGCAGGTGGGTGGGCGTTAGACACAGACCCGGCAGGAACACGGGGCTGGGGTGGACGTGGGCCCCCAACAGGATGGCACAGCTCAGCTGTTTGGGGGTGGTGTGGGTTTTGGGGTTCTTGATTGTGCTAGATGGTTCTATTTAGATTTTGGTTTGACCACTTACTTCCCTGAGCTCAGGGGGGACTAAGAAGACTGGACTACGCTGAGGCAGGGAAGGCAGGGGGATAGTGCTTCTGCAGTAGCCAGCCAGCCGGGTTCCCCCATGTCGCTGCACAGCCTCCCCATGCCAGGTGGCCCTTGAAGTACTTGCTGTCATTGGTCCCTTCTGTTTTACAGAGGTAGAAACTGAGGGTCAGAGCAGAGGTGACAGCGGGAGTAGAGCCTGGCCGTCTGCGTCCAGCACCCACCACCTTTGACCACGCATGGGCTCTGTGCTTGGCCAAGACCTTTTAGGGATGGGACCTGCCTTGCCAGCCCCGCATGGGTCCCTGGGAGACATGGCACCCAGGGCCTGATGGCCGGGGGAGGCGGTGGCTGGCTGGACCCAAGCCCACCAGCCCCGGGGCCCCACGCTGCCTTTTCTCTCCACTCTGAAGGGCGCGTTGGCAGGGAGGGCCTGAGTGCCCCCTGCTCCACTCCTTGCCAAGTCGGCCTCCCTGTCGGTGGGTGCTGGGTCGGTGGCACCAGCCGGCGTGGGGAGGACGCGCTGCTCCCCCTTACCGGGCAGTGTTGACCCTCGAGGAACTCTTCCCGGCGCTGAGGGTGGCTGTGCCCACTTTCAGGCAGCCTGGGCTGGGCAGAGACCTTGCAGACCGAGGGATACTGGGCTCCCAGTAGGAAGGGGACGGTGACTTGAGATTGGGGGGCCCCTCCTGCCACCTTGTGGTTTCCTTCTCCCTCCCGTGGCCTGACGGCCCTCTTGGCTGTCCCTGGTGCCGTTGGCCTGTTCCATCCTCCAGGGAGGCCAGGCCCAGCCTGGAGGGAGAGGGCGGGCGCCAAGGGAGCCAGCGCTGGTGGGGGGGTGCAGTGCAGTGTCCCCCCACCCTGGGTTCCACCCCACCCTGTCCAAGAATTTCTGTGGGCAGGTTATCCCACTCGCCGAGCCTCTGTCCTCAGCTGTAAAGGGGGTTGTAATTGTCACCTGTCTCGTTGGGTTATTGTGAGGGTTAAATGGACACCTGGAAGGTGTGGAACGCATTGGGAAAGCCCAAGAAATGTGAACTCATCTGTTGTCAGGGTGTGTGGGAAGAGATGGCTACATGAGCCCCACAACCTCCCCCAGGAAGCGGGGAGAAGCCCTGTTCTAATGGGAGAAGCCGTGAATCTCTTCAGGGGAGATGTTAGAACTGGGCTTTGAAGCATGAGCAGGAGTCTACCCGGGACAGGTTTCTCTGGTGAGATTATGGGAACCAGGCATCCCAGGGGTTCTCTTCTCCAAGTGAGGAAATAGCTGCCACAGGGGGGGAGTGGGCACTAGAACCGGGCTACGGGACCCGGTGGGGTGGGCCTGAGCCCCCCAGTGAGTGGTGTGACGAGACGAGCCATGACCAGGAGATGGGGACCTGGGCAGCCTGCTCTGGGAGCCGAGAGCGGGTGAAGGCAGGGGCCTGGAGCGCGCTTTCCTTGGAGGAAAACATCCCTCCAGGGGAGAGCAGGAGTCACTCTCCCACCACTGCGTGGCTCCTGCCATGTCCTCCGCCTGCGCGACCGGATCGTGCAGCTGTGACGAAGCCCAGTGGACTCCAGTGTGGCCGAGAGGCAGCAGCAAGGACTGGGACCGGGTGCTGGGGCTCCTCAGAAGTTCTGGGGGGGAGACGGGGACGCGGGAAGTGGGAGCAGGGCTGGACTCGGGGACCAGGGACCGTCGTTCTCCGTCAGCGCTGTAACCAGGAGCCCCGACCCCGAGGCAATTTACCTGGCTCAGTGTGTCCTGAGCTCAGATGTGGAATTGACAAGGAGAGCGATTTCTCGGCCCTCCCTCTGGGGGCTCAGGTGGAAATTCTGGGGTGCGCACAGCGGCCTGCTTTTTTTTCCCCTGGGAGATCGGCTCAGCCGTTCTAACCAGCTGGGAACTAGCCGGGCTGCGCAGTCCAGGGCCAGCCCCGGGCGTTTCTCTTAGAGCCGCTGCACGGCCTGGAAGCCACACCTGCCGCCCCTTTCCCATCCGCTAGGACGGCTTCCCGGCGGTGGCATCCCAGGGCCACGGTGGAGGCCTGTTTTTCAAGCTTCTGCGACGTGTTTTCAAATTGCCCTTCAGAAACATTTCCAGCCGGGGTGTGCTTCTCCTAGGAGGGTGCAAGAGCAAATTGACATGTTTTTCTTTTTGTTTACTATGAAAATAGCCTGATTCTTCTGACTGTAAAAAAAAAAAAAATTGATACCTGCTCCTTATATAACAAATAAGAGGATTTGGTCAGTGACTTGGAAGTGGCAGGGCCTGTGGTCCAGCACCTGCGCCCTGCTCAGAACCAGGTCCTGTCTGTGGGCCTTAATCTGCAGGCCTGTCTCTAGCCCTTTGCTTTTAAGGCTGATGGAGGGCTGGGGGGGCACTGTACCCCATGACGTGAGAAGACAAGATGACGGCACCCCGCCTCCCCGTCACCCCCAGCAGCCATGGTGATGGTGAGGAGAATCAGGCAAGCTCGGACTCGGTTCTGTGCACCTGCTGCCCAGCGTCTCCCCCGCGTGGGGGGTCGGGGCACCGTCGGGGACTTCCTGTGGACCCTGCCCGTCCCGCTGGCTGAAGCGCGGCTCTGGGTCAAGGTCCCAGGCTGGGGGCGGGCAGGATGTGGGTCTGCCAGGTGGTCCTGGCTGCCTTGATGCCTCGCTCTGCTGGTCTGTATAGTGGGCCGACACCAACAGCCCCCACCTCGGGGCACGGCACAGCCCCCAGCTCAGGTCAGCCCGAGCGGCTCCCCCACCCCTTCGAGGGGTCGGGCTCCTGAGTCAGGTTTTCATCCCATACCGAAGGCTTCCGCTGGTGAAAACCAGTCTGAAAAGCTGCGGATCTGATTCAGGCCCCTCGGGTGGGGGGTCCTTGAGACCCAGAGAGGCAGGTCGAGGGACAGGCTGAGCAGCAGGCCGGGGCCAGTTCCCTGGGAGCGGGGGCCCTCTCCACCCAGCAGCCCTCCTGGGGTGGGCGGCGGACCAAGGCGGCCCCATCTTGGCCCCTGTTACCCCGGGCCCTGTCAGCTGGTGGGAATCCACCAGCTTCTACCTGATAATAACTCCCCGAGCATCAGGTCCGGCGGCACCCCGAGGCTTTTCCTTGTGGTTTGAGGGGGTGTCTGCCCCTCAGGCCATCTACAGGGGGGTGGGCGGATTTGTGAGGTCCTGGCCCGTGCCCCTGACCCCCTGCCCAGGAAGGCCAGGCCTCGTCCCCAGTCGCCCCCTCATGCGCAGGCTGGCGGCCTAGACGCTCGTGCCCCCTTTTGTTACGGGGGGTCGGGCTGGGGGGAGCAGCCCCAGGAAGTGGCAGGAAGAAACGTTCCCCAAAGGGGGGGACCCCGGGGTGGGGGTGCGAGGGGGAGTCCTGCTTCCGAGGAGGCCCCTTCCCTCGCGGCCTGCCTGCCGTCGAGGCCTGGGGGGCGGGGGTTTATCCCTTGAAACCCCGTCGGGCGGGCGGTCGCTTAGGCCTGCGCGCCCGGGGCACCCGGCTGACCCCGCCTCGGCAGAGCCCGCGGCCGTGCCAGGACGTCTGGGGCGGGCTGCCAGCCGGCGCCGGGGGCCCCGAGGCAGCGCACAGCTGGACCCGCGCCAGGCGGGCCCGGGCAGCCGGGCCACGCTCCTCCCTGGCCCCCGGGCCTCTCCGGAGATGCCCCCGATAGCCGGGCGCTTGGGGTGGGGCGGACATCCCCGAGGAGACGCGAACCCTGGAGCGTCCTGGTTGCCGGGGCCGTGGGTGGCGGCGAACTTGCGGAGGGATGCAGAGCGTGCCGAGGTCCTCTGGTTCCCCATGAGAAGGGCTGTCCCCCCGGGAGGCCTCAGGTGCCTCGACTGTGCAGTGGGGACACAAACGGTCCCAGGGATTCCTGACGGGGGAGCCAGCAGGACGATGACGGGCAATGGTTCCCGATGGCTGCTGGGCACCGGGTGAGCCGCGTCACTCGGTGTTGATGGGGTTGTCAGTTCTGTTGTCGTCACCGTCCAGCCCCTCACGCCCACCACAGAGGCGCTCCCCTCCTACCCACCCCCCCGGGGTATTTGGCAAAGTCTGGAAACAGTTTTGGTTGTCACAGCTTGGGGGAGGGAGCTTGCAGCCGGGATCTGGGGCGCCGAGGCTGTGGGCTGAGTCGGAGGAGGCAGAGCAGGACGAGGGGCCACAGAGACGGGGCCGAGGAGAGGAGCTGGACGTTTCCTAGGACCCAGCTGAGTGTCTTGCCCCCCCCCAAGTGCCCCTGACTTTGTCGGGCTGGATTTCTCCTATTTCTTCCAAATATTTTTACCATTCCCTCTCGATCAGACTTTAGACAGCTAGGTTTAGAGAAGAATTGGAAAAAAAAATTTCATTTGCTTCGTTGGCACAGGCTTTCGGGGGCATGTAGAAGAGGAAACTCCAAAGCCAATGCAGGACAATTAGGGAAAGAGTGCTGCAATGGATTAGTAATGTCTGCTGTGGTTACCACATGTGGAGGTGGCAGCAGGTATGTCTTGGGAAGTTCACAAGTACAAAAAGTGTCTGGGTACTTCCTGGTCCTGGCTGGGCAAGCCGCTCGCCCTCTGGCCTCAGGGTCTGACTGTTCTTAGTCTAGCTGTCCCTCTTTAGCGATTTACATCCCCTTATGGGAAATTCTCAGACCTGCCCCAGAACCAGACGACTGTTCGGGGCTCTAGGGTCCCACTTGGAGAAGATGTAAATCACTTTGGTGCAACCCCTTGAGAAAGGAGGCGGCTGTGTGATTCCTCACCACTTCCCCCTGCCATGGTGAAGGCTTCTAGAACCTGCAATTTCAGTGTCTGCCTTAGAACCAGAGAATCTGTCCCAGACAGCGGCACCCTCGGCTCGGTGCTCCAGGGGATGGAAAATTAGGAGCAGCCTTTCAAAGGCAGTTACTTAAAAATAACTCAAAAAGAGAGAAACGCGCAAGTCTGCAGTCCCCTGACACGTGGCCGGTACCCCGCCCCCTTTTAGCACTTTGGGATTACTGTGATGCCGGGGGTCTGCTTCCCGCTGTGCAGGACTGGTGTAGATGGCCTTGGCGGGTGGGAATCCTAATCATTGTCGCAATCCTGTTTGTGCTGTTGCCCCAGTGCAGGGTTGAGGTAGTTTCTGATGGTGTCAGCCCCCTTCACCTCTTGGTGCTACTGTATCCCCATTTCACAGATGAGGGCAGCGAGGCTCATGGAGGTGAGTGGACGTGCCCAGGGCCTCACTCGAGGATGTGGCCAGCAGGGTCCCATGCCTGGGAGGTCAGGGGGCACACACAGCCACGTGGGGTCTTCACAGCTGCCCTTCGGGGCAGGTGGTCAGTACCCCTTTCACAGTTGGAGAAACTGAGGCTCAGAGAGGGAAAGTGACTTGCCTTGGGCCGGCCAGCTTGGAAGTAGCGGGTTTGATCTCTAGGTGGCTGCAGTGTCTGGACTCAACGGCGTTTGAGAGAGAGGGAGGGAGGAGAGAGGAAAGTCTCAGAAATAGAGAATCTGTCCCCAAAGCTGACTTCTAAGGGAAGTCACCGTCAAGCTAGCACCCTGGCCGAGAAGGTGCTAAAGTTTGTGGAGTGGTCATGTCCTCGCTGGACACCTGCGGGGGGTTGTGCCGGGCCCAGCTCTAGAAGCTGGCAGGCCCCAGATGAAGACGCCAGAGCCCCCGCTCAGGGGCCTCGTCTCGGCTGCAGCCCCGATTGCGACTTGGCAGAGGCTCAGCAGCGTCGGGTTTGGGCCCCGCCAGGTCCTGCTGCGGCGCCTGCTCCCTTCGGCCTGGTCTGGTTGAGTGGAGGTGCAGCCCCTGCTCGGGTGTCGGGGGTCGCCCTGGGGTGTGTCCCAGGGATGCCCTGCAGTGACCCCCGGTAGGACTGGGGCCACGGGCCTGCCTCCAGAATGCAAAGCTGGAGACGCCGAATCCTCCCCATTTATGCTTCGCTCTGCCTGTCGGGCAGGTGGGGACGAGCTCCCCAGGCCCCATGCATTTAACCCATTTTGGCCTTCCTCGAGCCCCCCTCTCCGTGTGAGCAGTGCTACACAGAAATTGCTGCTCCTAGGTGTTGGAAAAATGTTAGCAGTCGGCTTCTTCAGAACAAGAAGAGAATTCTTTGCCCAGCAGCCACGTACGGGCCTATTTTAAGCGCGCCCTGGAGTGTGGCCCAGTCGTAGATTATATGTTTTCTCTTTCTCTGGAGCAGCCAGCCCCCCGCCACCCCGCCCCACAGACTGGCAGACCCCAAACCAGACCGATAACTTAGCATTTTCATTTAAGTCCATCTGACAAATCGTTTTAGACTGAGAAAGCAATACTGCATCTTTAAATGGCTACTTTGTCAGCTCGTCTCTGGGCGCTGTAAAAAGTCCTTTGTTATGTGTCTAGACAGCACGCCAGCAGAATATCTGGGTCTGCACGAGGGGAGAGAGATCTGACAAGGTTGAATTCATTTACCAGCTTATTTAAAGCGGAATTTCAAAACACGTGCTCATAAACGGTTTTCCATCCAGACTCCCCCCCCCCCCAGCCTCTCCCCCCAGCCCACGTTGGCTTTTCTTGTTTTTATAATTTTTCGCCTATTTGGGCAGCTAGTGTGGGGTTGCAGCCGGGTTGGCTGGCAGAGAGGAGACACGGGGTGACTGCGGCTTGCAGCCTTTTTTCTTTTTTTAATTGTCCTCTTTATGACTGTCTAGACGGCCTACAGATGGAGGCTGGGGGGCTGGCGTTTCCCCTGCGACCATTTGACCGCTGTCCCCCCCTCCCCAGAAATGCTCTTCGGTGGCTCTTCCTTTCCTTAAACGAAGGCGCTCGGCCTCCTGGCAGTGTCTTTGTGTGTATAACACGTTCACTTGACTGTGCTAATTTTATACCATCACCAAAGGAAAAAAAGGGGGGGGGTGACATTCCGGGGCTGCTTCTTTCTGACTGGTGGGAGATACCCTTGCACCCGGCGGCCCCCCCCGCCCCAGCACTCCTCCTTTCTTTGCGTCCATTTTTTGGTGGCCACCAGAGGTGGCCTTTTCCAGGGTGAAATGATCAGGGCCATTTGAACGGGTCCAAGGTTTTAGTTATGCGAAGTAGAGGCATTAATTAACCTCGTTGCCATAGCGACTAGGTGATGGTTGCCAGCGTGAAAAGGGGGCAAGCTGTGTGGGTGGAGGGTCTACCGGGCCCCCCTTACCCCATCGCCTGTCCCCACAGGAGCCCAATGCACGGGCTGAGCAGGCATTGTGCTGCCAGTGGCCAGGGAAGTAGGCCTCGTCCCCCCAGCTTTCTCCCAGACTCTGCCTGGGGGTGGGGGTGGGGGGGTCTCCACGGCCCCCTCCTCCCTTATTAGGCTGCAGGAGGCCCATGGACTTGGAAAATCCAGTTACAGTCCAGCCAGATTTTAAGGCTCCTCGAACCCTGAGTCTGGAAGAAGGGGGGCCGTCTCCCATGCTGGAGCGAGGGGTGCGTGTTGAGGGCCATGGCCCCGCCCCCTCCTCCCAGCCAGCCCCGAGCACCCCCTCCCCTGAAAACTATTGTCATGGCTGTTGACCCGGCCGAGAAGCCATAAATCCCCCCCCATCCCCCGCCACACCACCATCAATCTGCTCTCGGGTTTTTACATGGTAGGGGTCACAAAAGGTGAGGAGGGGGAGCTGGGGGCGGGCAGCGGACCAGATGTCCCTTGGGATCCCTGAAACGCATCTCATTCCTGCCAGACGAAGCAAATCCAGAATATAAATCTACTTGCTGGCGGGGGGAGGGGGAGCATGGGGCATCTCATCGGCGGGCGATGGGAAGGGGTCCCCCCCGCCCCCAGCTTGGGCTTCTTGGCCTGATCCTTTTATTTCTCCCCCCCAAAAAGACAAAACCCACCGGCAGGAGCGGCCGGTTAAACTGCTCCCCCATTGTGCCCGGCACGGGTTGATTACAGCTTCGTGTGAGCAGCTCAACAGCGTGTGCTTGAGGCTGAGAGCTGGGGAGGCTGCTCGGCTCGGCTCTTCCGCTTTCATTGTTGAGCCGGGTACGAGGAGGGCCCAGCAGGGCCGGGCCTCCCCCACCGAGCTGGGGACGCGGCTTTAGGCCATCATGGACTGTAACACCCATCTTTACGGCGACACTTCCCAAGTGGTTTTTTTTTTTTTTTTTCAGGGAAAGGGAACTTTTTATTTTTTCGAACAGTATACCCCAAAATAGCATCACCGAGTTGGCAGTGCCTGAAAACACGCTGCCCCTCCGAGCTCTTCCTCTACAAAGTTCCCAAGCCGGAAAGTTCCTTAAGAGGGACCTCGCGGTGGCCTGTTTGGTTGGCAGGTCTTCCGGTTGGCAGACGTGTCTGTGACATAATTGGGTCTGTCCTGGAGTAATTAAAGGAAAATAATTATATTAACCCACTCACCGCGGCAGCGTGGCACAGAGAAACCAGGGACGCTGGTATTGATTTTTTTCTCCAAAAGTTGACCTTTCTCAGCACGTAAAAAATGCGCTCTCGCTAGAGTTTGGGGGGCTTTTAGTGTTCCTCTTTTATAATTGTGCATCATCATCTGATCTTTTTTCCTTCTTAAAGAGCTGCAGGAGCCCCCCTGCTCCCGCTAATCCAGGGAGGAACAAGCTTTGAGGACGGGGCGCTCTCACCCCTTGAGAAATGAGACTGAAAGAGGCTGGTTTTTAAACCTCTCATCTAGGAGGCCCGGGCGCTTGTCTTCTTTTCCGGAGAGTTGGAGAAGCTGGAGTTTCAAGACGGCTCTTGGTATGCCGCCTTATTCAGGAGGCGAACTGCTGATCATTTGTCAGGCAAAACAGATGTGGTGGGGCGACAACATCTATTTTCATAATTTGAAACAAATCTGGTGAGCCGCCTTCCTTTTCAGTGGGGCCTGCTCATGCAGAAAGCTCAGCTCCCCAGAAGCATTTAGCAGAAATATTTATAGCTCGTCAATTGAACTTTCCTCCCTCCAGGAGGAGTCGGTTGGTTTCTGCTGGAGACGGGGGGTGCAGGCTGCGCCCAGGGAGTGGGTGCTGTTGCAGGGATGTTTAAAGAATCCAAGAATGGAGAAATGGGGGGGGCCCGGCCAGACCAAGCGGGTGCACTCTGGCCCTGTCGGTGGTGTGGGGTCTTGGCTGCGGAGCCCTGGCCTCCCATCGCTGTGAGCACCTTTATCAGGAGGAACCGCCAGCAGACTGGCCTTCGGGGAGACCCTGTGGGCCAGCAGCCACCCCACCCCCCCCCCCGGCTGTTCCTGATGCCTGAAGACCCATCAGCTGTGGCCCCTTGTTGGTGGGGGTTTGTGCTGAGGTTTGCAAAGGAATGTGGGTGCCGTTTCCCCACCTCTTGGGTGAAAAGCCTGTGGCCCAGAGAGGAAGACAGCTCCAGGGGCACCCAGTTGGGCAGGGAGGTGGTCTCTTGCCTCCTCGGCTCTTGGGGAGATGATCTGGAACTTTCCGATTTTGCGCAGCGCTTCGTTCCAACTGTAGACTTCACTGCACCAACGTGCAACCGGGTGTTTAGCCCCACGCGTGGGGGCTTGTGCGGGGGTTTGGCCGTTGCCTGTTCTTTATCAAATAGCTGCGGACCTACTCTGTGCTATTGGCGAGCTGGGGATTGGACAGTGCAGCCGCCTCTCATGGGGAGGGGTGCAGATGCTGGTGGGGGGAGAGGTCAGACAGGAAATGTAGGTCCTGGGGGGAGGGAGGGGGTTCAGGCGCTGACACTGGCATTAAGACTTGAGCCAGGGATGGGGACACCTGTTCAGATCCACGTGGCAACCGGGTGGAGTTTGGTCACGGGGGGTCGTGTCGCCTTAGGGAGGGACCGCCCGGGTTCTGGTCCCCTCGTCTGTATAATGAGGATTGTGCTGCAGCAAAATGATGGGAGTTTTGCAGAGATCACCCTTGGGGGAGCCAGGGTGCAGGTCTCTGGGCCTCTGTTCTTTCTTCCATAGGAATCTACAA
The DNA here is from genome assembly GCF_030445035.2 of Dasypus novemcinctus. NCBI lineage: Eukaryota > Metazoa > Chordata > Mammalia > Cingulata > Dasypodidae > Dasypus > Dasypus novemcinctus. The sequence goes on along the minus strand of NC_080696.1, from coordinate 61,247,879 downwards.
TGAGGAAAATTAAAAGCGAAGCGTCTGGAATTGTGCTGGCAGAGGGCAGCGGACGCTCAGTGTTTCCTGGGGAAAAGCGCCGTGTGTAAACAGTGCTGCCCCCGCTCTCAGCTGTTCCTCTCTCAGGCATTTATTAAGCATCTACTGTGTGCTTGGCATGGATGATGCCTCCACAGGGCAAGGCAAGCCCCTGCCCCGGCTTCGTGGAGGTGTACAGTCTGTGTGTTAGGAGAAAAGCCGCCTTTCCTCACGGCGTCTGCTCTCGGGTTAGGTTTCTAGACTGGGTTTTGGTTGTTCTTTGAACGAGTCGTCTGCTGTGACTCTGCTGGTGCCTTCACGGTGGCACCTAACGAGGAGCCGCGCAGCCTGGATAATTGAGCAGGTCCTGGGTGCCAGAGCCTCGGCCTCCGAGCCGAGCTGTCGTCATCTTTGTCCCAGGGTCTCGACCTGGCACTCTCGATCCTGGGGCCAGATCCTTCTCTGCTGTGGGGGGCTGGCCTGGGCTCTACCCACTAGGTGCCCGGGGTACCCCCTCCCCAACTTGGGACATCCAAAACTGTTTCAACTGTTGCCCGCTGTCCCCGGGAGTCAGAGCCACCCCTGGCTAAGAGCCACTGCTGTGATCCGACGGCCTGTCCTCGCAGTAGCTGTGACAGGGCTGGTTGCCTCAGTTTCTCTGCCTGTCGAAGGTTGGTAATGGCGGGAATCTCCATGGAGGCTGTCATGTGACATGGTACCGGAGGCCATTGGCGCGGGCTAAGCCCTGGTGGCTGAAACGCAGCCCCTGGCATGTCCGGTGGCGGCGGCCGTTCCCTGTCACTCCTGCAGTCCCAGCCCCGGGGCCGCTCTCCTCCACGTGTCAGGCCCACCTGTGTGGCTGTGGAGACCCCTCTTGGGGGTGAGGTCTGACACTGGTCCCAGCCCAGCGTGCCAGTGAGGTCATCCTCTACCCACCGGGCTAGAATGCACAGGGACCGCTGTCTCCCGGCTCTGCCTGGGACCCTGGGCCCCACCCCGGGCTCCCCCTGGCCCCGTCCACGGTCCAGGGCTCTGCAAGCTGCGCCTGCTCCTCCCCATGAACCGGTTTCCCCTGGCTCGCTCCAGCCCCAGCCCCGCCAGGGACCCAGGCCACTCTGCACTGGGGCGTCCGCCCCCTGCTCCCCCGCCTCTGTCAGCTTGGCTTGCACCCCGCCCCCCCCACGGGCCCGGCAGAACGAGTTTGAACAAATGGTTCCTTGGCTAAGGGAGCCGAAGCCTGATAAAGGTGCGTCAACCCGTGGCGGGCGCTGCTCAAAAGCACCGATTCTGGTGGGTCCCGGGACCCCCTGGAAAGACGCCCATCTGCTGGGCGAGGGGCTCAGCTGTGCCAGGCGCCTCCGTGGGGCTTCTGATGTGTATCCCTGTTGGGAAAATCACGGGCCGAGGTGGCGCCGAGTCATTTTGAGGCCCAGGTCTGCGCCGCCTGTTCTTTGCGTCCCCGCACACTGCCGCCCCCAGGAGGTCCGAGTGTCGGTTTGCCAGGGCCCAGCAGAAGTGTCCTTGGCACGGGTCTTCTTTCTTGCCTTGGAACATGCCAGATGTTCCTGCCTCAGGATATTTGCCCTTGCTGTTCTCCCAGCCGTGTATGTTTCTTGTTCTCCTCATCGCTGACGACTCGGCTTTAAAAGCCTCCTCCTCCAGGAAGCCATCCCTGAGCACCGCATCTCAGGTAGCCACGACTCTGCCGCTTCGGCCGACGCCTTAGCCGTCGGTGCTTGTTTGTCTGTTTGTGAGTTGGTTCTTGGGCTCCAGAGGTCGTCGTGAGCTCCCTGGGGGCCGACGCTTGCCTCGTCCTGCTGCCGTGGGACCTGCCCTCCTCGTCCCTGATGTCAGGTTTCCCGCGAAGGTGCTCAGGCAGCATTTGACGGAGGAGGACATATGCGTGTGCGTGTCTTTGTGTTGTTCAGAGGTCCCCAGCCTCCCTGCGTCTCTTTCTGGAGCCGGAGTGGCCGTCCCAGTGGAGTTTGGAGCTGCCTTCTCGGCGTCTCTCGGAGACCCCAAGCTGCGCGGCCTCCCCGGCTCCTGGGGAAAGAGGCCGGGGGTTCTCGACTTGTTGCTTTCGGGGAAGACAGTGGGAGTCAATTCTTTGAGGTGATTTTAAATGCTCTTTCCTTTTCTAGATTGTAAATGGAGTGTTTAGAATTTAATCATTCAAACCTGAGAGCCGGACCTGCGCGTTGGAAGATGGCAGCCGAGCGATGCTTTCTTTTGGCTGGCTGCGGCGGCAGATGGCAGGTGCTGCGCCAGGGGGCGGCGGGAGGGGGCAGCTTCTGTTTCGACCCTACCCTCTCCCTTCGCTAAACCAGTCCCCCGGCTAGGCTCGGGCGTGCCCCAGGAAGCGTCCGGGGCTGCCGCCTTGCCCTCTGCTAGGGCGAGCCAGTGACGCCCAGGGAGGGTCTTCCCAGACCCTGCACTTTTAAAAACAACTTTGTATTTTGAGACAATTGTGGATTCACAGGCGGCTGTGAAAGACTAGAGGGAGGGCCGGCGCACTGACACCCAGCTCCCCGAGGGTAACGTCTTACACAGCTGCAGTGTCCCAGACGGCCAGGAAAGGGACACTGCACAGCCCATCCCCTCATCCACAGCTCCCTAGTTTTGCACACACTCATTTGAGTGTGTCTCTGCAGTCTTCTTACCTGTGAAATCTGCGACCTGCACCCAGTCGAAATGCAGAAATGTTCTGCCCTGAGGACTCTTGTCGTTTTCTAGCCCTCCATCCCTCCCTTCCCTAACCAGTAGCAACGCTAACGTGTACGCCACCTGTAATTTTGTCACTTCAGAAAAGTTGGAGGATGGAGTCGGGCAGTATGTGGCCTTTTCGGATGGGCTTTTTTCCCTGGACGGAATTCCCTTGAGATCCATCCAAGTTGCTGGGTGTATCGACAGAGCTGGGTTGTTTTCCGTGGAATGGCGTTTTGCCTGTCGGAGGGCATCTTCGGTTTGGGGCTTTTACGACTCGTGTGCAGGTGTTTTGGGTGTGGACGTGTGTCTTGGTTTCTCAGAGATAAATGCCCAGGACTGCGGCTCTTGGGCTGTCTGGGAAGTGTGTGCCGGGTTTTGGGGGAGACCCTTCATTCACTACCATCCATCTCCCATCTCTGGGGATGTGAGGCCTAGTGAACAGACAGACATTGGACATGGGCCCTCTCCTTGCCCTAATATTTAGAGGATGGATTCTTGTGCCAGGCAGGCACGGTGCTACCTGCCAGGGGGCAGCAGAGAATGTGCTGGACGAGGGTCCCGTCTCGTGGAGCCTTCTTGTTGGAAAGTGAAAAAACAAATAGCAAGCAAATTCTTTTTTATCTTTTATTATTTTTTAAAGATACGTAGATTACCTGAAATGTTACAGTAAAAAATATAAGAGGTTCCCATATACCCCACTCTTCCCACATTGACAACCTCTTTCCTCATCGTGGCACATTCGTTGCATTTGATGAATACATTTTGGAGCACTGCTGCAGCGCATGGGTTATAGTTTATGTTGTAGTTTACACTCCCTCTCAGTCCATTCAGTGGGTTATGGCAGGATATATAATGTCCTGCATCTGTCCCTGCAATATCATTCAGGGCAACTCCTAGTCCCAAAAATGCTCTCCTGTCACACCTCCTTTCCCCTCTCCCTGCCCTCAGCAACTCCCATGGCCACTGTTGCCACATCACTGATAGAGTTTATTCCATTGCTAGAGTCACAATAGTTTTGTCATAGAATACCAGTAAGTCCACTCTAATCCATATTTTATTCCTCCATCCTGTGGACCCTGTGATGGTGATGTCCATTCTACCTCTAAATCGAGAGGGGCCTTAGATCCCACATGGCCGATGGATGGGACTCTCCTGCTTGCAGTTGTAGACTCTCTCGGTTCCCTGGCATGGTGGTTGACCATCCTCACCTCCCTATTAGCTGACCTGGGGAAGTCCAGTGAACCGGAGAGTGATGTTGCAACTCTGCTGAGGCTCAGGGCCCAGCTGGCACATGGACAGTCCAGAAGTTCAAGTCTCCTGAGCATACGCCAACCCTAGTGCCAATCACAGGTTCGGTAAAAGTGACAGAAGAGGCATGTGTAGAAAGGTCACATCTGAGTCCAACTCCATCACACTCAGGAGCACAAACTCCAAAGTAGGGCCCACTGGCAAGGCCCTGAACTCCAGAGCCATCTGCCATGACTGTAGGACCTGGGTGTCTCCATAGCCCTCAGGAGCACCAGTATCTGGGGTTGCAAGCAAATTCTTAAAGAAGATAAGTCCTCAGTTGCTTACACTTAGTGCTTGCTACGTACCAGGCACCTTTGAGGTACTTAAATCATAGGCCGATTCAGTGCTCAAACACCCACTGAGGTAGGACTGTCATTTGCCCCGTGATGCAGCCAAGGAAGCAGGGACACAAAGAGCTAGAACCCGCTGCCGGGATAACAGGTCCCTGACCACACACCGCAGGCCTCTTCTCAAAGACGGGCCCCTGGGAAGATGGAGAGGGACTTGAGGTGACACAGGGGCCTCCCCGAGATGGTGCCGTGATAGACCGTGCAGGGGCCCCGGGGCGTGCGCCAGGCAGATCGACCTGCATGTGCAAAGGCCCTGCGGTGGGGGCCGGCGGAAGGATAGTGCGGCCCATGTATGATGACAAGGGACAGAGGAAGGAGCTGTGGGTACAAGGCCTCAAAGCAGGCCTCGGGGTTTTGCTCTAAGTGTGACGGGGAGTGTGTGACTCGGTTGATGCCTTTAAGCCAGTGATCTGCTTGTGGGTGGAAAGTAGAGCTGGGGGTGGCAGGCGAGTGTGACCGAGCGAGGCCAAGGGAGGGCTCTTGAGCTCTTGGGTCCTGGGAGATGACCCCACGACTCCCCGGACCTGGGGCCGGGGGGACCCCGCAGTGTCGCCATGTGGGTGGTGCCTCCTCTGCCCCGTCCACGTCCCAGAGGCTCCCTGTCCTATGGCTTTGCCAAGAGGGCAGGAGAGAGGGGTCCCCAGCCCCCGCCACCAGGCCACGGCCCCCGCGCAGGTCTGTCTTCTGAGTTTGTTTTTCTGGCCAGGTCCCTCCTCCCCCTCTCTCCGCACCAGTTATCATCGTGTAAATTGAACTCGCTGCTCACTGTCAGACACCCCATGTCGTTGATCAGCATGTGCCCGGTGTCCTCGTCTCCTCTCCCAGGCCTTGCCTGCTCAGGCGGGGTCCCTGCTTTAGGATCGAAATGGCCTCCTTTTATTATGCGCTTCTGGGACCTAGTACCATCTCTTGGCTGGCTAATCCTTAAACAGCCCTGGAGGCCGAGACCATTCCGGATTCGAACCCAGAGCCGGGGCCGCCTGCCTCCCGCTGCTGTGCTGCAGCCTCACCTGAGAGAGAAGGCGCCTCCTGAACTGGCTTCCCTCGAAACTGTCTGAGCCTCGGCCTTCACCTCATTTGGGATTTTCTGTTTCTGGAAAAGCCTTGCCTTGAAGGGTGGGGTCGGGGAGAAGCAGCTGGTCTCTGGGAGGCTTAAAACTTCGCTCTTGGAATTTGTGTGGGTTGTTGCCTGAAAAAGAGAGAGGAGGAGACTCAGCAGGCAAGATCCAACAGTGTTGGACAGACACACAGACACGAAACACCCAGAGACACACCTGAGAGTGGCAGGCCCACGTACACGACACCCGGAGAGGAAGACGCAGATCCGGGGACCTCTCCGGAGCCACCCTCGCCCCGCCTCGCCCCTCCCGCCTCTGGCCCCTGGCTGGCCGGGTGGTCCATTCGTGACTGGCAGGCAGTGTGTCCACTAACGCTGCACTTCCCAGAATCCTCCACCAAAGCCGAAAAACGGACTTCTAGCAGGAAATGCCCCTTGTATGGGTCGGGGTCCCTCCGGGGACCCTGAGTCCATGTGACAGTGACGAACCACGCTGAAGCTGTGGCCCTTCCTGGGCTGCCGCTGGGATCCTCGGGTTTCTGTCCTTCTCTCCAGGGTTTCTGGCTTCTGGCTCTGGAAAAGCCTCCAGGAATCAGATTAGGACCCACCCTTGCCGAGGGGCACCAATTTAATAATAATGCCTGCAAGAGTCGGGGGTCCTTTGGCGATCCCCCCCACCCCGGGTTAGCGGCATGTTTCATGGGGTACGGAGCGTCACCCCTCCACCAGCCTTCTGTGTTCCACGCGTGAGGCCCTGCCGGCCAAGCACATCGTCTCACCTCTCCGAGCCTCAGTTTCCCCACCCCTGAAGTGCAGGCGGTGATGACCCTGGGGTCCTCCCTGAGAGGGCGGTGGGAAAGTTAAACGAGATCCAGAAAGAATGGCGCGTACCTAACGCGCTGCCTGTGGTCAGGATGCCTTTAGTAGATTCCAGGCGATGGATCCTACGTCCGGTTTAGCCTGCCCTGAGATGAGGCCCGCAGGTGTCGAGGGCCAGAGTCTGATGGTGCCGCCCTGGAGAAGACGGATCACGCGGGATTTAAGTGGAAGCGGCAGCTCCTGGAGCAGCCTCTGCTTGGTGCCCCAGCGCAGGCTCGGCTCACGGTAGACCAGGAATCCGAGCCGCGGGAGTCAACGAGTGGGACTGAAGAGCCCCTGGGAGTAGATTCAGGGACGGAAAAGCCAACCAGACACCTGCCAGGGGGCGTGCAGCCGCGTTTTCAGAGGTGCATCGTGCGGGCAGGTGTCCCTCCTCCACATTCGTGGAGGTGGGCAGGTAGGAGCCCCCTGCAATCTGTCGCGATCACCCCAGGAGCGGCCGTCGCTTGCAGGGTTTGCTGTCGCCGGGGGTTCCGTGAGCCTCAGAGATGCCACATGGTTGCAGGGTCTGGAGTTGCAGAAACGAGCTCAAGAGATGAGGTCATCACTCAAGGTCACACGGTGGTGGTGGCAGCAAGACGTAGGTGCCAGCCTGTGCTTTGTCCAGGGCCACTCCTTGAAGCCTGGTCCAGCCCTGGGGGCAGCCAGCTCTTCAGCACTTGGCTGACCACGTGTGGCTTTTCCCCATCACTGCTTGAGTGGCGCTGTGGGCCAGGCCTTGAGAGACTCACAAAGGTGACTCCCTCCCTCAGGAGCTGGAAGGGCCACGTGGTGTTATCTGTGTTCTCACCATAGTAGACCAGGAGCTCTGGGGCGGCCAGGGCTGGGCTTTGAAGGATGAATAGGAGTTCAGCAGCAGATGCTTAACAGAAGTGCTCCTTCTTGCTCAGACTGTGCTGGTTCCAAAGAGGCTACAGGACAAGGAGATAACATCTTGATAGGGGCCAGACAAGCAGTGACAAGAAGACACAGACTTGAGATAGGATTTGAGTTCTGGAAGTCAGGTCCTGATTAACCATCAGCTATGTGGAAGAGCTTAGGACTCCTGCGGAAAGCCTGTGCAGGAAGTGGCTGCAAGTGCTGGGCCTGGGAGGAGCGATGGGGTGGTTGTGGGTCCCAGGGGAGGTGGGCCAGCCTGGGCAAAGGGACAGCCAAAGGCCAGCTGAGATTCCAGCTACTGGGCAGCCGGGAGGCTGTGGGCTGAGGGGGATGAGCGGGCAAGTGGGAGGCTGGCAGGACGGGAGGAGGGGGCTGGAGGGCCCCAGAGAGCCCCAGGTGCTGATCCAGCGCGCCGGCGAGTAGACCCTCTGAGCAGTCGCCGATGTTGCTCACCGAACTATGCAGCAGGCGCGTTCGTAGCACTTGATGTATCTACATTGCGCCCCGTTTCATTTGCTGATAACGGCATGAGTTGAGTGCCACTGGCACGCTCCTTCCCAGTGGTGAAGCTGAGGCACAGAGAATGACAATTGCCTGACGTCACAGGTCTGACCAATGGTCGAGCTGGATTTGGGCCCAGGCGGGCCAGCTCCCAGGCCCTGGCCATGGCTGGACGCTCTGCCCCTCGGGTGTCCACTGAATGTTCTCACCTCGCAGGGACCCCTGGCCCGGCCCTCCCCGTGTCCTCCTTGCCTCCCCTGACGTCTGGCCCTGCCATCCGCCACTCAACAGCCGGCCTCCCCCTGCCCCGGGCGACAGGAAGAGGCGCTGCCCCCTCGCAGTCCCGAAGGACAGGGCCCCTCCCGCCACCCGTTGCCCTCTGACCCTCGGAGGCTCTTGGCGCGTGGGGAGCTGTCGAGAGGCGGCCAAATTCCGCGGCGCTGTCCCGGCTGCTTCGGGGTGGCGCTTTTATCCAAGACGCTTGGAGAAGGGGCCACTCGCCTCCCTGCACAGATGCCACGTCCCGAACCCACGGCTCAGGGAAGGCAGCACCAGGCTCTTGGAAACTGGCAGTTCAGAGAAGCACCTGCTGGTTTCCAGGGAGCACGCGGTGCCCTCCCGCGTGCCGCGAGGCCGCGGGTGCATCTCCTTGTCAGCTGCCACTCGGATGCAGGCACCCGTGCACATGGGCGCACACGTGCACTCAGACGTGACGCATGCACATGCACGTCTGCACGTGGCTTCAGTATATTATTAAAGGTTTTATTAAAATAATCCGTATTGTAAAAATGCAAACGATATAGAAATAGGAAGAGTATAAACCGTTTCCCTCTTGCAGAAGCAGGCAGTGTTAACAGCCTGAGTTTTATTCTCACTGTGTTACAAAAATGGGTCCAGTTTCATTGTTTCTTAGCCATAATTGCGGATCTCTGTCCCTCGTACAGAGACCGGTGGTTCTTAGCCAGCGGTGATTTGTCCCCCACATCCTTCAGGGACTTGGTGCTGCGTAGACATCTCTAGCTGTCTCTGAGCGTGGGGGTGCTGCCAGCAGGCGAGGGCGTGGGCCGGGACCCCTCAACAGAACCACCTCACTGCGGTGAGACACCCCGCTGTGGATTGGTCTTCCTTGTAAGCGGCATTCAGAGGGTCTCCTGGTGGTCACGTAAAGGTCCCCACGCAGCCATGCTCTTGACGCCTCTGGACCGTTCTGAGAATCCTGTTGGCGGTGATCCCGGAACTGGAAGTGGCTGGACTGGCAGGTGGCGTGTGTTTTTAATTTGGGTAGGTCGTGTCACCGTGCCTGCCAAGGAGGTCGTGGCAGTGCCCCCCCCCACTCGTTCCTACCCCTCAATTAACAAAGCACATTCGAGTGTTTCGAAATAACTTTCCATCGCCTCCAATACAGCCGTTGATGGAAGTGGCTCTCTCACCGGGAATTCACTCCATTCTACCAATAACTCGCGAACGGTGATTGATATTTTGCTGACAGTGGGTGTTTAAAGATGTTCGATGCCGGTGACAAAAGGAAAAAAAATCCCATTAGTTCTTTCCATTTGGATAATAGCAAGAAAGATAAAAGACACTGCTTTGTCTTTTCTTATTGAAGGTGCATTTAATCACGAGGTTCTAAAATGATCCTCCAGGCCCTTTGCTTTCCCTGGAGCTCTTCCTTCACCGCACCTGTCCCCAGGGCGCCTTCAGCCTCAGCGCCCACCCTCCTCCCAGCTGCGGCCTGGGGGTCCCTCCTGAATGCCCAGGGTGCAGGGGCACCTCGGTGCTATTTGGGGACCCAGGAATGAGGCTCGGCGCAGCTCACCCTCTCACCCGGCTGGTCCTTTGCGAAGGGCCACAAAGTGTCTTACGGTGTAAACGGGGAGGCGCTCACGGCCGCACATGGGGGGCTGGGATCGCTCTTTAGGGCTCTCGAAACCCGAGCCCGTGGTCTGGTAGACGCCCTGGACTGTGCACGGCCCCCGAGGGCAGGCATGCCCCTCTGCGCTGGCCCTGGACCGGACAACACAGATGGGAGGGGTGCCGAGTTGAGCAAGGCAGGCCCACCCCGAGGCACTCGTACCCAGCGGGTACAAGGAAGAGCTCAAGGTGTGCAGGGCACACGTGTGTGACGGACGGAGCAGGGCGGGGGGGAGCCTGGGCGCGAGGCCAGCAGCACAGGGTGGCTCAGGGTCATGGTGAGGAGGGAGGCCGGGTGGTTCTAGGTGTCATCTTGGACGAAAGCTTGGAAGGGGCATCCCGGACAGCAGAACCGCACGAGCGCGACCCCTGGGTGAGGCAGGACGGGAGCCAGTGCCCCCAGAGCCAAGCTGGACGCGGCCTGGAGGCCCAGAGGACCCCTTGCTCCCTCCAGTGGCCGCCAGTTCAGCCCGGTGTTGGGAGAGGCAGGCAGCAGGGTCCCAGGGCAGCCCGATGTCCTCCCCCCACCCCCCACCCCCACAAGGCCAGGCGGGCCCAGGGGTGGAGATGGCCGTCCAGCACTGGCCGTCAGCACCGTGGGGTGGACAGGTGCCTCCCTGCTCTGCCAGGCGCTTTCGCAGCATCCACACCCGCCCAGGGCCGCTCGGAGGTCACCAGTGGCCTGGCCTGTCCGCCTGGTCGGGATCCCCTCCAGCACCCCCCACCCATCACCGCGCTCCGGCCTCTGCAGGGAGACTGCCCGGGAAGGTCGGTGCGGCGCGCGGCTCTCTGCCGACACCGGCAGATGCTTCTTAGCGCTTTCCCCCTGTTTTACTGTAATGTAATCGTACATGCTCAAAATGCTGCGGATGCAGGAGCGTGTCATGTGGAAAGTGACGCCCCCTCCCCTCTGTGGGCCTCCCCGGGGGTGACGGTGGCCTGGTGCCTCACACCTGTGCACGCAGACCCCACAGGCAGCAGTTTGTACTGTAAGATCCCACTTTTGTTTAAAAATATACTTTTTAAAAAACCAAAGTGCCCTTCTGCCCGGCGGCTCCCCTCTTGCAGGGGCGTCTGCGTGTCGAGGCACAGACCCACGGGAGGCCCTGCGTTTGGTGGGTCTCGTCAGCCGCGGTGGTGGAAGCTTCAGCGGCTGAGTCGGTTTTGCACAAGCCTGCAGTGGGCGTTAATTCACACTCATCTTTGCACCTGAGAACACATTGGCTCACCGTCATCATTGTGCGCCTGCTCTCGGGAAGGCAGGGTTCTAGGCCCTGGAGGCACGGGCATGCTGGAAGGACGGAAAATTAACCATTAAACGGGTCCCTCGGGCACCGTTCCAGGTTAGTGCTACACAGGAAAAGCAGGCGTGCCCCAGGCTGGGGGCAGCAGGCTGCCTTAGGCAGGGGCCCAGGGGCTTGCCTCCCCGGAAGGTGACATATGAGCAGAGGCCAGAGAGTGATGAAGGGAGAAAGGAAGGAAGCCTTGTGGATGTGAAGGAAGGCCCCGGGCCAGGCAGGAGGATGGCACGTGCTAAGGCCCTGGGGTGGGACCGTGGCAGGTGCTTCTGCAGAACAGAGAATAAGTGGCTAGAGCAGAGTGAGTGAGAGGGAGCGTCCCGGGAGAAGCGGGTGTGGATTCCCAGTTTCACCGTCCATGTGTCAAGGCAGTGAGCTCCCCGAGGGGCTGGGCCGTGGGGGAAGCCCATCCCGGGGCCTGGAGTTCTTGGCTCAAGGGGGCCCCTCCTAGAAATCCCCTTGGCTCCAGATTAGCTCACGTGGTTCTCAAAATGACCACGGGAAGGCTCTGAGTTGGTGATTTAGTAACTGACAAAGCTGGGGTTCGAACCCAGGACCCCTGCAGGTGAGCCTCATGCTTTTAACCTGCACCCCAAGCTTCTGCCACGAGCAGCAGGGCAGGGAGCCCCGGGTTCAAGCCCCTTGGCCCCAGCTTCCCGGGGCTGACCCACACGTGACCCATCCCTGCCACTTCCGGGTCCCCAGCAGCCCTCCGGGCACAGAAAGTCCGCTGTTAAAAAGGGAGAAAACCAACCTAGAATTGCCACCCTCCCCCCAAGCCTCAGGAGAAAGAACTGTTTTTTACCCGAAAGAACCACCTTACCCTGAGAAATGAATGAGCCGCGGGGGGTGGGATAAGAAGGCCGTTCCTTTGACGCTGGATTTTATTTGCAGTTGTGGTGGGGGAAGGAGCTGGGTTCTCAGATGCGCCAGCCGGGGAGGGGGGGGGTGACGGGGCGGGGGGCGGGGGGACAGTGGCGCTGAGGATGGCCCTGGCCGGCAGGGGCGCCGCCGGGTGACGAGGAGGCCCACCCCCGGCTGGCTCATCCGGGCAGGGCTAACGAGATTAATTTTCATAAATTTCAGACAGCGCCAGCCCTCGTGTGTGCGGCCCGGAGGCCAGACAGCGCCGCGGGCAGCGTTCACCAGGAAAGGCGGGCGGCGGCCCCTCCACAGGGGGCCCGGGGGGGTCGTCTGGCCCCGAGGCCTCCCCTGGGCTGGCTGCAGCCAGGTGGACTCTGCCCCCTTCCAGCTGAGGAAGCAGGAACCTGCCAGGACCCCACGGCGGCTGGTTAATGGGCGACAGCTCAGTCGCAGCCGTGCAGCAACCCCGTATGTGTACTGGGTGCGTGCTCTGCACCCGTCTCTCCCCCATCCAGGGAGAGGAGTTTTGCCAGGTTAGGGAAACTGAGGCAGATCAGCATGGCTCCATATCCCCTTGTTAGTAGCTCTGGGGCCTGGGGCTTGCAATATCTGGACCGGAACCCCCAGCGCCGCCCGTCCTGCAGGTGCATTGGCTCCGTCGTCAGGTCAGAGGCCGGCAGCTCCACAGCTGGGAGCCGAGGCTAGCCCGGCGCCCTGGAGGTCTGAGCTTAGCCTTTTCTGCAGGACAGGCCCCACTGGCCTTCCTGCATTTTTGGGAAAGAACGAGGGGGCACAAGGGGATTTTGTGGACTGGAGGACTTGCCACGGGCGCGATCCCGTGTTCGAATCGTGGCCCCTGCTCTCTGCCCCCGGGGCCGTCTCGCTCACTGGCGGTGCCAGGCTAGCCTGGCTCGTGGCCTCGGTGGCGGAGGTGCTCCCGCTCTGAGCTGTGCCTGCCGTGGGTGGGGTGGGAGGAGCAGAGCTAGGCACAGGAGCTCTCCCCTTTTCGCACGCAGGGGGCTGCCCGGGGGTGAGGTCAAGGAGCGGCCGGGCCCATGTGGCCCACGCAGAGGGGTGTGGCTGCCCTGTAGCCCACATGGGCCCAGCGCCACGGCGTGCTCCCACATGACGTGAGGGGCAGTCAGAAGTCTGGACTTCCAGGACAAGTTGGAGCTGGGGGAGCAGATGTCCTCGGCCCCCTCTCCCCGTGGGCGCTGGGAGGTGTCCCTTCTAGAAGCAGGGGCCCTTGTCCACCGCAGGTGGGCCACTCCTAGGAAGGCGTGTCCTGCTGTGAAAGGGCCTGGGGTGCTGTGGACAGGACAGGGGTCTCCACTCCCCCTGGCCAAGGAGGGTCCTCGGTGGGTCCATCCGAGGGTCCCCGGCGGCTGCCACAGGGGCAGCCCAGCCGTGACATGTGACCAGCCTGCTCTGTCCTTATGGGTGAGGGGCTTTACCCCTAGACCTGGAGATCTCAGAGCCTCAGCACGAGCCACGCCTGCCCCGGCGCCCCTCGTCCCCCTCGGCGCCCCTTGGCACCCCCAGCACCCCTCGGCACCCTTCGTCCCCCCCGGCACCCCCCGACCAGGGCCCCCACGCCTGGTGGGTCCTGGAACGTCCCACCCGGCCCAGCCTGTCACGCACTCTGTCCTGCGTGGACGCCCTCCCCTCCCTCTGCCTCCCGTGCTGGACGCTTCACTCTGTCCGTTGGGGTCCCCTCTGCTTCGGGGCTGGGGCCGTGTGGTGGTTGGGGCGCTGGGGAGCGGCTCACGATGCTGCCCCCCCTCGCATTGGGGTCCCGGCCCTGAGCACATTGTGCACAAGAGGCTCCGCGGGGGGGCTGCTCGTCTCCTCCTCTTGGACCAGGGGGCTGTGGGCGCCTGCCCTGGCCACGCGGAGCCTGGCTGGACCTGGCGACCGGCCGAGCCTCTGCAGACCACCTCCCCCTGTGGGCCTGGCCCCCGCCCGAGGCTCGCGTCCGCGGCGTTCTCTCTCTCGCCGACGGCGTTGGCCCCCCCCCCTCCCCTGCGTGGTTTCCAGGCCGCCGTCTTCCCAGGGCACTCACGCCTGCACCTTCAGCGACCGTGGCTCCCACCTGCCCCTGGCCCAGTTCGGGGCGGCAGCCGGGTCCCCCCAGCCACGTGGCGCCCGCTTCCGCTGCCCCCCAGCCCAGGGCGTGCGGCCCGGGGCCCGTCCAGCCTCACCGGCCCTGCAGGCGCAGCCCCGGGCCTGTCCGAGAACAGGGACAAAGGCGGCCGCATGCCTCTCCCTCCCTCGGGCCGCTGGCCAGGGGAGGGGGAGAGGACGCCCCCGCCCCGGGCCTCGGCTGGGGTGAAGAGTGCACGGGGTTTGGGGGACAGCAGGATCACAGGCCCCCTCCAGGGCGGGGTCAGGGCTGTGGGCGTCGGACAAAGCAGGGCCTGTGTGTCCCTCCCTGAATGGACGCTTTATCCCGGGCCCTGGCAGACACGGCCTGGGCCCTGCAGGTCCCGCGGGGCTGGCCTGGGAGTCGCGGTGGGGGGGGGGGGGGCACAGCGCCCGCCTCTGCCCCCCTGCAGGAGAGAGTGGGCTGCAGCCGTCCTGGGGAGCACCACGCCCAAGCCCTCCCTGAGCCTCCCCCAGGGCGAGGTGGGGACACGATGTGCCGGGGGAGGGGGCCCTGGCGCAGGCACAGGGCCGGGGCCACTGCTCGTGGCTCGAGTCTCCCCCTTCACCCCTCTGCGCCTGGGTCCCCACGGTCCTGTTGCTATCGTGGGCGGGGTCCTTTGGGTGTTCAGGAGTAGCCCTGGTCTCCCCCCTTCCATTTGTGACATCCCCTGTTGGCACCGCTGGTACGCGCCTGAGCAAGGGTATGAAGTGGCCAGGGAAGATGGGGTTGGGGTCCCAAGGGGTAGGCTGGCCGGCGGGAGGCGGCCCTGCCCGGGGGTGCTGGGCCTGGGCGGTGGAAGGGGCCGCGGAGGGCTTCCCAGAGGAGGCTGCTCGGCGCAGGAGCGAGCAATGTCGCCAGAAGAGCGCCCGCGGCCTAGGAGGGGCCACCTTCGCGCTTGGAGCCAGGCTGGAGGCAGGAGGCGTGCCTCTCCTGGGGGATTGGGGCGGCGCAGGGGCCGGGCCAAGCCTTTCTGGCTGTCACCCACCCCTCCACCTTCCTGCTGGGTCCAGCGGAGGCCCCTTCTCCAGCGTGTGGGGCAGGGAGGCAGGCAGGCTGCAGAGCAGCCCTGACGAGCCGCTGGGGCCGCGTGGCTGAGTCGCCTCCAGGGGGTCACAGGCCCCCGCCACGGCCAGCTGTTGGCTGCTTCATCACAGACCCATCAGAGATCCGCCTGAGTCGGCGACACCGACTTGGACACAAAGTAACTTACTTCCCTTTTCTGTATTTGAGGGTTTCTCTGTACTCCTAGGAGAGAAATATAAGACAAATTTTTAGGTTGGGTTGGGTTTTGTTGTCTAAATTATTTATATATTTACCACCACCACCACCCTGTTATTTGCATTCCGTGTCTGCTTCTCTTCCTTTTAAGAGATACCGGAAATCAAACCTGGGACGTCCCATGCAAGAGAGAGGCACCCAACCACTTGAGTCACCTTCGCTCCCTGCTTGTTGTATATCTTGTGTTTCCTCGTTGTGTCTCCTTGTTGCGTCAGCTCACCATGCCAGCCTATTGCGTCAGCTCGCCATCTTGCTTGTTTCCTTTAGGAGGCACTGGGGACCTAACCCAGGACCTCCCGTGTGGTAGGCGGGCGCCCGACCACTTGAGCCACATCTGCCTCCCTTTGTGGTGGTTGTAAATGAGAACATTGCAGCATCGCAGATACCTGGAATGTGTTTCTTCTGAGGCCTCTTCCCCGAGGCGGGGTTCCTCACGCACCCCGGCCTGCCGTGTTTGTGTGGGTGCGTGGGGTATGGCGTGTTTGTGAAGGTGTGGCCGTGCGTGCGTGTGTGGGAGCCCTGGGGCGTGTGTGTTGGGGTGTGGACACATCCGCGGGGACGGCGAGCGCGGGGGCGCCGGGGCGGGGGGCCTGACGCCGCCCTGTGCCCGCAGCGGAGCTGGAGTTCGTGCAGATCCTGGCCATCGTGGTGGTGATGATGGTGGTGGTGGTGGTGATCACGTGCCTGCTGAGCCACTACAAGCTGTCGGCGCGCGCCCTCGTCAGCCGGCACAGCCAGGGCCGACGGAGAGAAGAGGCCCTCTCCTCGGTGAGTGACCCCCCCCCCGCGGAGGTGCCCGCGGGTGTCTGTACCTGGGGCGGGGGCGGGGGAAAGGGGCTCGGCAGTGGCCGCACCTGCTCGGTCAACTCCGGGGGTGTTTGCAGAGCACCGGGCGCCGTGCTGGGCGCAGGGGCCTCGGCCGTGGCCCGGCAGGCAGGGCCCTGCTGTCCCGGGGTCCACGTCCTGGGAGGTAGCCTCAGGTGGCATCACCCGTCAAGCAGCGTGGGCCGCAGTTGGGGACGCGGCGGCCCCTGCGAGAGGAGCCAGTGGGCGCCGTGTGGCCCCTGAGGGGGCGGGGACAGTGGGTGAGATGGCAGGTGTCACGACGTACCTGGGCAGGTGGTGGTGGCAGGGCCTCCTAGAGCAGCGCCTGGGGAGAGGGATGAGGAGTGGCTGGGCGGGGAACCGACAGCACCCGCCCGCCGTGGAGTCACAGGGCAACGTGACACCCCTCCAGCCTTCCCTGGGACAGGTCCCCGTCCCTCAAAGGGGGGGCGCACGTCCCTCAGCCACGAGACGGGGGCTAACGGCTGCACCCCCTCCCCAAGGGCCGGCGGGGAGGGCCCTACGCTGCGGTCTGCAGCTCTGGAAGCACTTGTGGCCGTTCATTCATTCACTCGTTCGTTCAGCAAACGCCTAGCAAGCCACCCTGCGTGCCGAGGACTTGCCCAGGCACTGGGGAGATGGCGTGGCCAGCCCCCTGGGGACCCTGGCCCAGGAGAGCGGATGGACTGACGGGCACACTGTACCGACCCGGCACCCTAAAGGCGCATTGGGGGACTCTGGCTGGGGCCAGCGAGGCTGTGCTGGGGAGGGTGGGCCCCCTGCTGGTAACTGGGACCCTGAATTTTAATGTGTCCTTAGAGTTGGGGGTGGCGTTGGGCATTCTACAAACCCGGAAACATCCCCAGGGCTCGTTCCCCTTGGGGTGAGGCAGTCCTATGCCCCCCACCCCTCACCTTGGTTCTTCGGCAGGTGGATGAAAAGGCAGATGCAGAGTTAATCCCCGAACGGTTTCCCCCTCTCGGTCTGGAATGGGTCATCCAACAACCCGGGACAGGAAGGCCCGGGCGCCCGATGGACAGACCGAGGACAGCAGGCGGCGGCTGCAGCGGGGGCCACCCTGGAAGCTGCAGGGACCCTCGCCAAGCCGCAGCGGGGGGGCCTGGGACAGAGCGAGAGGGGCGCACCAGGATGGCCTCCTGGTTCTGGGGGCGCCCGGGGTTGGCAGAGTTGCCCCCGCCCCCGGGGGCTGAGCCAGGTGGCGGCGGGAGCTGGCAGGCTTGTCCCCCGCAGGCCCGGGCCCCTCTGCTCTCGCGTCAAACCCCGTCTGCCGTGCGTCACCCGGGCGGCTGCGCCAGGGCTGGGAGCACCCGGCCTCTGGCGGGAACGGCGGGTGCCCCAGAGCCGGGGCCCGGCGTGTGTCCAGGGCCAAGCCCAGCTCCCCTGCGCGTCGATGTGCTGCTGTTTTTCTCCCCCGAGGGCGCTGTCGCCAGCAGGACGTGCTGCGGGGAGCGCGCCTGCTCTGCGCCCCGGTCCCCACCGTGGCCCAGGGACTTAAAGGGCTCGTCCCGTTTTAAGGAGGAGAAACCGGGCTCAGAGAGGTGGGGACGTTGACCTGAAGCCGTGGCCTGTTGGATGTCAGCAGGTGGTGGGCTCCAGGTGGCCTGTTGGATGTCAGCAGGTGGTGGGCTCCAGGTGGCTCGACGGGGCCCTGCTGAGCCACCGCGTCTGTGCTGTGAAGGGGAGCTGCGCGAGCATGCTGGGAGGTGGCGGCGCCCTCGCCGCGGGAAGGGGGTCGTGGGGTGGCCCTGGGCTGGGGTTAGCGTCCGAGCCCCAGCCCCCCAGGCACCTGAGGCCAATTGAGGGGAGGAAGTGGGGCTCCTCTTCCCCCACGCTCTCTCATTGCCTCGGCCCCCCGCTGGAGCCCCAGGGACACCTGGCTGGGTAAACACGGGGCCTCATTAGGCCTGAAGGAGAAGGCGGGGTCCCTGGGGAGCCCCTGCCAGACAGGGCGTGTCTGAGGAGTCCCTGGGCCCTGTGACCCTCCAGGGACCCGCCCTCCTGGCCGTTGTCTGCCCAGGGCCGGGGCCGGCCCTGTCCTACCTGCGCCAGGCGTTCCCACCCACCTGGGGCCGGGCCCTGGCGTGGCCGTCCTGGCCCCCACTCCCCCCACGTGGAGGCCGGCGCTCACACCCCACTGCTTCCTCGCTCAGACGGCGCCCGCTCTCCCAGGACCCCGGTCTAGGGGTGACTGCAGGTGGGCACCCGCGGCCAGGGCTCACCGCCCCTGCTGGGTGACGTTGGCCCCTGAGCCTCAGTTTCCACATCTGTCAAGCAGGGTCAGAGGAGCCTGGTCAGAAGGTGCGGCTCCTTCCCCACCTGCGTCGCTGCAGAGACCACGTGCCTGTCCTCACTGAGCGGCAAAGCTGAAGCCGCCGAGGTGGCACAGACGGGAGGGCCGAAGGGGCTAGTCCTGGTGGCAGGGCAGGGGGGCGTCTACCTGCCACGTGGGCACAGCTTCTGTAGACGTGGCAGGGGGGCGTCTACCTGCCACGTGGGCACGGCTTCTGTAGATGTGGCAGGGGGTGTCTACCTGCCACGTGGGCATGGCTTCCATAGATGTGGCAGGGCGGGGGCATTTACCT
Organism: Dasypus novemcinctus; assembly: GCF_030445035.2. Taxonomy (NCBI): domain Eukaryota; kingdom Metazoa; phylum Chordata; class Mammalia; order Cingulata; family Dasypodidae; genus Dasypus; species Dasypus novemcinctus. The sequence continues at coordinate 61,229,274 of NC_080696.1, read as the reverse complement.
GCCATGTGGGCACAACTTCTGTAGACATGGCAGGGCAGGGAGACATTTACCTGCCACGTGGGCACAGCTTCCGTAGATGTGGCGGGACGGGCGTTTACCTGCTGCGTGGGCACAGCTTCTGTAGACGTGGCGGGACGGGGGCGTTTACCTGCCACATGGGCACAGCTTCCGTAGACGTGGCGGGACGGGGGCGTTTACCTGCCACGTGGGCACAGCTTCCGTAGACGTGGCGGGACGGGGGCGTTTACCTGCCACGTGGGCACAGCTTCCATAGATGTGGCAGGGCAGGGGGCATTACCTGCCATGTGGGCACGGCTTCCGTAGACGTGGCAGGGCAGGGGGGGCGTTTATCTGCCATGCGGGTCTGGCTTCCATAGACATGGCAGGGCAGTGTGGGTGCCCCTCAAGTGGGTAGGGCCACAGTTTGCCCAGGCAGCTCCTGGGTGGCACATCTGAGAGGAGCTCCCTGAGCTTTGCTTCCAGGCACCAGTTTGGACCAAGGATTCCTGCGTTTAATTTCCTCTTGGTAAGCAACCTTTGATTAATACACATAAATGTTTATGTGTCTGGAAGATGTCATTGTGTGCCCGAGACCTGCCCGGTGTGGGCAGGGGTGGGAGCCAGGCTCTTGGCACAGGTGATAGAGGAGTTGAGGCCCAAGAGGCCCCTTCCGCCACCCCAGGTTCAAAACTAGAAGCTCAGGCAAGACCGTGGCCCAAGGCCAGCGTTCACCTCTGTGCCCGAGTCCACCAGGCCAGGGGGCCTGGACCTGTCCTGGTCACCCTCTCCACTCCCCGTGTCGGACTTTGTCCAACCCAGTGTCATCCACTCTTTTGTTCTTCCAGCAGCAGGTATGGCGGACCTACTGCGTGCCCGCTGGGTGTTGGCTTGCACTTCAGTGGGTGGTGGCCCCAGTCCCTGAGATGGGGTAGATTGCAATGGGGGGTTTAGGGGGTAGGGGTGACATCAGAATTCCGTTGAGGCCATGTGGCGTCTGGGAACCCCCTTGAGTCCTGCGTGACGTCGGGCAGGCAGTCGTCATAAGGGGCGCAAGTCAGCTAGGCCCACGACCGGGGAGCAGACTACGGCGGCCTGTGTTTGTAAATAAAGTTTTATTGGCACGCCGCCTCGCCCGTTCCTTTTGTGTCACCTTTGGAGGCTGTCACACTGCGGCAGCAGACTCGAATGGCTGTGACCGACCTCCTGGACCGCAGAGCCTGAAACATTCATTCTCCGGCCCTTGGTCTGGGTTTGCAGACCCCTGGCCAGGTGGGGGAAGCCGCGGGAGGGCTGGGTGCGCGCGCCCTGGCGAGAGTTTAGGAAGAAGCAGAGTGCCGGGGGGCGGGAGGGGAGGGGGCAGAGAGCGAAGCGATTGGGAGGGGTGATGGCCTCCTGGGTGCAGAGGGGACCCCGGCAGCAGCCGTGGGAATGACGGCAGTGGCGCCCTCGGGTCGCACGTGGACTGGCCCCCCTCGTTTTAGCGGCCTGGACGGTGTGCAGGGGGCCACGCGGAGTTAGCCGTCCACGCAGCATCTCCAGAGCGCCCCTGCGCGGTGCCCCCAGCGGGACCCTGAGGGCGTCAGCCTGCAGCCGTGGGCGGCTTTCTCCTGAAGGCAGTGGGGAGCCCCAGAGGGTTTAAGCAGGGGAGTGACACGCTCAGTGTTTGGGTGGAGGCCTCTGCCCTCGGACCAGCGCCAGCGTCCTGAGCTTGTCCCGGCGTCTCCAGCCCCGGCGCAGCCTGCCTGGACCAGACTCTGTGTCCACACTGATGGGTTTGCCTGTTCCAGGCTGAGACGCGCTGGCCCAGGGGGCCTTCGCTAATGGGCAGGCTGGCGCAGGTGGGCTGAGGGGGTGGAGCTGCAGGTAGAGCAGGCTGTATCATGGAGGGAAAACCAGGGGGCTCGGGGAGGGGTGGGGTGGGGGGAAGAGGAATGTGTCGGGAACAGCCCCGTGGGTCTGGCTTTTCCTGCAGCTGGAAGGATGGCAGATGGTTCACTGCGTTGGGAAAGAGAAGCGAGAGGCTTCGGAGTGGGTGCAGGGCGGCCAGGGGGGCACACGGTTCTTGTCCAGTCGGGTGAGGCCGGTGGGGATGGGCTCAGCTGCTGCGGGAGCCTGGGGGCGTGGTGCCTGGCGTGCTGGGGGATTCCTGGCAGGCTCCGTGGAGGAGGTGGCCCAGGAGAGGCTGCTTGTTGGTTCTGAGGCTGTGGGCTGAAGCTTTGGATTTGGCCCCTGCAGCTGGGACCTGAGCCCCCTTGCCCAGGCCCTGGGGGGCCTGCCTAGGCTAGGGGCGGGTGGAGATCGTGCCTCCTAGGGCAGAGCGAGCTGCCTGGCACCAAGACTGTGGCTGGTGCGGTGTCACCCATGTCAGTACCCAAGGGGCCTTGGAGGCGGCACTAATCCTCCTGGTGCATGGCTACCGCCTGCTGCTTAGACCTCAGCCAGCCTGGAGGGGCTGAGCAGCCCTGGGGGCAGGCTGAGGGCCACAGCGCCGCCTAGCGGCCGCACGGAAAACCACAGCCTTTGGAGCAGTTCCTGTCCAGCCTGCAGCAGGTAAGAGATGTCTTACCTGGGAGCCTGTAGGAAAACGCCCCAAGGAAACTTTTGGGGGCAATGGCTGTGTTTATTATCTTGCTTAAGGTATACGTCAAACCTTAGCCAATGGTTTGCTCTGAGTATGTGCAGTTTATCACGTGGCAGCTGTAGCTCTACAGCCGTGGCATCAGAAGACACAGCGTGTCCTTCCCACGGAGCTCGCGCACACCAGCAGCGTCCAGGTGTGCCCTCAACCTGGGCAGAAGAGAGAGCCCCAGACGGACGGGGCGTGCGCTGTCTGGCAGCCAGTGGCCGGGCCGGGAGGCTAACCGGAGGCTGGTGCTGTCCGCTGGCAGCAGGGCGGACAAGGGGTCCGGGCACCAGGCTGCCATGTGGTACCGTGGGCAGGTGCGAGGCCAACGCCAGCCTCCTGGGCTTCTTGGAGGAGCAGGGGACCCCTCTCCAACCGAGAGCTGGGGGCACATCTTCAGGGGCGGGCGGCTGTGTCCCCAGCCCCTGGCCCCGGAGAGGTGCCTCGTTCCAGCGCTGGTGGTGGAGCAGCTGCCTGGGGCACTTTGCTCCCTCCGGGGAGGCCGGAGCTTGGGGGCTTACAGTGTGGAGGGGGCAGCCTGCTGTGCACACGTAAACCCACAGGCAGGGTGCTCACAGGTAGGGCAGGTGCTCTGAAGGAGACAGATGGGTGACGAGCTAGTTATTGGGAAAGGGCCCTTTAGACATGGTGGCAGAGGAAGCCCGAGGCAAACAGGAAGGAGCCCCGCGCAGTGGGGCCACGTGTGTTGATGGGAGGTGAGTGTGTGGAGGGGGTCCCGCCTTCCTCCACTTAGCCAGTGCCGGGGTGGCCCTCCCAGGTGGTTTTCCCATGGGACTCGTTAACCCTTCAACAATCTCATGAGACAAGTCCCGTCGGCATCCACGTTTTCAGACGCGGAAAGGGCAGCTCCGACGTTCAGGCACTTGCCAAGCCGCGCCATTGGCGGGCGTGGGGGGCCGGGAGCCTGCGGCCAGGGGGGCCGGTCACCGGGCTCGCCTTCCAAGCCTGGATTCTCCTTCCACGTCTGGATTCGTTCCGAGGTTGATGGGAGGGTTTCGAGCCCGGGCAGTTCCTGAGTCAGGTTTACGTTCTGGAAAGCTGGAGGAGGCATTTCCAGAGGTCGGCAGGGGGAGCCGAGGCGGCGAGGCGATGCGGTCACCCAGGTGAGGACAAGCCGGTGGCCTCACCCCAGGAAGACCTCGGAGTCGGTGCTCAGCGCCCCCTACCCACTCTGCCACTGACCCTGCCTCATTCTCTCCTCTCCACGCAGGAAGGATGCCTCTGGCCCTCTGACAGCACCGTGTCGGGCAGCGGGATCCCAGAGGTGAGCCCCGGCCCCGACCCCCGCCCCCGCCCACCCCATCCCTCCTCCCTTCTTTGAATGACACTTGTCTGCAGGGATTGCGCTCTCAACCCCCCGTTTGCCCCCAACCCCGTGGGAGCAGCCCACAGTGTGCAGTTCCCACCCCGGGGCTCCCCGTGCCATCGGACCGAGGCCCAGCGCCCGCCGAGCCCCCGTCCCGGCGCGGCTCCCCCGCCCGCCCGGCCCGCTGCTCCCGGGAGCCGGGGCCAGCCGGCCGCCCTCACTCTTCTGCCCCTCCAGCCGCAGGCCTACGCCCCGCCGCGGCCCGGCGACCGCCTGGCCGTGCCCCCCTTCGCCCAGCGGGACCGCTTCCACCGCTTCCAGCCCACCTACCCCTACCTGCAGCACGAGATCGACTTGCCACCCACCATCTCGCTGTCGGACGGCGAAGAGCCCCCGCCCTACCAGGGCCCCTGCACGCTCCAGCTGCGGGACCCCGAGCAGCAGCTGGAGCTGAACCGGGAGTCGGTGCGGGCGCCCCCCAACAGAACCGTCTTCGACAGTGATCTGATGGACAGCGCCGTGTTGGGGGGCCCCTGCCCCCCCAGCAGTAACTCGGGCATCAGCGCCACGTGCTACGGCAGCGGCGGGCGCATGGAGGGGCCGCCCCCCACCTACAGTGAGGTCATCGGGCACTACCCGGGGACTTCGGCCTTCCAGCACCAGCAGGGCACCGGGCCGCCCTCCTTGCTGCAGGGGCCGCGGCTCGCGCACGCGCACCTCTCCCACCTAGAGGGCTCGGCCGTCTGGGGCAGAGAGAAGGAGAAGGCGAAAGGACAGCCTCTCTAGGAAGGCCCCGGGCGCCCGGGCAGCGAGCAAGAGGCAAAAACACTCCGCACTTCTTCAAAGAGAAGAGGGGAGCACGGGGACACCCCCAGTGCAGCACGTAGCCCTCCTGGCACACCTCTCTGTGTATAAATATTTACATGTTATGTCTGGTCTGAATGCACAAGCTAAGAAAAGCTTGCAAAAACCCACGTTTCTTTGTCGAGCTGTGTCTTGAAGGCAGAAGAGAAAAAAAAAATCTAGATTAGTCTTCTTTTGTTTCTAGTTGAGCTGCGTGCGTGAATGCTTCTTTTGTTTGTTTATGATGATTTCACTTAACTTTAAAGACATATTTGCACAAAACCTTTGTTTAAAGATCTGCAATATTATATATATAAATATATATAAAATAAGAGAACCTATGTGCAAGGGCAGGAGTATTTTTGTATTAGAAGAGGCCTATTAAAAAAAAAAGTTGTTTTCTGAACTAGAGGAGAAAAAAAATGGCAATTTTTGAGTGCCAACTCAGAAAGTGTGTATTACCTTGTAAAAAAAAAAAATTACAAAGCAGGGGTTTAGAATTATTTATATAAATGTTGAGATTTTGCACTATTTTTTAATATAAATATGTCAGTGCTTGTTTGACGGAAATTTCTATCATGTCTGTTGAGACTTTAAGGGAGAAACGTCAGAATTTCCGAGCAGTCGTTAGGCAGAGGGGCGAGCCCCCCGCCGTGGCGGCCGGAGAGCGGCCAGCTTCCCGGAGGGCGGGTGCCGCCGTGCCTGCCGGCGGCTGCTTCGGTTTAGCGATAGATTGTTACCGTGTTACACATTCCCTACCGAAGGGACACACTTTCCCCCCCCTGGGCCGCGTAGATCCAAACGAACAAAACTCCGAAGAGACTTTGGATCTCAAACGAAATAGGAAAATGATTCCAGAAACACCGCATTCCAGGTGCTGGTTACACGTTTTCCGAAATGAAAATAAACTGTTCTCTGAAGGAGCCTTAGTTTCTCCTCCTCTTTTCTTTTTGAAACACCAAGGTCCCCGTGGAGAGAGGCTCAGGGGGCTCTTGGGCCGGGTGGTGACCGTGGCTGGCCCCGCGGTGCCCCCGGCCGGCCGCTGCGCCCGAAGGTGCGGGCGAGGCGGTCCCCGGGAAGGGCCCAGAGCAGGAGCGGTCCGGCCTCCACCTGTCGGGGCCCCTTCACCTGCCAATTCGCCTCCCGCGAAAGGCCCGGACGCGGGGCCCAAGGCGACCCGGGGGCGCGCCCAGGTTTCTCCCAGGACGTGGGATGAAAGGATTAAAACGAGGGAAGGAGGCGACCACCGGGCCCGCGTCTGATGCTTGAGAAACCCCTTTCCCTTCTTCTGTCTTCGTGCCTCCCCCCGTGGAAAGCCACGTTTGCTGTGTTGTCCTTGTTTGCGTTACGTGACCTCGTCGGACTTGACTTTTGTCAGGGTCTTGAAGGAGTAGATTTGGGGCCGGGGGAGCCCTGGCGGTGGCGTGTCCCCGTAGAAGCGTGGGTGGGCGCGCAGCAGGAGGCGAGCGGGGTGGGGGCTCCTTGGGGCCCCCCGGGGCAGTGGCTGGAGCGGGACGTGTTCCCCCCCAACCCCTTCGAGTGCGGGACATGCGACGGTGCCACCCCCCCCCGCCCCGTGTCAGTTTCTTTTCGTTCGGGGCAGGATGCTCACTAGTAGACGAACATGAAAGAAAGAGGCAATAACTTTTGTTTTTAAGGAACTTTTTTATTACTTGAAAAACAACCTGAGAACAAGTTTTGAAGTTCTGACCATTTGAACTCTATTTATATATCAATGTATCCCTGAAGAAGATTGCGACTATCAGATGAACTTGGGGGGCCCAGCGGGTCCGCTCCTTGGCGGAGGGTTCTGGAACCTTGCCAACGTCAGAATCGGCCCCTCCGAGGGGTCTTTAGCCCAAACCGTGCTTTTCTCGGGAATTCTTTAGCCAAGTCACACTCCAAAATCAATGTAGTTGGACGGGAAAGGTGCGGGGACGCCTTCGGAGACGACGCTTTTAAAGCGTCTCCTTCCTTTATGTCAGGGGCTCTCTAGTGCCTTACTGGGGAAGCAGTAGCCCCGGTCACGGCCGGGGCTGTCCCTGGACAGCCTTGCCCACCCACACCGGCCCCCTCTCTCCCGGAAACAAAGGGCTACTGCTTTTCGAGCATCCCCAGCGCCCACTCGTGCCCCCCCGTGCCTATATGCGAGGCGGCCTCCACCCCCTCCCAGGCGCTCCCGGCCCTTCACTGCGCGATGCCAGCCGTCGGGGCGGACACTCGGAAGTGGTCTCGTTGCTCCGAGTGGAGGAGCCGGCGGCGGCGGCGGCCCCGGTGAGTGTCCTCGGGAGCCAGTGGCCTCGTTGGACGCGGTTTGGGCCATCGTGCCGGGGGTCCTGAGAAGGAAGGAGGGTGCAGGCTGCCGGCCTCGGCCGCTCGAGGGCAGAGCACGCACCTGTACCTGCGGGTCCCTGGGCCTGGGGCCTGAGGGGTGGGGGGGCAGGCCGCACCCCCGGGAGCTCCTTGGCTTCTCGGCTGGATCCCCGAGCTCTGGGGAGCGGCCTTGTGTCCAGGCACTGGCTGAGGTGTCTTTGAAAAGTGTTTCACAAGCCCCTTCGGGGACCCTCCCCTCGTCCAGCGGGCTCTCCAGCAGGACCCTCTGTGGTGGGCTGGTTGGTTTTGGAAGCCAGAGCGGGCTCCGTGGCACCCTGGGTCGAGGGGGCTTTCTCCACCTCGCCCTGTTGCCTCCCCGCTTGTCAACCCCCGTGTTTTCCTCCGAAGGAAAATCCTTTCCCCCTCCAGGCCCAGGTGTGTGCAGATGGACTTAGCAAATTGCCCTCACGTTCCCTAGACACCCCGAGTTTTTACAAAGAGTTGGAAGTGACACCTTTCCCCACGTGCGGCCGAAAGCGGCAGGGCGAGGACGGTCCGTCCCTGCCCGTCGCTCATCTCGTGAATTGTACGTGTCGGAATTTTTTTTTTCCTTAATGCAACACGAAGCTTCCAGAACCATAAAACATTCTAATTGCAAAGAGAAAAATTTTTCCCCCGGAAACTGCTTCAAATCTTGCTGTACTATAGAGCTCGGAAGGCCACGTTGCGTTCTCGTTTGCCTGCCTGATTCCACGTTTCGTTGTGCCGATTGCAGTGCGTTTATGTTGCTTTCTTGGCGTTGGAACCGCGCACTCCTTTGCAGCCCTGTTTCCTGAGTTCTGTTCGAGTTAAACTTCTGTAAACTGTCCGCGGCCCTTTGGGTGCAGCACCCACGTTGCCGCTTTGTAAGACTGTGTTTGGATGCCAGTCCACAGAGCTGACGAAACCGCTTGTTGTGTATCAGTAACCCTTAGTGGCAATGATGACATTCTGAAAAGCTGCAATACTTATACAATAAATTTTACAATTCTTTGGAATGAGCCTTTTTTCACTCTTTGTGTCGCTCCTCACCCATCCCTGCCACCGCCACCACAGATACCTTTGGGGGGGGGGGCGCGTAATCCCTGGGGGTGCTGTGCAGCCCCCAGCATCCATCCAACCTCTCTGTGCTTTAGCACAGGCAGCACTCAGTGCTTTCCTGGACAGGCGGCTCTCATCAAACAGGTGGCTAATTTGGTGGAGAGTTCGCAAAATCGTGCATACTCTTTCTCGCTTAGAAAGTCATGCTTGACTGTGGCATGTTGGAGCTCTGGTAAGGTCTGTAAGAAACTGCCTTCCGAGGGGTCCTGCCAGAAGCAAACCCTGTTGTCTCCCAGAGGCGTCAGGAAAGGGAGCCGGAGACACGGGAGAGGCGGGAGCTCAGCCAAGCAGGGTGGTTTAGGCAAAGCCCCAGCCTCAGGCTGACCTATGGGGAGCTCTGGGGTGAGGGGCAGACCCCCCGGTATTCGGGGCCGCTGGCGCCTGGAGCCCCAGGCTCGTCCTCTGGGGGGTGAGTGCCCAGGACCCTGACAGCCACCGAGGCCGCTGCAGTGTGGGCTGCAGAGCCATCCCGCGTTGCTCTAACTAGAACCATCTTTATGCCTGGGCAAGGTGACGGCACCAGCCGACCTCGAGATAGCAGCCCCGGAGGTGAGCACCGTTTAGCCCCAGCCCCGGGGCTCCTCGGCTTCTGGACCTCGGGGCCCTGGGAGCACTCACGCCTGGGGAAGAGCTGGCAGAAGACGGGCTCGGGGCAGGGCTTGGCTCCAGCTGCCTCACCTGTTCCCTCTGTCCTGTAGAGGAGAACTTAGAGAGCCCCAAAAAGGGGGCTCTCTCCTCCAGGGGTGAGAGCGGCTCCCCAGGGCTGCTCCCCAGCTGGCTCCAGAGCCCTTGCCTCTGACGGGCGGCCACTCCCCTGGCCAACCCTCGGGCTCCTCGTCTGGGGAACGGGTTGATGCCAGCGTGGGCGCTTGCTGCCCATGGCTGGCTTGACGATGCCGTCAGGCGGTGCCAGCGCATTTCATATGACAAGACAGGTTCCAGCCAGCGTCTGTCTGTTATGACCCGATGCCCCTTGAGGGAAGCGGATGTGGTTCAGGCAATTGGGCTTCCGCCCACCATGTGGGAGGTGCTGGGTTCAGTTTCCGGCTCCTCCTGGAGAAGGCAAGCTGACACAACAAAGAGACATAAAGAGGAGAGACAATGACAGACACAACAAACCAGGGAGCTGAGGTGGCTCAGGTGATCGAGTGCCTCTCTTCCATGTGAGAGGTCCCGGGTTCAGTTCCAGGTGCCTCCTAAAGAGAAGATGAGCAGACACAGAGAGCACATGTGAATGGACACACAGAGCAGACAGTGACCGCAAACAATGAGGGGGCGGGGATAAATAAATCTTTAACAAAATGCCCCTTGAGTCTTTGGGGCGGCCTGCAGGTGGCCAGGTCCACCCCAAGGCCACTGAGTGCCAGAGCGTCCCTCCCTGAGAGCCATCCAGGGCTTCCCCTGGGCCCTGTGTGATGGCCTCACCTGGACCTGTGTGATGGCCTCACCTGGGCCCCGTGTGATGGCCTCACTTGGGCCTGTGTGATGGCCTCACCTGTGTGATGGCTTCACCTGGGCCCTGTGTGATGGCCTCACCTGGACCTGTGTGATGGCCTCACTTGGGCCCCGTGTGATGGCCTCTCTTGGGCTCCGTGTGATGGCCTCACCTGTGTGATGGCTTCACCTGGGCCCTGTGTGATGGTCTCACCTGGGCCCTGTGTGATGGCCTCACCTGGACCTGTGTGATGGCCTCACCTGGACCTGTGTGATGGCTTCACCTGGGCCCTGTGTGATGACCTCACCTGGGCCCCGTGTGATGGCCTCTCTTGGGCTCCGTGTGATGGCCTCACCTGTGTGATGGCTTCACCTGGGCCCTGTGTGATGGCCTCACCTGGGCCCTGTGTGATGGCCTCACCTGTGTGATGGCTTCACCTGGGCCCTGTGTGATGGCCTCACCTGGGCCCTGTGTGATGGTCTCACCTGGGCCCTGTGTGATGGCCTCACCTGTGTGATGGCTTCACCTGGGCCCTGTGTGATGGCTTCACCTGGGCCCTGTGTGATGGCCTCACCTGGACCTGTGTGATGGCCTCACCTGGACCTGTGTGATGGCCTCACCTGTGTGATGGCTTCACCTGGGCCCTGTGTGATGGCCTCACCTGTGTGATGGCTTCACCTGGGCCCTGTGTGATGGTCTCACCTGGGCCCTGTGTGATGGCCTCACCTGTGTGATGGCCTCACCTGGGCCCTGTGTGATGGCCTCACCTGTGTGATGGCCTCACCTGTGTGATGGCTTCACCTGGGCCCTGTGTGATGGCCTTACCTGGACCTGTGTGATGGCCTCACCTGGGCCCTGTGTGATGGCCTCACCTGGACCTGTGTGATGGCCTCACCTGGACCTGTGTGATGGCCTCACCTGTGTGATGGCCTCACCTGGGCCCTGTGTGATGGCCTCACCTGGACCTGTGTGATGGCCTCACCTGTGCGATGGCCTGACCTGGGCCCTGTGTGATGGCCTCACCTGGACCTGTGTGATGGCTTCACCTGGGCCCTGTGTGATGGCCTCACCTGTGTGATGGCCTCACCTGGGCCCTGTGTGATGGCCTCAGGAACGTGGCACCCCAGGGAGTGGGAGACCCTCTTAGCCACCAACGCCTTTGCAGGAGGCACTTTTCCCAGCCCCCTCCGGAGGGCAGGTGGCACCATCTCCCCGGTCCAGAGTGCCCTTCCCCGCGGAGAGGGGGGCCTTGGGCTCTCCCTGATGAGACCCCCGTGAGCAGATTTGGCCCCAGCAAAACGGCGGACGTCAGAGCAGCTCCCGGGCACCCAGCAGCCTCGGGGGCCAAGGCCAAGTTCCTTAGGGCCACGGGAGCCCGTCCTGCAGGACTCGCTCGTCCGATGTCGTCTGAGCTCCGCCTTGTGCCCGGGGCCAGGTGGGAGGTGCTCCCCAAAACTCAGGCTCGCGTGTCAGAGACGGGCTGGCAAAGCGACACCACAGCCCAAGATCGAGGCCAGGAGAGCAGGCCCTTGGGAGCGAGAGGTGGGGGGAAGGTGAGCGGTGAGCCCGCGGCTGCTGGGGGACGGCCGCGGGGGGCTTGGCCGGTGGGGGTGGAGCCCGCAGAGCCTCCGGCTGTGGACTGATGCGGGGCCACCAGGGGCCTGGGGTAGTAGAAACTTTTCTTTCTTTTGTTCCGGACTGCCCGTGTGTGACGATAGGACGTGGCGAGGTGGCGGCATCTAGGCCCTCGGCGGCCATCTGGTAAGCAGGCACCGTCCACCTCCGTGCAGGCCCACGCCTGCTGGGCACACAGGACCGGGCAGACCTGGGTCCCCCGCCGCGGGGGCCCCAACCACGGTGAAGAAGACCCAGCCCCCATCGCACTAAACCAACTCCGAGCAAACAGGAAGAACCGCAGGTCACATTTCAATGGGGCACTCGACCCGCACACGAGGTCCCAGGTTCGATCCCCAGCCCCAATACCTAAAAAAAAAAAAAATTGGTGGCATAATTAGATTAATCTGTTTTCTATTCATTGCATTTGTTCTTTTTTTCCCCATTTTTCTGCCTTCTCCAGTTTTAATTGGGCATTCTCTTATTGATTGGGTATTCTCTTATCGATAATACCAGAAAAAAATGTAGTCATTGCCCGAGAATTTGTAACATACGTCTCTCTCCCACCATAGATTTTTTAAAAAGTTTTTATTCTAGTATCATATATACAACCTAAAGTTTCCCCTTTTAACCATACTCAAATATAAAATTCAGTGTTATTAATAACTTTCACCAAGTTTTGCTACCGTCACCACCGTGTAGTACCAAAACTTTTCCATTTTACCAAATAGAAGGTCTGTACATTTTAAGCCTGAATTCCCTTCTCTTACCCCAACCCCGTCTCCTGGGAGCCTACAGTCTTCTTTTTTTAGAGATTTATTTTATTTGTTTATTTATTTACCCTCACTCCCCCACCCCCCATCCCTTGCAGCTTGCCCTCGCTGTCTGCTCTCTGTGTCCATTTGCTCCACATTCTTCTGTAGTCTGCTTGTCTTCTCTTCTTGTCTTCTCTTTAGAAGGCTCTGGGAACCGATCCCAGGACCTTCCAACGTGGGAGAGAGGCACGCAATCGTTTGAGCCACCTCAGCTCCCTGGTTTGTTGTGTCTCTCATTGTCTTTCCTCTGTGTCTTTTTTGTTGCATCATCTTGTTGCACCAGCTTTCCCCATGGGCCAGCTCACCACGTGGGCCAGATTTCCACATGGTCCACCTTACCTTCAGCAGGAGGCCCCAGGAACCAAACCCAGGACCTCCCATATGGTAGATGGAAGCCCAGTCACTTGAGCTGCTTCCCATAACCTGTATTCTAGATTCTGGCTCTATGAGTCTGTTTTTCTTAATTATTTCTTATCAGTGAGGTCATATAATTTTTGTCCTTTTGCTTCTGGCTTATTCATGCAACATGATGTTTTCAAGGTTCATCCATGTTATGGTCACATGTATCAGAACTCCATTCCTTTTCACAACTGAATCATATTCCTATGTATAGATATACAGCTTTTGTTTATCTTTTCATCTGTTGATGGACACTTGGGTTGCTTCCATCTTTTGGCAATTGTGTACAATGCAGCTATGAACATTGGTGTGCAAATATCTGTTGAAGTCCCTGATTTCAATTCTTTGGGGTATACACCTAGAAGCTGGATTGCCAGGTCATATGGTATTTCTATACTTTCTGAGGAACTGCAGGTGTATACCCCAAAGAATTGAAACAAACTCTCTTCACAGTGGCTGCACCATTTTACATTCCCACCAGCAGTGAATGAGTGCTCCTGTTTCTCCACATCCTCTCCAACACCTGCAATTTTCTGTTTTTTTAAGAGTAACCATTTTAGTGGGTGTGAAATGGTATCTCATTGTGCAACATACGTTTTTAACTGAGTCCACCTTCAAATAATACTCTTTTGGCTTCACATAGAATGTAGGTAGCTTATAAGAGAATATCCCCAAAAGACCCCCATCCTTGTCATTCATTTCACTTAAGCACACGCTATAATGACATGATACATTATTACATTATTACTTTAGACAGTTATCTTTCAGATCAATTAATAAGAAGAATATTGAAAGATTTTACCCTCTCCATTCCTCTTCCTTTTTTGTGTAGATTCAGGCTTCTGATCTCTATCATTTTTAAATAAAATCTTTAAACATTTCTTGCAAGGCAGATCTGCTGGTGATGAATTCCCTCAGATTTTGTTTGAGAAAATCTTTAATTCTTCTACACTTTTTTTTTTTTGGCAGTACCAGGACGAGGGATTGAACCCAGGACCTCATATGTGGGAAGCCAGCACTCAACCACTGAGCCCTATCAGCTCCCCTGAATTGACTTTTCATTTGTTTGTTTTTTTAAAAATTAATTAATTAATTAATTAATTTTTATTTCTCTCCCCTTCCCCCAGTTTGTGTGTTTTTCTGTGACAGCTTCTATCCTTATGAGCAGCACTGGGAATCTGTTTCTTTTTGTTGTGTCATCTTGTTGTGTCAGCTCTCCGTGTGTGTGGCACCATGCCTGGGCAGGCTGCACTTTCTTTCGCGCTGGGCGGCTCTCCTTATGGGGTGCACTCCTTGCGCATGGGGCTCCCCTATGCGGGGGACACCCCTGTGTGGCACGGCACTCCTTGCGCACATCAGCACTGCGCGTGGGCCAGCTCCACACAGGTCAAGGAGGCCCGGGGTTTGAACTGCGGACCTCCCATGTGGTAGGCGGACGCCCTATCCATTGGGCCAAGTCCACTTCCCTGTTGTTTGTTTTTGTTTTTAGGAGGCATTGGGGACTGAACCCAGGATGTCCTATGTCGGAAGCAGGTGCTCAACCATTGGAGCCACTTCCCCTCCCCTCTTCTACACTTTTGAAGGAAAATTTCTTTGCATATGGAATTCTAGGTTGGTGAGTTTCTTTCTTTCAATGCTTTAAGTATTTCCCTCCACTCTCTTCTTGCTTGCTTGGTTTTTGGTGATAAATCTGTTTTAATTATTTATCCTTTTTCCTCTATAGGTAAAGATTTTGTTTTGTTTTTTCTTCTCTGACTTCTTTCAAGATTTTCTTTGTTTTTGGTTTTCTGTGGTTTGAATATGACATGTCTAGTTACAGGTTTTGGGGTACTTATTTTGCTTGGTTTTCTCTGATCTTCTAGGATCTGAGATTTGGTGTCTGTCATTAAATTTGGAAAATTCTTGGCCATAATTATTTCAAATACATCCTCTGCTCTCTTGTCCTTTTTTTCCTGCTGGTATTTCAAGTATGCCAGTCTTATACCTTTTGAAATTTTCCTACAGTTTTTTGGATGTTTAGTTCTTTTTTCTATTTTCTTTTCTGGTGTGAAGTTTCTATTGACATATCTTCAAGTTCACAGATTCTTTCCTTAGCTGTGTCCAGTCTACTGATGAACCTATCAAACATATGCTTTACTTCTTCCAGATACTACTCTTCTCATAGAATAGTTTGAGAAGTATTCCTTCTTCTTCTATTTTTTTTTTGAAGAATTGGTGTTTATGCTTTAATTATTTGGTAGAAGTCACCAGTGAAGGCTTTTGGTCCTGGGCTTTTCTTTATAGGTAATTTTTTTTTTTATCAGTAATGTAATGTCATTAATTGTTACAGATATATTCACATTTTATATTTCTTCTTCACACAGTTTTGGTAGTCTCTGTCCTTCCAGGAATTTGTCCATTTCATCTAGGTTGTCTAATACGTTGATAAACAATTATTCCCTTTTTATTTTGTAATATCAGTTGTCAAGTCCTGCTTTCTTTGCTGATTTTAGTAATTTAAGTCATCTCTCTTTTTTTCTTGACCAATCTATCTAAAAACTTGCTGATTTTATTGATCTTCTCAAAGAACCAACTTTAGGTTTCATTGACTCTTTCCTATTTTCTGTTTCATCTATTTCCACCCTAATCTGTATTATTTCCTTATGTCTGTTTGCTTTCAGTTTACTTTGCTCTTCTTTTTCTAGTTTCTTAACGTAGAAGGTTAGGTTACTGATTCAAGATCTTTCTTCTTTTTAAGACAGGCATTTACAACCATGAATTTCCCTCTAAACACCAATATAGCTGCATCCCAGAGTTTTGGCTTGTGGTGTTTTGGTTTTCGTTCATCTCAAAGTACTTTATAATTTCCCCAAATTTCCTTCTGTTATTGATTGCTAATTTTATTCCATTTAGTTGAAGAACATACTTTGTGTGATTTCAATCCTATTAAACTTATTGAGATGTGTTTTATGGCTTAACACATGCTGTGTCTTGGACAATGTTCCAAGTGTACTTGAGAAGAATATATGTTTTGCTGTTGCTGGCTAGTGTCTATAGCTATAGTATTCTATAGCTATCTATTATCTGGTTGCTGTTTTTCAAGTATTCTGTGTGTTTTTTGTTGTTGTTGTTGATTTTCTGTGTAGTTTTTCTATCCATTTTTGAAATTGAAGTATTAAGTCTCAGCTTTATTATTAATTGTGTCAGTTTTACTTCACATATATTGAGGCTCTGTTATTGGGTGTATATAGGATTATAATGTTATATTTTAATTTTAATTTTTATTTGAGAAGTTGTGAGTTTACAAAACAATCATGCATACTGTACAGGGTTCCCATACATTGCTCCAATGTTATCTCTCTTTGAGGGATAGACCCTTTTATCATTATAACATGTCCTTGTTTCCAGTAACAGTTTTTGTCTTAAAGTCTATTTTCTCAGATATTAATAAAGCCACTACAGTTCCATTTGGATTACTGTTTGCATGGTATTTTTTTTTCTCCATCTCTTCACTTTCAATCTCAGTGTCTTTGAATCTAAAATGAGTCTCTACTGGCCCATGCGCAATGCTGATGCGCGCAAGGAGTACCGTGCTACACAGGGGTGTCCCCCGCGTAGGGGAGCCCCACGCGCAAGGAGTGCACCCATAAGGAGAGCCGCCCAGCGCGAAGGAGGGAGCAGCCTGCCCAGGAATGGCGCCGCCCACACTTCCCGTGCTGCTGACGACAACAGAAGCGGACAAAGAAACAAGACGCAGCAAAAAGACACAGAAAACAGACAACCGGGGGAGGGGAGGGGAATTAAATAAATTAATAAATAAATCTTTTAAAAAAATAAAATAAAATAAAATAAAATGAGTCTCTAATAGTACATAGTTGGATCATGTTTTAATCTATTTTAAGATCCTGTATCTTTTCACTGTATTGTTTAATCCACTTACATATAAAGTAATTGCTTGTAAAGTCAGATTTACATGTCCCATTGTGCTATTTACTTTCTATGTCTTAGGTCTTTTTTGTTTCTCTGTTCTTTCATTACTGCCTTCTTTTGTGTTAAATAGATATTTTCTATTGAACAATTTTAATCTCTGTTGTTTCTTTTACTATTTTTTTCTAGTTATTTTCTTGGTGGGATTATAATTAATATTTTAATTTATACCAATCTAGTTCAGATTAATGCCAACTTAATTTCAACAGTATACAAACACTACGCTCCTATAAAACTCAGTTTCTCCCCTTCATTTTTGCTGTTTTGATCCTACAAATTTCTTTTTCCATTATATGCCCATCAACACATACCTGTAAATCAACACAGATTTGCTTTATGCAGTTGTCTTTTTATTAAGAAATCAATTTTATTGATACTTATTATTAAGCCATATTATCTAGCCAAAGTGTACAATCAATGGTATTTGGTATAATCACAAAGTTGTATGCAGTTGTCTTTTAAATTAGAAAGGAGAAAAATGAGTTAAAAACAAAAAGTACATTTTATTGCCTTTTCTACTTCCCCACGTAGTTACCTTTACTGCTGCTTTTTATTTCTTCATGTGAATATAAGTTACTGTCTTCACTCCTTTCATTTCAGCTGAAGTCTTGTCTTGGCATTTCTTATAAGAGAGGTGTGCAAGCAACAAATTCTCTCATTTTTTGTTTATCTGGGCATGTCTTAATTTCCCCATTTTTTTCCTTTGTCCTTCATTTTTGAAGATTGATTTTGCTGGATATAGAATTCTTGGGGTGACAGTCTTTTTCCTTCTGCACTGTCAGTATGTCATCCCATCATCTTCTAGACTCCATGGTTTCTGATGAGAAATCAGCTATTAATCTTACTGAGGTTCTCTGGTATGTCACAAGTTCTCTTTTGCTACTTTTGAGATTCTCTCTTTGTCTTTGTCATTTGACAGTCCGATCATGGTGTTCTACATATGGATATCTTTGAGTTTATCCTGCTTGGATCCATTGAGTATCTTTTTCTATTAAGTCCAGTGTCTGGGTTTCCTCAGGGGCATTGTCTATTGATTGTTTTTTTGGTTTTTTTTCCCCTGTGTGGGGGCCATACTTTCTTGTTCCTTTGCATTATCTTCTAACTTGTTTGTTAAAAACAGCCCATTCTTGATAATGTTATGTGGCAACTCTGGAAGTCAGATTCTCCCCTTTCTACAAGGTTTGTTGTTGTAGCTCCTGTTGCTTGATTTAGTGACTTCTGAACGAATTCTGCAAAGTCTGTATCCGTGTTGTGTGCAGCCACTGAGTCTCTGCTTGCCTAGCTCAGTGGCCAGCTAATGACTAGACATGGATTTCCTTAAATGCCTGAAACCAGGAAGTCTCCCAGTCTTGGCTGAGGGCTCAGTGTGCATTGGGTTAAACCTTCAACTGAGACAGGTGGCAACTCCACCTCAGCCTTCTCTTGCTGTTTGCACAGAGTAGCAAAGTCAAACAGAGGTGAGAGTTTACGGTCTTGTCAGGGTTTTTCTGAGCCCTATACACGTCAATAGCCTTCTAGATTTCCAGGAATATGCTGAGTCTTTTCACAGCCCCTAGGGACACCTCATTTCCTAGCTTTTCCTTTGGAGCTTTTTGGCCAGCCTATCGTTTTTGTTGCCCAACTGTTACTCGCTGCCTCAGGCAGCCAGGAGGTTCACCTATTGCCTCTGATTGTTTTTGAGGGAAACTCCAGGGGAAAAGGCTTTTTGTACCGAGCAGCCTCCAATCAGGTCAGATAAGATAGGCTTGCCCACTGGGATGCCCAGGATGTCACCAGGCAGGTCAGTTGCTCCAGCCCTGTCTTGCCCACTCCAGCGGCTGCCAAGCCACTGGCTCTCCCCTCTGCAGGCTGTTGGTTCTCAAGGCTACTGCAGAACTGGAGGGGGCACAGGAATAGGGCAGGTTAAAAACACCACAAAGCTCTCTGTTCTTACCGAGATTTAGCCAGTTTTCTTAAATAAATATTCCCTGGCTTGATGCAAGTCTTTGGCTAATTTCCAGAGTGCCGAAAAAGTTAATTCTAATTTTGCCAGTGTTTTCATTGCTTTTATGGAGGTGAGGATTTGTGGGGGGGCAGGGTCCTTACTCCACCATTTTTGGTGCTATGACTGCCAAGGGAAACCTCTCCCAGAAGCTCCCTCTTGTCTCCCAAATCCCCCTCCTGTCTCACTGGCCAGAATGTGATTAAATGCCCATCCCTCAATCCATAACCTCCAGGGGACTGGGATTTCATCGCTGGTTTAGACCGGCAGTGTTTAAAGGGGTCTGGGTTTCCCTAAGACCCCACCTGTGGGTCCACAAGCTGAAAACTCTTCATAGTTATACTAAGACTTCATTTGCCATTTTCACTCTCTCTGTGATGAGTTTTTCAAAGGCTACACAACAGACCAAATGCAGCAGCAGATATAAGTAGCCAACTGTCTTGTAATAGCCAGACATTAAAGAGATTTGCAAAAATGTAAAATAGTGCCATTTTTGTCCCTAAATTATTTTTTTGAAAATATCCATTGTTTATTTTTTTAACTTGTTATCTGATATCATTCAAGATATGTTTTCCATTGAATTTAAATTGTTGAATTTACTAGACTTGATAAATGCATGTTTCCCTTAGTATCATTTATTTTTTATCCCCCCCCTTTTTTAAGATAAATAGATCACAAAAAACATTACCTTAAAAAACATAAGAAAAAAAAAAACCAAAAAACGTAAGAGGTCCCCATATACCGCATTCTCCAACCCCCCACCCCCACTCCTCCCGTATCAACATCCCCTTTCATCATGAGGCACGTTCATTACATTTGGTGAATACACCCCGGAGCACTGCCACACAGCATGGACCAGTTTACATGTAGTTCACACTCTCCCCCAGTCCAGCCAGTGGGTTATGGCAGGAATGCAATGTCTTGCATCTGTCCCTGCAGTATCATTCAGGACAACTCCAAGTTCCAAAAATGCCCCATATCATACCTCTTCCATTGCTAAAGTCACAACAGTTCTATAGTAGAATACCAGCAAGTCCACTCCAATCCATTATATTCCTCCTTCCTGTGGACCCTGGGATGGTGATGTCACTCCACGTCTAAATCGCGAAGGGGCTTAGATCCCACATGGCTGATGGGTGCAATTTTCCTGCTTGGAGGTGTAGACACTCTCGGTTCCCTGGTGTGGTGGTTGACCATTCTCACCTCCCCGTCAGCTGGCCTGGATAAGTCCAACGAACCGGAGAGTAGGTGTTGCAACTCTGCTGAGACTTAGGGCCCAGCTGGCACATGGACAACCTGAGATTCAAGTCTCCTGAGCATACACCAATCCTAGCGCCAACCACAGGTTCAGTAAAACTGACAGAAGAGGCATGCGTAGAGAGGTAACATCTGAGTCCAACTCCATCACAATCAGGAGCACAAATTCCAAAGTAGGGCCCACTGGCAAGGCCCTGAACGCCAGCCTAAATTATTTTTTAAATATGTTTATTTGCATTAACATGTGGTATTTATGATAATATATAATAGATTTATTGTTTTTAGTGAGTTACTAAATAATACTTTTTAAATTTCTCAGTTTTAATATATAATATGATAAAAGTCAATAGATAGCTAAACCTTCACAAATAAATGCTCTTTGGGGTTCTCAATCATTTTTAAGAATTTCAGGGAGTCCTGAGGCCAGAAAGGTTGGTAGAGCTGAGGGAAATTCTCCCTCCCAGAGGGATGGATACCTTGAGAAACTGGGCCTCTGTTAATGATGCGGATTTGGGGGTGGGGGCTGGAGGCGCTGGACAAGCCCCCAAGAGTGGCTGCTTGCCAGTGAGGTTCGAAGATTATAAAGTGAAAATGGATTTTCATCTCGCTTCTCAATCCTACCCTCCAGATATAACCACCGATAACAGATCGGGGTACAGCCACACAGACCTTTATGGTGACCCCACAAAAATAACACCAAAAAGCAGCGGTGGCTGGAGGCAGCTCTTGCAGTCCCCTGAGAGCCAGCGGTACACACCTCTGAGGTCGGCGATGTCACACTGGCAGCTTGAAACTGGCCACTGTGGGGGTTGGCAAATGGTAGGGGTCAGGACCTTGGTCTTTCCAAGAGAGCTGGTGGTTAAGCACTTACCAGCCCACCTCTGCTTATACAAACACATTTGTTTACAAAAATGGGGTCCTATTATAAATATTTTTTTTACCTGCCTTTGTTGCTCAGCATTTCACCTTGGACGTATTTCCATGTCAGTTCGTGCTATATCTACTTCACTCTTTATCCCAGCTACATAGTATTTCAATCAATTATAATGTATGGAACAAATCCCCCATAGATGGACATTTAGGTTATTTACATTTTTTCACCATTACAAATAACACGGAAGTGAATCGCCTCATGTAAAAACCTTTTGCACTTTTGCAAATATGTCTTAGAAGTGGAATTGCTGGCCCACAGGGGACTCTTTTAAAACATTTGATAGAAACTGCCAAATCATGTGGGAGGCAGGCGTTGGAGAAGACGCACCGCCTCCCCATCTCCTTCCAGGGAGCTGGACACTCCCCAACCCTGCAGGTGAGTTTCTGGGTCGATGGAGGAGCCCAGCAGAGCAGAGCAGGGTCCTGAAGGAATAAGGACAGGGCTGGGCACGAAGGGCCCTGCAGAGGCCCCCCTTCCATCCCAGCCACGCTGAGCCCCTCATCAGGGCCAAGGCCGCAGCTCCTAAGCCTTGGGTCCCTGTCGCTCCCACCGGCCCACCATCAGGAGGGAGCAGACCGCTCCAGGAAGGGAGCGTCTCAGGGCAGCTCTGCAGGGTCTCCGAGGTTTCCACCCGAGTTCTGGGCCTGCTGTTTCTTCTTCCAGAGTCTGCCCTCATCACTTGTTCCTCTGCTTTCTCAGCTCCCTCCTCAAAGCACTTCCTCAGCTCTCCCCGAATCTCCAGCCACCCCAGCTACCCTCTGTCCCCAAAGGCTGCTTTTTCTTTCCTCTTCCCCTGACCAAATGCAAATCTATTTACACCTTAGTCAGCCGCTGAGGCCCGTGTCTGTCCTGTTCCCCCAGCATCCCCAGAGCCTGACACAGGTCACAGCCTTATGACCTTTATAGAATGAAGAAAAGAAGCGAGGGTTGGCAGCCTGGCCAGCGAGCATGTGCCAGGCTACGGGTGCAGGCGGTCTACCTCCTACTGGGGTACACCAGGACAGTGACTGATTAGCCTGGTCTTACCCCCGATAGGTAGCAGTGGTCTGCCCCCCATCCCCATGCCTGGCTCCCCAAGTCTTCCATAGAAGAGACGGCTGCAAGTTTCCCACCAGACACCAGTCTCGGCAAGCTGTGAAGGGTGGTGCCACGGTGAGCTGGCCAGTAGAAGGAGAGCCTCCTCGACATGGTCCAAACAACCAGGAGGCGGGCAAGTTACCTGCAGTCACGCAGCTGGAGAATGAGCTCGGCCTGCCCAGATGTTCTGCCCTGGGAGAAACGATGCGGCAGCCCTGGGAGGGCACGGGGGGGGGGGGGGGGGGGGCGGGCAGGAGCATGAATGGCATGGCTGGGAGTCTCGTGGCCCTCAGCCTCAGAAGAGAGGGTTAGCAAAGCCAA
This sequence comes from Dasypus novemcinctus, assembly GCF_030445035.2. Classification (NCBI taxonomy): domain Eukaryota; kingdom Metazoa; phylum Chordata; class Mammalia; order Cingulata; family Dasypodidae; genus Dasypus; species Dasypus novemcinctus. The sequence continues at coordinate 61,207,229 of NC_080696.1, read as the reverse complement.
CCTACAAAGTAGAGTGGAAATATCAATGAAAACAATAAGAATAGCTGCAGCAGGAAGCTACTGCTGCGTAACAAATCATTTCACAGTTCAGTGGCTTCAAAGAGTAAGCCTTGTAAGCTTAGGGGTCAAGTGGGAAGTTCTGCTGACCTGAGCCAGGTTCAGCTGTCTCAGCTGGGCTCCCTCAGGCATCTGTGGTCAGCTGCTTGGAGGACTGGTGTGTGGAGGATGGGCCATGCTGCAAGAGATGGCCTCTGTACCACATGGACTCTCGCCCTCCAGCAGGCTGGCCGGGCTTATTCACATGGTGCCTGAGCAAGGTTCCACGAGGGAGCAGAAGTGTCCCAGGCCTCTGGAAGCCTGGGCTTAGACCCGGCACATTCTATTGGCCAAAGCAAGCCCCAGGCCAGCCCAGAGTCACAAGAGGGGAAAACAGAGTCCACCTCCTGATGGAAGGAGCTGCCAGCTGCCAACCGCAAGCCTGCAAAGCTGCAAAGCAGCGGTCCTGGAGGCAAGGAAGGTGGAGAATCGGAGCCAGTTTTGCGGCCACAACACACGAAATACCACAATAGCCAATGCTTTCTGCGCGTCAGGTGTTGCCCCAGCACTCGAGACACAAATGCACTCCTCTAAGTGATCAGCCCGTGTGGGGCAGGTGTGCTCATTCTCATTCCACAGAGCCACGGGGACAGTCAGTGGCCGAGCTGTGGCGGGAGCCAGGGGGCCAGGCTTCGGGGCCCGTGCTCTGAACCGCCCACAGTGCGGCCCCGTCCTGCTTGCCGGGTAGGGAGTGGGCGCCAGGCCTCGGGCTCGGCCCTTCACGTACCACTGCCTTGACACCTGCCCTCGCGGCGGGGCTGGCCAGCACCTCCACTGGACACAGGAGGGGCCCGAGCGCGAGAGACGGAGTTGGGACGGGGTCCCAGGGCTGCCGGCCCCTGGAGTCTGCACCGTCACTGCCGCAGCCTGGTCCCAGGGTGCACGGGCAGGGGTCCAGCCAGGCTCTGCCCGTGGCCAGCTGGGTGCCAAGGACGGCTCCCTGAGCCCCGGGCAAGGAGTGCTCGGTGAGCCGGACCTGGGATCACCCAGGTAAGGAGTCCCTCGCCATCTGGAATGTGTGGGGGCCACATCAGAGGGCTTTGGATTCGACTGAGTGTATTTTCAATTCTTAGCTAGCAGGCACTGACTGGTCACTAACCCCCTTTCTACTGAGCATGACCGCTTCATCTCTAAAGCAACAGGCTCTCTTTATCAAATCTGAGCTGTGACCTTTAGGCCTTGCTCCCTGGGCGGAGGGCAGCATTTGTGGGTGCTTGTAAACTGACAGTAAGGGGCCCCCAGCCGCGTCTTCAGCTCAAGCCCCCACCCCGCCGGGTCGCTTCCTTACTTCCTCAGGCCTCTCTCTTTTATTTCCCTCCATGTTCGAACCTGTTGCCTTCTGCCCTGGAGCACAACTCGACCTCTACTTTAGCTGCCAGCCAATCCCAAAACGACTCAGTAAATGGTATGCCCGTTGTCGTAACTGAACACCTACTGTATTGTTCATTGTACTGCCAAATCCCTTTTAATGTAAATACCTGATTTTTATTGCACAGGAAACCCACATTTGTTGTAGTCAAATTTAGAAACTACAGAGCAAGACAAATCACCTCTCCTGGTACCTCTGACAGCTAACCCGTGCTGCCTCTCCAGGCATCTTTCTGTGTTCTACATAATCACATGTATTTTTAAATGAAACATATTCTAGATTTATAAACACAGTTCCTCAGAATCCTGGGACCATCTCTCCACACCAATAAATATAGTTTAGAACCGACTTTTTTCATAGCCTCAGAGCATTGTGTACATTTCCTAATCTGTTTAACTGATCCCCTCTGTTGGGATGTGGATTTGGCTCTTTGGTCACCTCCATAAACAGCCCATGAGGAACCTCCGGTGCAGACATCTCAGGACACATGTGATATTATCTCCTCAGGCTAAAGGAAGTAAACTCCTAATGTCTCTGTGGCTTGGCTCGCCCCTGGAGGTGCGCAAGCAGAGGGCCCACGTGGAGGAGTTGGCCAAAGGCCTGCCCAGACTGACCGCAGCCGCTCAAACATGATTTCCACTTCGGTCTGCCCAGTGACCTTGAGTCAGCTAATCCAAGGTTTTTGCTTTCTGTCTGATAAAGTGAGAATCCAGGTTTGTGTATCCATTCCCTTTTTCTATAACAAGTGGCCCAAACCCACCTCAGACTGGCTCCTGGACCTGGAAAGCTGCAGCCTGGATGCAGCTGGGCTAGATGCTCTCTACCAATTTCCCTCTCAGACAGATTCTTCAGGCCCGACACCCTCAAAGCCCCAAGGACATTTCCTTCCAGCTCCACTTACCGTGGGAAGGAACTGGTTCCCAATCTTTGCAGCAAAAGTCCCAGAGTTGAATCTCATTGGCTTGGCTCAGGTCATGTGCCCGACCTGAAACCAATCACTGCAACTATAAGAACAGAGCGTTCTGATTGGCCAGGCTTGAGCTCCGTGCCCACCTGAACCCCGACAGTGGGGTCAGCCCCCTCCCATCTACATCCAAGAAGGGGATGCACCAAAGGAACATTGGGGTGATTTTAACAGAAGGCGCCTGGGTTCTGGGCAACAGATCAGCAGATCCCACTATGTGGAGAAGAAAATGTGTTTATCATGGAAAGGGAGTTTTTTTTTTTAGAAATACGCCAGTTCTGTGCAGGGCGTGGACCATGCCGTGTCCTCTGCCCTGAGCTGGTAGAAGCAACTGACCGAAGGAGCCCTTGGGCTTTCGAAGGCTTCGGGTTGGTTTTAGGTTGATATTGGTTAACGCATTTCAGCACGTGCGTCTGGCTTCCCGTCTCAGTCGCAGGTGTAGACGGAACGTTCGGTGTGAGCGAGAATGTGTGAGCCAACCAGCGAGACAGAACACACGGGGAAGCTGCGCCAAATTAGCCTTGCATTTTCTTTAACACTCTGTACAGTTGTTCTGAAGTAAAAGAGCTGTTTCTAAAAATAAAACAAAACATTGTGAAAGCATCACGATCAAACGATTTGTAGCAAATGATCCGTTTCAAGGTGCAAATATTGAAAAATAAATACACGTGTGTCTCCCTCTTTGCCCCTCTCCCTCCCCTCTGCCCTCCCCCTGCCCTCCCCTCCGCTTCCCTTCATGCCCCCTCCCCCATGAGAGAAAATCCTAAAAGCAGAGAGCTGAGCTCGGGATGCTGAGCTTATTAAAAGGCTTATATTCAGCTCAAAATAATTAAGTTTGTCTTTGGAAACATCTAATGTGATGGAGCGAACACAGTTAACAGTGAATTTCTGAAATTTGCCGAGTCCACCCCCGGCTGGCTCTTCGCAGGGGTGGGCAAGCGCCCCGGAAGCGGCAGAGCGTGGGGTCCGGGGCTCCGCTCTGGGGAGCTTTGCTCTGGATGCCCGTCCTCCCCCCGCCACCCCGCCACCCCGTCACCCCTGCAGGCCTCAGCCACCAAGAGGCCAGCTTGGAGGACCGTGGCCCTCACCCTACCCTGGCTCGTCCATTTCCGTCCACTTGCAGTCGGCCAGAAAAGCCGCGGGCTGTTGCCCCCCGGGAATGGCCTCAGCCCCTGCCCCCCACGTACCTTCTCGGTTTGGAGGATCTTGAACCTCGGGCCTCAGCGCCCCTGAAAACATCTGAGCTCCACGATAAGCAAGAAAGGAAAAAAACAACTGCAAACATGAAAATCAATAAATGTTTAATTAAATGCCTAGAAAGCGTAACGTTATGTCAAGTTCACTAATTGTCCCATTTAGCAGTCGTAAAAATCCCATTACTCTTCATTCCACTGGAAAAGAATTTATAGGTGAAATCTTCTCGTTCTGCGAGAATCCCCCAGAGCGCCCGACGCTCGTGGCCGGTTGTGATGAGAAGAATTTCTCGTAGGCAAAGAATCGTTGAGGCAAAATTACTTGTTTTTAAATCTTTCCGTTTGAAAGAGAAAAGTCAGACGTGAGTTCTTCTCGGCATGTTTGTGGGGGGTATGGGGAGAGGGTCTCTGAAGGGTTGGGGGCCCCGGAAGCGTCTGCAAGCACTCGCTGCTGGCAGAGCTGCCGCCCCTCCCTCACCGCCTGCTGCAGCGCCCTCAGCAGCCAGGGCCACCTTCCCAGATGCCCCAGCCGAGGAGGGCATCTTCCAGGCCACGTCATCATCCACCTGCGAGCAGGTGCTCTTGGCATCCACTGGGGCCTCCTTTGCTGGGTGGAGCTGCTGGGGTGGCGGGGGCCCAGGATTCTGCCTGAGACCCATCCCCGGGCCGGGCAGCGCGGCCTCCTCTGCGGCCTGAGCCTGCGGCGGCAGGGGGCCCTGGTGGGTGCTTCCTCCCACCCCTGGTAGGAGGTGCCGGGGAGGGTTTGGCGCGGGGGCGGGTGGTCCGGCGGGACCGCTTTGCTGTGAGGAAGGGAGCGCTGGGGCCGCAGCGCTTCCGTTTCGACACTGCGTGCTCTGCCGGGCACTTCGCAACGACCCTGGGAGGCAGGTGCTGCCCCGAGGGGGAAACTGAGGCTGAGAAAGAGGAGCGACTTGCTCAAGGCACAGAGCTAAAAAGTGGGGTGCTGGGCTAGACCCCCATGTCTGTCTGGTGCCAGGGGCGCAGGTGAAGACGAGAGGCCCCAGCAGCAGCTCGAGGGCCGGCACTGCGAGAGAGACAAGTCCTCTGGGAACGGCAACAGGGGCGCCCGCTGCACCTGGCTTCGAGCCGCGGCCGGGCGGACTCGGGCCACCCCCTGCGCTCTCCAGCCACCCCTGGTTCTCCGACCTCCACCCCTGCTACCCCCCGTCGCCGTCTCCAGACCTTTCCACCCCTTCCCCTGAGGCGGATTCAAAGAGAATCTGAAGATAAAATCCAGGCTGCCTGGTACAAAGGAGACTTGGTTTTTGCCAACACAATGTGCAGTAAAAATATCTCCTTTTTAAGAGAGAGAGAGATTTAAAGGCTCGAGGTTGGTAACGTGCAATTATCCTCTGGTTTGGGCGGAGAGTTCTAATAGTTTCCAGAAAAACACGAGCCGCGCAAAAGGAGCGCGCTTTCCAAGGCAACGAGCCACCGGGCTCCGCGGGGGGCGGCGCCGTCCTGGAAGCCCGCGGCCTTGGCGGGCCTGTCCTCCGCCGGCGTCCCTGCTCCCTCCGCTCCCCTCTGCCTTCCAGACGGGACCGGAAGTGTAGGAACTGCCTTGGAACAGCCTCAGCGAGACTCCGCGCAGGACCGGCCCAACCCTCGTTTCCAGTTACGGACGCACTTGAGGAGCAAGGAGGAGGCTTCTTCATTCCTTCCTTGGGGAGACAAGAGACCTTCTCAATGGCAGGAGCAACTAGGTATTGCTAATAGCTGTTCTCCTCTAGTTTATGGTAATTGAACCCCCAATTTTACCTGGGTGCACAGTGACCCAAAATAAAGGCCATCTTTCCCGGCCTCCCTTGCAGGTAGGCGGGGCCACGAGACTAAGCACTGGCCAAAGAGAGGTCAGTGGAGTATGTGTGCGACTTCCAAGAAGTGGTCTTAAAGGAAAGATACTTGCCTTTTTTCTCTTTCTTCTTCCCACTGGTGGGAATGCAGATGTGATGACTGGAGCTTGAGCAGCCACTCTAGAACATATGGTAACAGAGGGTACAAACTAAAAAACAAGACAGAAGGAGCCTGGGTCCTGACACCATGGTGTGCCACGCTGAACCTGGACCATCTATGAGACTCTTACAGGAGAAAGAAAGGAGCATCTGTATTATTTAAGCCCCTGATATTTGGACTTCAAGAAATTACGTACAGTAAAAATTGTTGGTTTTTTTAGGCAGTACTGGCGATTGAACTCAAGACCTCGTACATGGGAAGCAGGTGCTCAGCCACTGAGCTACACCTGTTCCCTAATGAAAGTTGAGTTTGTGTGTGTGTGTGTGTGTTTTTTTGAGAGTTGGTTTTTTTGTTTGTTTTTAGGAGGTACCAGAGATCGAACCCAGGACCTCTTGCTTGGGAAGCAGGCGCTCAACCACTTGAGCTACATCCACTCCCAAAAACTGTCTTGAATATCTCTTTAGTAGAAGTGAGATACAAGATAATCTTAAAAGTGAGAGTCACAGCCATGGCGGTGAGATGCTCACGGCAGTCACAGCTTCCTGTCTGGACGTGCGGTGGCACGGGAGGAAGGTGGACGCCAGCCCTCATTTCAGCTTAGTGACTAAGCTAGCATTGCCCTCGATATATCCCCTCACATCTTCTAATTTATACAAGTTTGTGAGCACGTGCTCTGTGCCTCGTCTATCAAGGCTGTGAGAGGTGGTACCCCACAGCGGGGGGGAGCAGAGCCATAACTTGACCCCGGCCCTGGAGGGGCCGCCGAGGTGGGGTCCTCGTCCAGCCTCCTCCAGGTGCCAGGCCTGCCCGGGCAGCGGCTCCTAGAGACCACGCTCCAGGGCCAGGGGCATGGGGGCTGGGCAGGGAGCGCCCAACACTGCCCCCATGGACACAGCCGCGAGGGGCAGCCTCCACCCTGCAGGCCAAGGGGCCCTTCTAGAAGCGAAGCCAGGGGGGTCTCCGTGCCCTCGGATCGCCCCCCGCCCCTCAGGCTGACCTGTAGCCCGTCGGCCCTGCGGCTGCCAGGAGCTCACAGAGGAACCAGCCAAGGGGCGAGGGTGGCCCTGGAGGGGGCAGCCAGCCGTGTCAGCCGGCCAGACGAGCCCTGAGGCCGACCCGGGGTTTAGCCGGAGAACGAGATTCTGACCCCACCTGCGAAAGGTGGGAGAAGGAAAGGTGGGGGATAAGTGACAGGACAGGAAGCAGGAAGAAAGACGGAAGGGAGTGCGGCGGTGGCCGGGGTGGGGTGGCTTGGAGCCCTGAGCCCATTCAGCCTGGAGTCCACCCTCTGACGTGGGGAGGGGTCCTCCTGGCCAAACCAGAGCGGGACGGGAGTCCAGGTGGACAAGCCCAGGTTGGTGGGCTGGCGCCACCTGGTGGCCAACTCCGGCACGGCACCCCAGTTCCCGCCGCCTCTGGGGCTCCCTGGGGCGCTTCCTTGATATCCTTCAACGCCCCAAACCACCCCGGCTTAAAAATCCTTATGCTCCTTCCCGCGGGGAGCGTTGTTTTCAGTTTCGGGTGAAGGGAGAAGGAACGCCTCCTCCCGCCTGCGGTTTCTATTGCCCTGGCCCTCGCCCCCTGCGCGGTGCCCCCACCCGGGGGCTGCAGGGGAACCCCGCGGGCGCCTTAGCCCGCCTGCCCTGGCCCCCTCCCCGGGCGCTGAGAGCCGTGCCCCGGGCGGAGGCTCCTGCCCGCTCCGAGGAGGCAGCCGGGAGTCCAGCCTCCGCGACCCCTCCCACCCCGATCCTGTGCCCAGCGCCTCCCTCCGCAGGGAGCGACGTCTGCAAAGCCCTCCACCCCTGCGCGGCTGGGGCTCCGCAGACGAGGCTGGGCCGTGAGTCCTGGGACCTCCAAGGCTGAGCCCATGACCCCCTTGGCTGCCCACAAGGCCCTGCTCCTCTCTGGGCCTCAGTTTCCCCTTCTAGAGACCGGAAAAGGAGAGTGACTCTGAACTGGTTTGGAGTCGCTGGCTCCTTTGAGAGTTTAGGCAAGCCATAGTTCCTTCTCCCAGAGAAGCATGGACCCACGGACGGGCCTATCAGTTCCCATCGCGACCCCATGAGCCAGTTATTTTATTAACCCCATTTGCCAAGTGAGAAAACCAAGGCACAGAGAAGTTTAGTAACTTGCCCAAGGTCACACAGCCAGCCAGTGGTGAGGCTGCATTTGAGCCCGAACAGCCTGGCTCCAGGTTCCCATTCTGGCCCCCCACCACCAGCAATAAATCCCCCCAGCTGCGAGCCTCGGGGCATTTTTGCAAAGCTGCCGCAGGAAGGCGGGTTTCTAATCTGTTCCCAGGTTACTCAGCAGGTTCTGTTGTGGCTGGGAGCGTGTGGTCTGTGGGCTCACAGCCGTGCCCCGACAGCTAGATTTTACAGATCAGGGGACACAACCGGAAAGCAAAGCCCGGGGCAGCCGTGGCACACTGGGCACTCTCTGTGTGGCCTCACTGGCCGCTGCCTCAGTGTCCCCTCTGGGATAAGCAGACGATGCAAGTCCCCCCCGTGGCTGAGATGGAGGAGCACGTCGTAATGGCCATTGGAGGGAGCGGTCATCTCCAAATGCACGGGAACCCCCGCCCCGCCTCCGCCTCGGGGCTTTGGGGGCCGAGGTGGGCACCTGTGGGTGCTGGGCGGCCAGGCCAGCGCGACGGCTGGTCACGCCCAGCCCGGCCCCTCCCCGCCACGAACCTGGCTGCTTATCACGCTGCTTTCAATTTTGTTTCTTTCGAAAGCCAGCCACAGAAGTTTCATTTTCTTTTTCTCCAGAAAGCCCGTGGAGATGAGCTGGTCGGAAGCAGACGGGGTAGGACTTTATTTGCCGGGGGTGCGGAGCTGACACCAGCTGGTTGAAGCTGGCCTCCCCTGTCCTGGAAGTGGGGAGCTGCTGGAGCCCCCCCAGGGCGGCTCCCAGGACCCCCAAGGCCGGTGCCAGGGCCCTGAGGTGGCCCCAAAGCCCCTGTCCAGCTGCTGTCAGCATGGCCGAGGCCCCTGCAGCCGCGGGCACAGAAGGTACAGTGACTTCTTCTTCCAAGGGAGAGTGGGGGTCCCGGGAGGGCGGAGCAGCTGTGATAGCCACACGAGGGGGCCGTGCTGGGGGCTTCTGGGGCGCTCGGCGAGGGGCGCTGCGCACAGCCCCCAGGTCAAGGGCGACGAGGCCCACCTCGCACACGGGAAAGGCCGTCAGGCCGGCCATGGCGCGCGGGCGGCAGGGCTCCAGCCAGACCTGCTCATCCTCATCTCGAGAGGCCAGCAAGGGGCTTTGGGAAGACGCGCGTGGACGGGCTTTCCTGCGTCGGTCTTTCCTCAGACAGTGTTTTGCTCGAGCGATCGCAGGGCCTGGGGCTCTCCGCTGCGCACCGGGGGCCTGGGGGCCGGGGGGTGCTTCCTCGGATGGGCCTCGCTTTGCACCCCATTCTTTGAAGTGGGTGCTATCATCAGCCCCATTGTGCAGTTCAGGGGGAAACTGAGGCACAAAGGGTCCACACAGCTAGTAAGCAGCAGAGCTGGGGCTCAAACCCAGGAAACGAGGCATCAGAGAATAAAAAGAGGGAGCTGGGGGGTGGGGGATCGGCCCCCTGGTGGGACGTGGACAGGTGGGCACCGGCCGGGGGCGCTCAGTGCCAGCTTCTCCAGTGGCTTTTCCTTCCATCTTGTCATTTACACCTGGAGCGTTTTGCGACTTCCCTTGCTCAGACACCGCGGCGCGGCAGCAGGTGGCTTCGCTCTGACTCCACTCCTGGTTGGGGTTCAGGGCAGATGACAGGGCTGGGGAAGAGGGGAGCGGAGCCAGCTCGCCGGGCAGACGTTCCAGGAACGCAAACTCCTTTCAAGACCAGGCAGAGCCGCCTGCAGGCGGCTTGAGGGGACTCCCCCACCTCTGGGGCTGTGATTTGGGGGGTGGGGAGCAGGCCCCCCCCAGGTTTTCTAATCGCTCTTTACCTGAACGCAGCGAGGGCGAGACATGCCGACCGCAGGGCCGGCGCAGCTGAGCGCCGCCCCAGGAAGAAGGGCCTGCGCGGGAAGGGGCCGCGGCATCCCGGGGGGCCCCGCTCGGGCTTGGGAGACCTGGGGCTGCGGCCGGGCTGCCCTCAGCGACTGCGGCTGCTGGCTCGCGCGCACCTGCCGTGCTGTGTCTGCTCCGTCCCCCTCCCTCCCCCGTCTGCCCACCCCAACTCCCACCGCTGCCCCCGTCCCTGCCCGTCCCTGCGCCCACTCCCCATTCTTACCCTGTCGCCCCTGCCCCGTCTCCCTACCTCCCCTTTTACTCACTCCTCTGAATCTGGCTCCTTGCAGAGTAGCTCGTTTTGTCGTCGTTTATTTTTTTTGAGGTACTGGGGCTGGGGATAGAACCTGGGACCTTGTATGTGGAGGCCGGCGCTCAACCACCGAGCCACATCCGCTCCCCTGCGCAGCTGGCTTTAATTTTCAGGCACTTGCCCCGGGAGGAGCAGGGGCCTCTGAGAGTTCCTCCTCGAGCCTCGTGGTTTCCTGCTTGGGGTTCGTTAAACTCAGAGGGGGAAATTGAGGCACGTGCCGTCTGGCCCAGGTGTACCTGCTCAGGACCTGGGTCAGCCAGGCAGATGTCTGTTCAGGAGGAGGACACACGTACCCCTCACTAAGTCACTCATTCATTCATTCCCAAGGCACTCATTCATTCAGCTGAGCCTGGCTCTATGGTTGGCCCTGGAGGGACCAGCGAGAACCTGGCCAGGCCCTGCAGGCCAGTGGGGGCCCGCGGGGGCGCTCTGCAGGGCCGCGTAGAAACGGCACCTGCCTGCTCTGGGGGCGGCAAGGAAGGTTTCCCAAAGGAGATGGTGTCTGAGCAAGAGCTGGGGGTCGAGTAGGCACTGGAGGAGCGGGCGAAGAGTGCTCCCGACAGGGGACGGCACGTGCAAAGGCCCAGGGGCGAGGGGCACCGAGAGGAGCTCTGCCCGGCCGGCGCTTGGAGCAAAGCTGGGGGCAGTGGGGGGGGGGGGTCGGCCAAGCCAGAGCGTGCAGGTCCTCAGGCTGCGGAAGGAGATGGAGTCACACGCCCCCCTGGAGAGGGAGGCCCAACGGGGAGCTGTCGCTGACCCCCAGACAAGAGTTCTGGGGCTCTGGGGCTAACAGAGGTTGGAGGGGACCCAGGAACGGGTCTTTCCGGGCACCGCAGCCTCTCGGGCGCTGGGAGAGAGACGCTTCCTAATGTCTTGGGCCCCTGGCATGGAGGAGTGAGGCAAGAGGGGGTGCCTGCGGCAGGGAGGACAATGACGGGGCCACGCCACCCCCCGGGCACAGCGGGCAGGGCCCGAGCCCTGCCCCAGCACCCACACCCCGGCCTCCTGCCCTCCTTCTCCTGCCCTGGGGCGCTCACCCCAGACCCTGCCTCGAGCCCCCTTTGCCCAGGCTCTTCCCAGGCGCCCCTGCTCGGTGAGGGCGGTGCCCGCTGTTGGCAGCGCTGCCCGCGGCGTCCGTCCCCGGCGCTGGCCGGGGACCCCTGCCACCCGGACCTCTGTGCCCCTCCCCCTCCCAGGCGACCTGGAGGAGAAGATTCTGCGGGTGCTGAGGGACGCCTGCTCCCCGGTGAGAACCGCCCAGCTGGTGAAGGAGTGCCAGGCGCCCAAGAAGGAGCTCAACCAAGTTCTCTACCGAATGATGAAGGAGTCGAAAGTCTCCCAGCCAGCCCTGGCGACCTGGCTCCTGGGCGGGAGTGGGACGAAGGACGCCGGGCCCGCGGCGCTGGCCGAGCCCAGCGGCGGTAAACTGCCACCTCGGGGGGCGGGTGGGACCCGGCGGGCCAGCCCCAGCCCGGACAAGTCCCGATTTGGGCCCCGCGGCGCTGGGTTCGAATCCACGACTCGGCCACTAGGGGGCGCGATGCCCCCACGCTGTTCTCAGTCTCTCAGCCTGGTCCGCGGAGATGCCATCGGGCTACTTCCCGGGATTGCCGGGAGGATCCCAAGCCAGGGGCTCTCAGCCCAGTGCCGGCAGCTGGAGGGCGCTTAACAAAACCTTAATAATAATAGCAGAAATGTATAATGAGAATAACGATAGAACGAGTCCTCATAGAACAAAGTTTGCATCGCATTGGACGCCCTTTTCTAGTTTGACAGTTGACGGACAAGCAGAGCTGGCATTTAGTGACTGCTTAGGACGGGCTGGCGCTGTGCCCGGAGGCTCATGCTCATTTGACTGCCCTGGGCAGGATGGAAATATTATCCTTCTATTAATTTTATGGAAAAGGAAATCAAGCTCTGAGAGGTTAGTTAACTCCACCAAGGCCACACATCTCGGCAGAGGGTGGGATTTAAACCAAGACTGTTGAACTCTAGAGTCTCAGTTGGAAGCCACCGCGCCCACCCTTGCCTGGGCAGAGGCCCTGGCTCCCAGGCCTCTCCCCCCCTGGCTGACCCGTCTTTCTTTCTCCAGCCCTGACTCACCGGCACGGAGCAGCCGCCGTCCCCCCGACTCCTGGGCCGCCGCTGAGCCAACAGCGTAAGGCCCGCGGCTCCCCCTGGGCTCTTGGGGCTCCCCCGGCCACCAGCCCTCCGTCGCCACGGGGAAGTTAAGAGGGTTTGGGGCCATATCCCACCCACCGGCAAGTTCCCACAACATGTGCAGTGGGGGGGAATTTAGGTGGTCGAGGAAACACTTCTTCAATTAAGAGTTCGTGCTTGCTGTGCATCTGACACTTGCCAGGCACCGTGCCAAGCTCTCTGGGCATCCCCTGGGCCCCAAGTCACCCTCTGTGGGGCATTTTCTTATGCCCACTTTACAGAGAAGGAAACCGGGCACCGAGCAGTGGGCACACAGTATGTGCTCAACGAAACACTAATAATAACCGAAAACCATAATGATAATGAAACAAATCATACCTGAACAGCATTAGCACCACACTAGATGGCCTTTCCTAGCAACCAGCCCAGCAGGTGAGTGGCCCAGCCCACACCTGTGGCCTCCTTAACCACTGGCCTTTCCTGCCTTCCAGAGGAGGCCATTTACAAGCTTCTGGAAGCCGGCGGGTCCCGGAGCGCCCTGAATATTGCTCAGGCCCTAGGAAGGAAGACGGCGAAAGAGGTCAACCCGGACTTGTACGCGATGAGGAGCCGGCACCTCCTGAGCCTCGACCAGAACTCAAAGTCCTGGACCGTCTATCGACCAGGTAGGCCCTCTCCTGCCACCCACACCCGGACCCCTCTGGCCCTGCCGAGGGCCGCTAGAGACCCCGTGATGCCCCACATTTGGTTGTCGCCGGGCGCCCCACTGAGGGCAGCAGCCTCTTCTTCCCCAGCCCCTGCCGCTGCTCGGGCAGGGCTCGAGGGCAGCGAAGCAGCTCGGGAAGGGAGGGACGTGCCGGCAGGAGCAACCACGGAGGGCTTCCCGCAGGCGTGGCTGGAGGGCTGGAGTGCAGGCGGCAAGGGGCGGGGTGGAGGGGAGGGCCCGCTCCAGCCTTCTCAGCCCGGGGGGGGGGGGCTCACAACGAGCTCAGCGGTCCTTTCCCCTCCTTGGAGATTCCGAAGTTGCCAGAAGAGAAGCCAATGACGGGCTTGGAGGGAGCGGGCCCAGGGCTCGAGCCCACGGTACCTGGAGGGCCCAGGAAAAATCCGTTAATTTTAATTTCTTTTAAAACCATAAGAAAAAAAAAGTGAACCGCAGCATAACCATGAATGTCAAGCAATGAACTGAGCCTGGGTCACCTTTGTGTTTATACCAACACGGTTGTAAAGTGTAATTTTTAAAAAAATATCTATTCACATCCTTTGTCCATTTTTTCTTTTCTTTTATTTATTTCTCCTCCCCCGGTTCCTCCTGTTCCCCCCGTTGTCTGCTGTCTGTGTCCACTCGCTGTGTGTTCTTCTGTGCCTGCTTGTATTCTCACTGGGTGGCTCCGGGAGCCGATCCTGGGACCCTCCAGAGTGGGAGAGAGGTGATCATTTTCTTGTGCCACCTTAGCTCCCTGTTCTGCTACGTCTTCTTATTGTCTCTCCTCTGTGTCTCTTGTTGCGTCACCTTGCTGCGCCAGCTGTCCATGGCCAGCCCTCCTGCACGGGGCAGCTTTCCTGTGCTGGGTGGCATTCCCACATAGGGCAGCACTCCTGCGCAGGGTGGCATTTCCACATGGGCCGGGACTCCACATGGGCCAGTTTGTCCTCACCAGGAAGCCCTGGGCATCTGGTAGACGGGAACCCAATTGGTTGAGCCGCATCTGTTCCCCTAAAATGTAATTTTTAATAAATATATGTGTTCTGGAGGAAGGGCTCTCGGGGTCAGCATGTGGCCCTTAGGGTCAGCACCTCCCTGGCAGGTGCCGCCCTCGGCCCCCGACTCCCGGTGCCCAGGTGGGTCTCAGCATCTCGGGGCTGTTGTGAGGGATGAATGATGACGTGGGACAGCAGCCAGGCTTAAACCCTGGGGATAAGTGCAAAGCCCTGAAAGTGTGTGAGCCCCACAAAACGCACCCAGGGGCCCGTCCAGGCCTGCGGACCGCGTCTTAGAAGCGCTGCTGCCGGGAGAAGGGGCCCTGGGGCGCAGTGGTTAGACTGCAGAGCCGTGGGGTGGAGAGCCATCCGAGGCTCCTTGCAGCCCTCCCGTCCAGGGGGTGGCAGAGGGCCCGGGGGGTGGGCTGCGCGGCGGGCCGTCCGAGCATTGCCGGCGGTGTTTGGGGGACGCCCTGGCTCTGGGTCCAGGGTGGGGGCCTGGGAATCTGTTTTAACAAGCTCCCCCTCCACCCCCTGGAATTTGGAACCCCTGACCCCCAGGAGGGGACAAATGGATATTTTGCAGGAGATTCTGGAGGTAAACCTCAATCCACCGCAATTATTTACCAGCAAAGTCCCATCAACATGATCTGCCAGAACGGACCCAACAGCAACATTTCCATCGCACACTCAGAAGCCACACAGATCGGACACGGGAACGTCATAAAGACACTAGTGGCCTCAGGCGAGAGTGGTAAGTCCTCTGCCCCCCAGCGAAGGGGCCCTTTGGGGGGTCACTGTTCCGCCTGGGGGGGCCCAGCCCTCCAAGAGGAAAGGGCGGCCTTCCCAGCTCCCAGGACGACCTTCGTGGCCTGCTCAGGTTCATCACCCTGGGAACGCAGACGTCGCTTGTGCCTTGATCAAACCTCCCCTGCTTTCCCTTCACCCAACCCCTTTGGCCTCATTTTCAATGGCACCCAGTGTTTTTCCAGAGAAACAGCTCAATCGCTCTCCCTCCGTGTGATGACACAAGGGGATTATTGCACCATTCTATTCGTTTTTGAGATATGCGCTTTTTTACACATTTGAACATCTTGGAAATCAAGATGCATCTTACAATCGGGGTGCTCTAGTTTCGAAGCACACAGTCCTGAAGAACGAGCGCCTCCTCTGCGGGCGGTCTCTCCTTCCAGCCCCGGTGCCCGGGCATGAGAACACGAGCGCCACGCGGGGGCCCTCCCCGCGCCAGCCCGCCCCGGGCCTCGTTCCCCAGCCGTGGCGTGAGGAGGTTTGCTCTGGAACCCAGGCCACTGTTCCCAAACTCTAGTCCTGCGAGCACCCCCTGCCCAG
Source organism: Dasypus novemcinctus (assembly GCF_030445035.2). Lineage (NCBI taxonomy): Eukaryota > Metazoa > Chordata > Mammalia > Cingulata > Dasypodidae > Dasypus > Dasypus novemcinctus. The sequence goes on along the minus strand of NC_080696.1, from coordinate 61,192,101 downwards.
TTTTGTTCACACCTACGTCCAGTTATTCCCGTAACGCTGTTCTTCAAATGGCCCGCCTCGTTTTACGACTCGACTTAGTTAAAATTCTACATCCTTAACTGGTAAATGGCGCAGTAGCCGCTGGTGGACCTGCTGCGCCACTGTCCCCGGCACCCGGGCAGACGCTGGCCCTGGCGAGCTCAGAGGGGCTGTGCCCGCTGTGGGGCCCCGGCCACCCCCTTGCCCCAAGCCCTGGCCACGGACCCCGGGGCTGACTCCTCCGTGGGTCTGTCCGCTGTCCAGTCCCGGGGCTGAAATAATCGGCTCCAACCCTCGGGTGGCAGGGACGGGATCAGGCCCGTCTCCCGGTCCCCCAGGACTTGGGGGGGGGCGCGGGGAAGCCTGGGGGCGCCTCCAGGAGGACCTGCTGCTCCCCACCAGGCCCCGCGGCTTCCCTGCCTCTCCACTCCCCCGCCCCCGACGATGCCTCGGCGCAGAGGCCCCCGGCCGGCACCTGGGGGCCCCAGGACATCCACGTGGAGAGGTCCGTGCTGAAACGGGTGCAGCTGGGACACGACAACGAGATGAGTGTGCTCAGAGTCCCAGCCGAGGACCCCGTGGTCATCCCCTCAGGCAGCCCCCCAGGTACGGGACTGGGTAGCCAGACCCCACCCCACATGGGCAGACACTTGAGCCAGTCTTTGGGGACAGAGCAGTGGCGGGAAATTCCTTCCCTTGCAGCAGGAGGCTGCACCTCCCAGGAGGGCCGTGGGGCGTTCTCGGCGGGCGCCCACGTCCCCGTTCCCCCGACCCACCAGGGGAGCCTCGGTTTCCTCCTTGGGAAGGGGCCCGGCCTCCCCTGAGGAGCAGGGCTGGGCCGGTGGACTGGCGGGGTCCACAGAGCATGGGGGGCCCGTGCCAGCCTATGTTGGGGGGCTCCACCAGGCTCTGTGCAGTCCAGGGGTGGGTGGAGAGGGGCAGGCAAGGGGCTGAAAAGGGGTGGGGAGGGGGCGGAGGAGCCAGGGAAGGCTCCAGAAGCGCCCAAGGGGTTAGCAACACGGGTGACCCAGGGGGCAGTTCCTGGGAGTGAGAGGACCGGGGGGGAAGGGCCACGGGTGGGGGCGGTGAGTTGGGGGTGGAGGGAGGGGACTCCAGACGAGGTTCCCTGGGTGGGCTGCAGGGGAAGGTGGGACAGGAGCTGCAGAGCCCGTGGGCAGAGGCAGAGGGCATGGCCAGCAGGTGGGCAGAGGCCAAGGGCATGGCCGGCAGGTGGGCAGAGGGTGTGGCCAACAGGTGGGCAGGTGGGCAGAGGCAGAGGGCATGGCTGGCAGGTAGGCAGGTGGGCAGAGCCAAAGGCATGGCCGACAGGTGGGCAGGTGGGCAGAGAGTATGGCCGTCAGGTGGGCAGGTGGGCAGAGGCAGAAGGCATGGCCAAGAAGTGGGCAGGTGGGCAGAAGGTATGGCTGAGAGGTGGGCAGGTGGGCAGAGGCAGAGAGCGTGGCCACCAGGTGGGCAGATGGGCAGAGGGTGTGGCCAACAGCTGGGCAGATGGGCAGAGGGTGTGGTGGGCAGGTGGGCAGAGGCAGAAGGCATGGCCAGCAGGTGGGCAGGTGGGCAGATGGGCAGAGGACATGGCTGGCAGGTGGGCAGGTGGGCAGAGGCAGAGGGCGGCAGGGACCCCCTGGACCTTGACGAGGCCAGCTGGGACCCCTGGCGGGAAGCTCAGGCGGGGGTCTGCGGGGCCCCCTTCCGGCCGCTGACCCCACCCCCGCTGACCCGCAGTGACAGCCGCCACCGGCCCAGAGGCCTCGTTTGAGGTGCACACGCCCAAGCCGGGACCCCAGCCGGAGGGCGACGCGGCCCAGCAAGTCCACATCAAGTCGTGCCTCATCGAGGACACGGCCATCGGCAACAGCAACAGAATGACCGTGCGCCCCGGGGTGGCAGGCCCTGGTGGAGTCACCCGGCTGGCAGACAGCAGGGGCCACCCCGGAGAGGCAGGGGAGGACCCAGGTGAGCCCCGGGCCACGCTGCTCCCCTGTGTCTTCTCGCAACCCCTCTCCCGCATGCCCGTTCATTCGTTCATTCATTCGTTCACGCGTCGCCTCTTTCCCAGGACCCAGGCGCAGGCAGGGGACAGCAAAGAGCACGAGCTGGGGCGGGGGGCTCCTTTGTAAAATGAGGGGCCAACAATAGTTCGTGCCTCGAGGGTTGAGAAACCCAGGCCACGCACACAGCCCCGCGCCCACGAGGGAGCGCGCGCCACCGTCACCTCTGTCACCATCATCATATGTCACCGTCACTGCGCAGGGCTCCCGCCTGCTCAAAGCGCCGTCTCTCACGTCCCCGCAAGCGGGGCTCCAGGCTGCCCCTGGAAGTCACCCCCAGACCCCGCTCCCTTCTTCCTTCGGCCTTGGTGCTTGGCCGTCCCTCGGGCTCTGTCCCTGTCGGTGGCTCGAGGCTCCAGAAAGGAGACAGAAGAGGGGACAGAAGGGACTGGCAGCTCCCCTTTACAACACACGCCCCCCTCTGCGCTCTCAGGGCCTGGAGGCTGGGGACGTCGCCTGGGCGGGGGTCTGACGGGAGGAAGAGGGGGACGAGGCTGGCCCAGCAGGGAGCATCGGGCACCGTTCCCAAAGCAAGGCGGGGAGACGGTGCAGCTGGGGACAGGACGGCCCAGGCAGTGGCGGGGCACCACGGGAGGGGCAGGGGCCGCCGCGCTCCTCCAGGCTGCCCCGAGGACTTCGGACATTACCCTAAGGTCGTGGGGAGCCACAGAGAGGTTCCGAGCAGGAGAGGGCACGATGAAGATTGCTGCCTCCCGAGGAACAGAAAGAGGATTTCAGCCCCTAGGATTTCTGCGATTTGGAATAAGATGTCACAACTCAGTCCCACCAAAGATTAGAAAGAAACCCCGATTGACAGAGATTGCTCTTTCTGGAGAGAAACACGATGCAATGCAACTGACTTTTTTTTTTAATGGCGAATGCTCCCGAATTTGTCCTGAGCCGTCCCGACAGCTGGCCAGGTCTTCGCCCTACGTCTCTAGCGCCTGCCTCTCCTAGACGTTCCTAACTTCTTACTCAGAGGCCACATGGGGCCTCACCTGAGAGCGGTGAGGCCTGGGTTTGGAGGAAACGGCTTAGCAGAGACTGCAGTGCTCGAGCGTGCCAGCCCGTGCCCGGCGTCCACACGCTGAGCCGCTCGGCCTGCCCCCTCCGTCTTGGGGCTGCCACACTCGCACAGGCCCACCTGCCCGCTTCACAAGGCCTGGCGGGAAATGGGAATGCGGGACCCTGTTGAGAATTTCAAGACAGCGACAACAGAGCCCCCAATCGAGCGTGGGCCCCCCGGGGCACCCATGAAGCTGCCCTGCTCGGAACCTTCTTGGGCACGATGCGTCGTCACCAGCCCACCCAGCGTTCCCACGGGAAGCCCTTCTGCCCCCTTCCACCTCTTCCGTCTTTCAGATATTAGGAAGAAGGCGCTCGGTCATTCACTCGCTGCCTCAGTCGGTTCTTCCTTAGCACCTACTAAGTGCGGGGCGCTGTGTTCCTCCCTGGAGGTACAGCCGTGGACACAGTGGACAAACCCGGGAGGTTATGTCCCAGTAGGGAATGGAGATGTAGAGGCAGGCGGCCCGTCACCACGGTCCCGTCGGAGGAAGCCCAGAGCCGAGCAAAGCGACAGAGCCTGGGGAGGGGTGGGCGGCAGGGCTGAGCCCAGGAAGGCCCCCTGGAGGAGGCGGCCTCCAAGCTGCGGCTGGAGGGCCGGAGGGGCCGGCAGAGCAGGGACTGGGACGCTCAGGCCCCTCGGACCCAGGCGGGGACAGCTGACAAGCTGAGTCACGGAGCCTGGTGGGCACGAGGGTGGACCTGGTGCTTGGGGGTGGCGTCTCCCAGGGCCTGGAGCGCCGTGGAAAACTCTGGATCTTCTTCCAGGTGTGCTGGGGAGCCCTGGGAGGGGCTCAAGCAGGAGCCACATGGGTTGATACACAATCCAAGTCCCCCCTCAATGCTCGGGGGCTCTGGGGGAAGCGGGAGAGGACGGGGCCTGGGGGACGGGGACACTCGGCCAGTCCCCTGGGCAGGCCCGTGCTGTGGGGACCCGCAGCCTCAACCCCTCCCTAACAGAATGCCCCCCGCCCCGGCGTTTGGATTCTTGGAGCTGCGCGGCTCAGGTCTCCCTTGATGACTCCTCTCTTCCCCAGCTCCTGGCTCTGAAGCTGCGCCACACCCGCGTGACTCCTCCGGCGACACCCGTCGGGCTGCCCCCAGCGACGTCTGCCCACTCAGCCACCGGCTGGACGCTGTGACTCTTGGGAGCAGGGACCCCGCAGCTGCAGGAGACAGCGGCCATGCAGCCAGGACCCCAGGGACGCCGGGGGCCGGGGGGCCCTAGGAGGCCTTGAGCCGCGCGTCTGCTGCCATAAATGCCTCGTGGCCTCTCTGCTTCCCGACGTGTGGCCGCGAGAGTCGGCGTGTGGGGCCGGCCCAGCCTGGGGACGGGCTCGGGGGGGCCCTCCGCGTCCTCGGTGCTGAGAGGAGGGGGTCGCTCATGGGGCTCCCCCCAGGGTCACAGACCCTGCCTCACGCCTCCTTCCACCACTGCTGCCTCACCCTCTTCTCAAGGCCCACGGGGCTGCCCAACCACCAGACCTTTCTAGAACCTTCCCGCCTGGCCTGGGTCTCTTGGGATTTCCTAGCTGAACTGCCGGGTCATTGGCCGCCTGCGCATCTGGGACTTCTCCTGCCATCATCTGGGGACACTTGCTCCATAGAGGCCGGGGTGGCGGGTGCCAGGAAGAGCACCCTCAGAAAGGGGTGGGGAGGGGGCGCTTGGGGGATGGTGGGAGTGATTTTGGACGCCTAAAGGAAGTTGGAGAAGGACACGGAGAGGTGGGGCCCACCAGGAGCGGCGGAACAGCGCTTCCTCCGTCTGTTTGCACGCTCACGTGTGCACGCCCACGTGCCCACACGCAGGAGCTTTGCCCTCTCCGGGCCAGGCCGTGTGGCGTGGCAGACTGGCCTTGACCCTCGGCTCTCAGCAGGGCCCAGTGTGCGTGCAGATTCCAGAGGACCTGGCAGGTCAGGCCACGGGGTAGCCAGATCCATCAAGGGGTGGGGGTCGGGGTCCCCATCCCGTGGACGGAATCGCCCGGCCCTCCTGCGGGCCAAGTTACCATGGTGATCTGGGACCCCCACTCCATCCCCTCCTGAGCTACTCGGGGTGCACACACGAGCCACCAGGGCTAAGGATGGCTGGACACTGGGCTGGGCCCCCTGCTCCTGGGTCGCCGGCCCCCCGCCGCGGTGAGCTGCCACCCCCGGCTTGCCCCAAAGCTCGCCCGGGGCCTGTGGCCAGCAGGCTCCGTGTCAGCGGGCTCGAAACGCTCTCCCGGCGCTCAGCGCAGCTCCCACCCCCACGCCCCAAGCCGAATGTTCATTTTCCAGTGAGCCTTTCTGTCCTTGTGTAATTAATTTATCATAAACATGCTGACAAAGCGCTGCTGGCTGTCAGTGGGGGCTGGAAGTGGAGGTCAACGCTGGTGCTTCCAGAGGGAAATTAACTGGCTCGCATGAAAAGCAGAACATGATCAAGCCCCGCCATGCCCCAGTTCTCCACTCACTCGCTCGCCCACCCCCCTTCTGCCATGACATGTGCAAACGGACCTGGCAGCCCCCCGAGTTGGATGGGGGGTCAGGTGTTGGCATATGCACGATGACTTTTCCAAAACGCCACAACCTGCTCACAAACGCGGGTCTCTTCTCTCCTCCCTCTTGCTCTCTTCCTCCCAGGGCGAGCCCAGATGGGACACCTCGCCTGTGGGGCTTGAGCAGACAGCCAAAAGTGGAGGCTTAGACTAGGAAGAGGGTCTAGGGAGAGAGCCAGGAGTGTTTTGGCTGCAAGCAACAGAAATTTAGCTCCTCCTGGCTTAAACAATAAGTGGAATGTATTTTCTCGTATAACTGGGCAGTCAAGGGATACTCTTTCAGGAATGGCTGGATCCAGGGGCTCAGTGTTATTTTCAAGGGTTTCCAATATAAATGTCTGTCCGTTGCTCTGAGAGACCCTCTCCACATTGCTGCCAGCCCCCAAGGCTTACGGCATAATAGCTGAGCCACCCAGCACAAAGAGAATTCTTCAAATCGAGCTGGCGGACGTCCCAGGGAGGATTCCGGCTGGCCGAGCATGGGCCACCTGCTGCTCCTTGAACCAGTCGGGGGGGAAAGGAGCACTCTCGTTGGTTAATGTGGGGGGAGGGGGGAGGCAGGTCCACCTGTGTGGGAAGCACAGGAAATGTGTTTGCAAAAGGAGTGGAGCTGTTGTCAGAACAGCAGGGAGAGACGCTGCATTGCACAAGTCAGGAGTCTACGTCAAGAGGTTGGGGGTGGGGCGCCTGTTCTTCCCAGGAGTCCCCAAACCCAGATGGGCTTTCTTTCTTCTTTTTTAAGATTTACTGTTTTTCTTTCTTTCTCCCCACTCCCTCATTTGCATTTGCTGTGTCTGTTTATTGTGTGCTCATCTTCCTTTTAGGAGGCACCAGGAACCAAACCAGGGACCTCCTGTATGGGAAGGGGGCACCTAATCTCTTGAGCCACCTCTGCTCTGTTCTTTGTTGTAATCTCATTATGTTTTCCTCCTTGTGTCTCTTGTTGTGTCATTTTGTTACATCAGCTTGCTGTGCCAGCCCATCGTGTCAGCTCACTGTCTTGTTTGTCTTTTTTAGGAGCCTCCGAGAACTGAATCTGGGACCTCCCATGTGGTAGATGGGAGCCCAATTGCTTGAGCCACATCTGCTTCCCAGATGGGCTTTCTTTTCTTTTTCTCCCCTACCCCCTACCCCCGCCCTGCTATCTGGGTCCATTTGCTATGTGATCTTCTCTTTTTGTCCTCTTGTCTCATTTTTTCTCCTCTAGGATTCACCGGGATTCTATTCTGGGGACCTCTGATGAGGAAAGAGCTTCCCTGTCAGTTGTGCCACCTCAGTTCCTGGTCTCTGCTGCACTTCACCTTGACTCTCCCCTTGTCTCTCTTTTGTTGTGTCATCATCTAGCTGCATGACTCACTTGCACCGGCAATGGCTCTCCGCACAGGCACACTTTCTCTCTCTCTCTTTTTTTCCTTTTTTACCAGGAGGCCCCAGGGTTTGAACCCGGGCCCTCCATATGGTGGGCGGAGGCCCCATCACCTGAGCCACACCTGCTTCCCGAGATGGGCTTTCTTTAGAGAAGATGGAGGAGCACGGGGTTGAGCCACCCAGGGCTAGCGCGGTGGCTGAAGAGCCCGAGGCCTGTCCCGGGGACCCTGGGGGGTCAGGCCGGGGAGGGCTGGCAGCCTTACGGGTGGGCCGGCGCCCTAACCCTCCCTGTGTCGTCGTCTCTACTCCGAACACCAAGAACTTCTCCTCGGCCTCCTCCACGGGGTATTCAGGGACGAGATGCCACCCACAGGCACGTGTGGCCTTACAGTGGTAAGTATGACAGAGAGCCCCACTCAGATCGGCTTTTTTATTAAAAAAAAAGGGATATGTTCACTGGACATTTGAGACAAGTTTCCAATATAGACATCAGACAAAAAGCAAACACAGAAAAGAGGAGTCAGAAGGGACTAGAGAAAACGCAGGAAAAGGCAGAAAGCTTCAAAATCTACACCATTAACACCCTCCAAGGGGGAGAGGAGGCGCCCAGATGACGAGAATGACAAAAAAAGAGGGTAGTTTAGGAGAACAAGGACAAGCTTCCTGATATTTAAGTATGAAACCTATTTTTTTAAAAAAAGCACTAGAAGGTTGGAAGAAAAAGTTGAGAAAAGTTTCTCAGTACATAGATTTCTTTTTCAAATGGACAATAATGGAGAAGGAGGTGAAAATTAAAGGATCAATCAAGTAAGCCCTAAATCTCATAAAAAGAGAGTTTGGAAACAGCAGAAGGTATAGCGATCAAAGGAACACTGCAAATATCCCCCCAGAACGGGAGCCCCTGAGCCTGCAGACGGGAAAAGTCTCCTGCACTTAGAGCAGTGAGTAAAAGATTCCAACCAAGGAAGCTGGTATGATGAGATTTCAGAAAACAAGAATCAAGAAAAGATTCTAAAAGCCTTCAGAGATGAAACAAAAAATGGCTTATATACAAAAAAGGATGCTGGGGTCCAAACGACAGAGGCTGGTCAGTGGCAGGTGGAGGAAAGCGCTTTCCAAATTCTCTGGGAAAATGCTTTCGCCCTGGCTTTGCTGTCCTATGCCCCTGCAAACTCATCAAGGGAGAGTGTCGATAAGGACATTTTCCAGTAAAATGGCTCAAAGATTCTCCTTCCACGCCCCTCTCAGGAGGAGATGGAGGGACACCCCCTCCTAAAACAAGGGTCACATGGAGAAAACAAACAAAACAAAAACAGCATGGAGAGTGGGAAAAGTTCAAGGCTTAAAGTTGTGCAGGGAAATGAAAAAGCGACTGGAACAGGCTGGAATGGGAGGCGGGATGAATGTGGGGGTGAAATTTCAAGAGGGGAAATTAAATAGACGCGTTTCAAATATGTTTGTACTTGTACAAAGAACTATAGATGAACACGTTGTAGGTCTATTGAGCTTTTGAATGAAAAATTAGCAATAGGTGTTTGGTTTTTTTTAAAGGTGTTTTTTGGCTTTTGTAACCAAAAGTAGACTTCAGGTAAGATCTCATCTAGAAGCTCAAACAGTTTGGTTTGAGCTTTTCCTTCCATCTCTTAGTTTGGCCTTCCCACAGCATCACCTTCCTCAGGCAGAGACTTTCCTGCTACTCCAACTTCTGTCCTACTGGTGATCAAGTAGCTGCTGTGGTTCCAGACCTCACATTCCCACAGGAGACCAAAGTAACCCCTGAACTGCCTCAGGATTCACCATCTCCAATTGGCCATAGGGATGAGCGGCATTAGCTGAAGTCAATCCCTTCAAGTTATAACGACCACTCCTAAAGGTGAAAGGGGGGAAGCAGATTTGGCTCAATGGATAGAGCGTCCGTCTACCACACGGGAGGTCCAGGGTTCAAACCCCGGGCTTCCCTGACCCGTGTGGAGCTGGCCCATGCAGTGCTGATGCGCGCAAGGAGTGCCGTGCCACGCAGGGGTGTCCCCTGTGTAGGGGAACCCCATGCGCAAGGAGTGCACCCCGTAAGGAGAGCTGCCCAATGTGAAAAAAGCGCAGCCTGCCCAGGAATGGCGCCACACACACGGAGAGCTGACACAGCAAGATGACGCAACAAAAAGAAACACAGATTCCCGTGCCGCTGACAAGAATACAAGCAGCGGACACAGAAGAACACACAGCGAATGGACACAGAGAGCAGACAACTGGGGGAGGAGGGAGGGGAGAGAAATAAATAAAAAATAAATGTTTAAAAAAATAAATGAATAAATAAATAAAAATAAAGGTGGAAGGGGTCCATGCCCATGGGATTAAGACGGTTAGACTCATGACCTACTAAGCACAGGGCATTTTTTAAGTGTCCGCCAAACCCCCCCGTTAAGAAGATGAGGGAACTGAGGTGCAGGGAGGGTAAATAGGATGGTTCTAAGGCCACCCAGCTGCCCCGTAGAGCCTGAGCCCAGAGCTGAGCTTTCCAGATACAGAGCTGTGTGTCCAGCCCTGGTGACAGACCCACTGCCCGGGCTGCCTGGGTGCATCCACGGGCCCTCGCGGTGATGGAAGAGACCTGTGCCTCGGCCCACGGCGGCGGGGCCTGGTGGGCTGCAGCGGCATTTTGTGTCCTGTGAAAATGCTCCTCCTGCCAGAGGTTCTGTGAAATCAGCCGGGGTATGCCGCATAGTGCGGCTGCTCCAGGGGAGTTTTGGGGAGCCCATTGCCCAGAGGGTAAACCGAGGCCCAGGAAGGTTAGGCAGTGGCCTAAGGAACAGAGACAGGATTCGAACCCAGGCCATTGGGCTTCCCGGCCAAATCTCCTGAACCCACTGCTGAAGAAGCAGCGCGTTGGGACTCCACACGCAGCCTGGCTCTCTCTGCCAGGTCCCGCTTTTTGGGGTCAGCTCCCCTCACCTGCCCCAGCCCCTCCCAGGATGCTTTGGCCTCCGCTCTCTTGTCTGATCAACCCCACGGGTTTTCCCGCAGCAGGAAGGAGAAGAGGCCCCGGGAGCAGGGGTGGCAGGCGGGGAGCAGGGGTCTGGCCGCCCTCGCCAGGGGCTGCAGAGCCCCCCCCCCCCACAAGGCGCGGGGTGGGGGGGCCCCGGGGAGCAGACCCAGCGCCACCTGCTGGCGGGAGGTGCCGGGAGCACCCCGGTCTGGAATTCTGGAGGGGCCTCCGCACCCGTGGGTCGCCCCCAGGCCCCTGCGCGCGCCCCCGCCGGGCTTGGCCGTCCCCCCTGCAGGGCGGAGCCGACGAGGCCAAGCCCCCGCTCAGGGCTGGGAGAGGACCCCGGAGGGCCTTCGGCGCGGTGGCTGCGCGCAGGGACGGGCCGCGGCGCTCCTGCCTCCGCCGCGGAGGGCGCGCTGGCACCTGGCGGGGGCGGCCAGGGACGCCTCCTGCTCGAGCGTCCTCTTGGGGCCGAAATCAATGGCCAGTAGGGCAGTGGCTCAAGACAGCACCGATCTAGTCTTTTACCTTTCCAGGGGTCAGCAGGCCAGAGTGGGACCCCGGGCTAGAGGCAAGGTGCGGGCCGGCTGGCTCCTCCCGGAACCCTGCGGGGAGAATCGCTTTCGCGCCCTTTGCGGCCTCTGGAGGCGGCCTCCTTCCTTGCTCCCTGGTCTCCTTCTGTCCTCCGTCCCCACGGCCGGCAGGGCAGCAAAGGCCGGGCGCGCGCGCTCTCTGGCCCCTTCCGCCGGCGATGCATGGGGTCCACCCGGGACCTCAGCACCAGCTCCGCATCGCAAAGCCTCACGTTCACCCCATCGGCAACGCCCCTTTTGCCCGAGAGCTCACAGGTTCCAGGATTGGCAACTCGTGCACACCCTTGGGGGGCCGTTATCCAGGCCGCCCCCCTGCGCGACATCCTACGGCGCGACATCCCCAGCAACGAATGACGCCCCTGAAACGCCACCCGCGCCAGGCTGGAGAGGTCTGCGGCGGGCGATGCCGCTGTGGCGCCTCGAGGACACGTGCGCGCGGGTGGCTCCGCCTGCAGCCCGGGTCGTGGCCCAGCCCCGCTGAGCCTCAGTTTCCTCCTCTGTAAAAAGGGAGCGAGCACCTTCCTTGAGCTCACTGCGAGGCCCGACGAGGCGATGCATGCTGGGAGCATTTAACAAATGCTGATGCCCAGGTCCTCCCCGGCCCGACCGGAGGGGGCCGCGGGCGGGAGTTGTTAGAGGCTCCCCCGTGACCCCGAGTGGCAGCCCCGCAGGGATGGCCGTGCCCCCCGGGGACACCTGGCGGACGGCGGCCACGGCTGGACCCCCGCCGCCCGCCAGCGCTGCGGGAGCGTGGGGCCGGGCTACGCTCCCTGCCCGGCACCCGTCCTCGGTGGCGGGAGGCGGCCTGCGGGCAGGGGGCGCCCCGCGCCGGGGGTCCTGGCCGGCCTCCGCCCGGGCCCCGCCGCCCGCGCTCAGCGCTTTCACAGCCTTGAGCCGAGCGCCCTCTGGCGGCCGTGGACGGCCCTGCCGCGCGTGGCTGCGGCACTTTCCAGGCTGCAAAGCAGCAGCTCCCCGGCCTGGGGCGGGGCTTGGCACTCGGGAGGAGGGGGCTTCTGACGCCCCCTCCCATCCCTCCCCACCAAAGTGACCAGTAACGCATTTTCCCAGTGGTGCTGGGGGCAGGTGCGCGACCCCTAAACCTGTCCATGGACAGGTCCCACTCTGCCCCCCAATTCCAGCTAAGGTCCCACTCTGCCCCCCAATTCCAGCACCCCAATGTCGGGATGGGGGCAAACCTAGCGCCTGAGGGGCCCGTTTCCCTTCCTCATGGGGCCCACCCTGGAAGTCCCGGCCTGGCTCCCGCAGGGGCGCGCAGCGGGCCCTGGACGAGCCCCTGGACGGGCTGATGCCTCTTGAGCTCCTACATGCAGTGACTCAGTTCATCCCGCTGTTACCTCCGTGTAGAAGGGATTATTACCCCATCCTAGGAGGTGGGGAAACTGAGGCACAGGGAGGCTATGCTCCTTTCCCAAGGCCACACAGCCAGTGACCAGCCCACTAGGATTAAACTCAGAGGACAGAGCGGGTCAGCACAACTTGGAGGAAAACTCTGGGTGAAGAAGCCCAAGCATCACCGCGGGGGACGCCTCCAGCCCGGGAGGGGCAAGATGGGCTTGGAGCCCCCAAAAAAGATGGGGTTGGAGCCCAAACACAGCCACCCTGTCTGAGCACAGTCAGCCCACAGGCGCACGCCCCCGGGGTGGCCACAGACCCCCCACCCAATTCAAAACCCAGCACTTTCCCCTGGGGGCTGGAGCAGATGCCCGGCCTCCCTCGGCCTCCAGGTCCACTCGTGCCTCCCTCGACGGTGGTGCTCGGGATGAAACGGGGTACACGGGATAACTGCACCCCCTACACCCCCATCCTGAGCTCCCAGAGCCTCCCCTGCCTCTCCTCCCCAGCCCCTCTATCTCCTGGCATCGCCCCCAGTTGTGCTCTGACAATTGGCCCAGAGAGGGGTCCAAAGCCGCGCAGCCCCGTGGCTGGCCCTGCTCCAGGCCCGGTGGCAGCGGCTCCCCCCACTCAGCCATGCTGTGTTCCGAGGGACCACCTGCTCCCCCCACCTGCCTGGCCTCAGCTTCCCCATGCTCGGGAGGGAGGTGGGCTGCAGCCCCTCCCACGTCTCACGCACGCGCGACACCACGGCCACACTGGGCGTTGCCTCCCCCATCCCGGCCCAGGTGGTCGGGGGTCACTGACCCAGGAAAGAACGCCCCTCACCCCAGCGGCACCTCCCGAGTGGCAGCCAGGTCCGGGCCCTTCAGGGTTCAGCCCCTTACCAGCCGGGGGCCTTTCGAAGCATTGTCACTCTCCTGAGCCTCGGTTTCCCCGTCTGCAATAGGCGGGCTTGGAGAAGAGGATCTGCGGAAAGCCCTGGAAGAGCATCTGGCATGCTGAGCACTCGGAGGACATCAGTGAGCTTCGTCATCGCCGTGTCCCAGGGTCTGGCACACCCATGGCCACAAAGAGAGCATGAGCGTGACCTGCTCAGGGACGATTCCACAATGTGCCGTGACCCCGTCCCCTCCGTGGCTGCTCAGAGCCGGCACAACCTCCCTGCGTGAGCAGTAAAGGACCCCGTGGCCGCAGAGTTTCCCGCAGCCCCACAGCCGTGAGTGCAGATTTGAACACAGGTCCCGAGGCTGCAGGAGTCCTCACCCCCCTCAGGGATGGGCCCCTGATGGCAGGGTGGGCTGGGGCTTCCCAAGGGCGGGCCACTCACCAGGCCCCCTTAACCCTCACGACGCCATGGAAGGTGGAGATTGGGCTTTGCCCATTGCACAGATGAGGAAACAGAGGTTCAGAGAGGCGAACTCAGCACCCAAGCTCCCATCCAGGCTGACCGGCCGCAGGCCCACGCGGCCAGCCCCTCGGGGGCAGTTAGGAGCCGGGGCCTGGGCAGTCCTGGGCAATCGCCGCCTACCCTTGGAGGCGGGTGGCTTCCGTCCCAGGACTTTGTCTCCAAACAAGCGTTTGTTAGAACCCATTTCCACCTCGGCCCCGAGGACTTCGAGGTTTCCCTTGTCTTCAAGGAAAGAAACAACACCCAGAACTCTAGAAGACGCACTTTGCTCCTGACAATGCCACCTAAGCGTGCTCAGCGCAATCAGCCTCCAGCCTCACCCAAAGCTCCCCCGCAGCTGCCTCCACTGTGTCGGGGAGGCAGTTTCCATAAATGGAAAGAGAGCCCGGTCCAGGGCACGTGGGAAGCCAGCCAGGCAGGTGGCAAAACCCGACGTGGAGGAGGATTCGCTTTTTAAATTAAAAAGTTTCTGGAGGCGTCGGGGAAGAGTCTGGAAGAAAATCAGGGCAAACTTTAAGAAAGGCGGTGAGAGTCTGGATGATTGGTTTTCTTCTGGCTTATTCTGAGTTTTCTATTTTATCCGCAAGGTACAGGTTTTAGCTGAGTAATTGCAAACATGTTCAAAATGAAAAGCGACCTGCAAGGACAGGCCCCCCAGCCCCCTGGGAGCCCGGACGGCGCCGAGGACACGCAGACCCTGACAGCGACAGAGCCGGCCGCGGAGGAGGCTCTGACCACCAGGTGGCGCCCCTGGTCTGCTTTTGCTGAGGCCGGACTCTGCGTTCACGGAGCAGACGGGCTGAGGGGCTGCGCCCTCCAGCCCTGCCGCCGGGTCAAGTTCAACTCGGCCAGGACGCCCTGGGCTGAGCCGGCTCCCAAGAGACCTTCCGGGACCTGAGCTTTGGATTCTGTGCCTTCCTGCTCTCCCCCATCTCTGTGGACCCCTGACCCCGCACCTCCCCTGCAGAGTGTAAGTGGCCCCTCGGTTCATCTGGTCCCTCTGCCCAGCGATGCATGTCCTTGGAGTGACCTTCAGGTGCCTTGCGGTCCGCCTGGCCTGGGCCCATCCCAGCGGTCTCTGAGCCCCTCTCCCCCGGGTCCGAGCCTGCGGCCTGGAGAGCTCTCGCCTCTAGCCTGCCTCTGATTTTCTCTCTGCATCTCCCTGCCTCTCGCCATCCCTTCCTGCACGACGGCATCTCACTGCCCAGAAAATTCCCAAGCACCCGTGTGTCTGCACAGGCAGATTCCCAGGCTCTGCCCCCCGCAGATTTCAACCCAGCAGATCTGGGAAGGGCCTAAGAATCTGCATTTCATGTAGATCGCACCAGAACTTGAGCCTCCGGGCTCTGCACCAATCTCCGCAGGCCCCCTGGTCCCCTGGGCTTCGTCCCCTGACCCTGTTCCAGCTCCCTCCCTGAGCCCAGCCGTGCCTGCCTTGAGGGCACACGTGACCTGCCCCGGGATCTTTGCACATGAGCTCCTGCAGCTTCCGTTCCCCGTCTCTTCTGGCTCATCTGTGGGGCTCCGGTTCAAATGTCTGCTCCTCAGAGACACCCTCCCCGGGCACTTTGTCACACCTCCTATTCCCTTTCCTTCCCAGCGCCCACAGTAATCTGCAATCACTTTATTGCCTTGTTCTTTTAATTACTAGCTCTCTCCCGGCGCTGCACTCTCAGCTCCACCGGGTCCGCAGGGCTCACATCAGGCGCTCTTCATTGTCTCCCCAGCCCTGGGCACCGCGTCTGACCCACAGGTAGGCGCTCACTACGTATTTCCTGAATGAATGAATGAATGAACAAATGAACAAACTTCCCAGGAAATTCTAGTGCGGGCGGAATCTGGAAGCCCAGACGATTAGCCTGTCACTCCAGGCCTTTTGAGGCGGGGCCCACTGGGGTGTCTTCACTGCCCGCCTCTCAGACCTGGCCCCCACAGTCGGGGACATCCTTTCCTAGCCCCGCTCCTCTGCTTGGGCACCTCCTCCTGAAAGTCCTCCCTCAACTGCCCGTTGCACATTCAACTGCTAAGGTCCCACCCAACCTCCACCTCCACCAGGAAGCCTGCCTAGTCTTTTCCCGGGAAGAAATTGCTCTCTGTCCTATCAACTCCCTCCACGGCCAGACAGCCCCAGGCAAGCGTGTGTCCTCTCTGTGTCCAGACCCCTGTCTGTGCCCACCTCGCGGGGGCTGGGCGGGGGGTCTGTGGGCCCAGACCTCAGTGTGCATGGGCAGCTGGGGCAGAGGGGGCCGCGTTGCCATAGGGCAGGCAGGGGTCAGCCTGCAGCAGTGTGGGCTCCCAGGAGAGGCCCGCTCCCCCGCGGGGGGCCACGGCCAGTGGGAAGAGGGGCGGCCCAGCGCAGCACCCTGTCTCCACCTCCCGCCCCGCCCCTGCGGGCTGGGGCAGCCCCCGCCTCGTCTCCTCATCTGCAACAAGGGATCCTCAGAGACCCCGCCTCATGCCTGGTGTGGAGGCCTGAGCGGGCCTTGGTGGGTGTCCCTGTTTCCCTGAGCGGTGAGCTCCTAGGGTGGCGGCTGGGCCCTTCGTCTCGGTGCCCTCATTGCCGGGCCCAGCAGGGCCTTGACTGCCCAGGGCCCCCCCACTTGGAGGCCACGGTGCAGGCTCTGAGCCCGGGCTGGGACCCAAGCCCCACTGGCCCGCGGGGGACTTTGGGCAGGGACCTTGCTCGGGCTGGGGTGTGCGCGGGTCCAAGCGCTGACGTGGTGACCGATGGCCCTCTTGGCGTGGCCGGGTTAAGCATTGATTTTTCTGGCTCGCTCTGGCTCCAGGCCGGGGGCACTTAAGGGGACTGCGAGCGCCTGGACAGGGCCTAGGCCTGTGGGAGGCCCTTCTGCCGGCGACGGGGGGGACGGGGATGGGGGAGCGACGCCCAAAGCACCCCCGATTCCAGCCCCCTGTGATGGCCATCCCCCTTGCCGCCCTTCCCTGCTGATATTCGAGGCCCTTGGAGCCCAGACCAAGCAGCGGCTGCCCTCGCCCCCGGCCCCCCCCCCTGCCTGCACACAAGAGCCGCCCCCCCCAGCCTGCCCGCAGCCCCCCAGGCCCAGGCCAGGGTCCCCAGGCCCTTCTCACCCTGGAGAGGTCTCCCTGGCGAGGGCCCTGCGCAGCCCACTTGCTAAAATCCTCAGGCCACCGCCCTCCCCCTTTCCAGAGCGGCGCCTGGTGCAGCCCCAGCTGGCACTTTGGGGGCCGCAGCAGCCTCCCTGGGGCCCCTTGGAGTTCTCTCTTCCCCCCCTCCAGCCCTTCTGCACCCAGCAGCCAGGGGACCTTGGGAAATGTGACCCCAGCCCTGTCCCTCCCTCACCCCCCAAACCTCAGTGGCCCCAGGATCGGGGTCAGCTCCCCAGCCCCCTGGCTCCCCTTGCCCCCTGGCTCCCCAGCCCCCCCGGCTCCCCAGCCCCCCGGCTCCCCAGACCCCCAGGCCCCTAAGCCCCCCAACCCCCCAGGTCCCCAGCCCCCTGGCCCCTTAGCGCCCGAGCTCCCCAGCCCCTCAGCCCCCCAGGCCCCTGGCCCCTAAGCCCCCCAACTCCCTGGGCCCCCTGACCCCTGGCCCCTTAGCCCCCGAGCTCCCCAGCCCCTCAGTCCCCCAGCCCCCCGGCTCCTAAGCCCCCCAACTCCCCAGGCCCCCTGATCCCTGGCCCCTTAGCCCCCGAGCTCCCCAGCCCCTCAGCCCCTAGCCCCCCGGCCCCGCCAGCCTCCCAGACCCCCAGCCCCCTGGCCCCCCGGCCCCCCCTGCCTCCCAGCCCCCCAGCCCCCGGCCCCCTGGCCCCTCAGCGCCCTGGCTCCCCAGACCTCCGGCTCCCCAGCCCCCCCCCCGCCCCTCAGCCCCCCAACCCCCGGGCCCCCTGACCCCTGGTTCCTTAGCCCCCCAGCCCCCTAGCCCCCCAGTCCCCTGGTTCCCTGGCCCTCTGCCTCGTCCCCTGCTCCTGCGGGAGCTCTGCTCTCTGGACACGACTGCCCCCACCCAGTTCCTAGGACCGCGGGCCTCTGTGCCCTGCGTACCACTGCTCCCCTCCTCGGAACTCCCTCTTCGTGTCTCCGGTTCCCTCTTCCGGGGGCTTCACTGACCCCGAGGAAGGCGGGGTGTCTGAGGATGGCCCCACGGGGGCTCCGTCTTTGAGCTGCAGCCAGATCCCGGGAAAGCCGGGATTGGGCCCCGGCGGCCAGGCCGGTGATGGTCAAGCCTGGCGTGGGGGGGCCCCGGGGCTGGGGCAGCCCTGCAGGGCCGACGGGGGTCTGGAGCCGACGGGGTCCCTGTGAGAGCGGAGGAGAGAGGGAGCAGCAGGGGGAGGGGGGTGCCCAGGCCCCCGGAGCAGAGCCGGTGCTGCCTGGCTGCGTCCCCGCTCGGCCCTCGTGACCACGCGCCCCCTGCCCTGCGGCCCTCCTCCCGGCAACGACCCCCACTCAAGCTGCCGTCCGGGTCTCGCTCCTGGCCCTGGGGTCTGCACATCCCCGAGGGTCCCCCGACCACCCCCCACTCCTCACTGGGGGAAACTGGCCAGTGGACCGGGTCTCTGAGGGCAGGACATGTCCTCCTTGTCCCTCTCCAGCCGAAGGTCCGCCCCACGCCTGCCTTAGAGGTAGGCAAGGAGCCAGGTGCAGGCCTGGAGCTGGACACCCGTGTCACACCCTGCCCTGCTGCTCACTGCTTGAGCCTTGCCACCCACCGCTGCCCGAGGGCCCCGGCGGGGCGCGCGTCAGCCAAGCAGGGGATGGCTGGGCCCGGCTCACCCCTGGTGCCTGGTAGACTGTCGGTGGATGTGACCCCTTACTTCTTATCCATCCTTTCACTACACATTTACTTTCTTCCCCGTGTTTTGTCCAGCACCCCCCGGGGGCGCCCGGGGCCCCAGAGGCCGGGCCCTGCACCACGGGCTCCGTCTCCCCAGCCCCGTTTCTCATCTAGTCTCACCCCATCGCTGCCGCGCTGGACGGAGCGTGAGGAGGGCAGGTGGCCCGGCCCCAGCAGGGTCCCCTCCAGCGTCCCGTGGGCCTCAGGCCTCTCACACACTGCCCCTTCCCTTCCTTGGATGAGCCCCCAAGACACCCCCATTGGAAGGGTCACGGGTGGACAGCACGCTGGGCCAGGCCCCCCTGTGGCTTAGAAAATTTGTTGAGCAGAGACCCACATCAACGGGAATGATTAACGCAGCCGGCTTGGGCTGGCCCCGCTGCTGGAAGCTTCCGCGCGCTCCGAGGCGCTGGCTTGGGTCAGCAGGGAGCAGCCTGGCCCCGTCCGGTCTCGCTCCAAGTGCCCAGGATTTCAGGTGAGAAAAACAAGGACCTGCCGTGCCCTCGCCAGGTGAGGAGGCAGGTGGCAAAGGGGAGCGGCCAGAGCAGTGACCTGCCCCCCGCGAGGCTGAGGGCGTCCAAGGAAGGGGGGTCACTGGGGTTTCCTTCAGGCTCACTCCGCATCGCTGGCCGGCCTGGTTTCTTGGTTGGTTTTGAAGCTGGAGGCATCTCTGGGAAGGGGCTGCCCCCAGGCAGTGTCCAGTGGGCCGGGGTCCCCGAGGACAGCTGTCCCCTGCCTCGGCGGCTGGCCAGCACTGAGCGGCAGCCCTCGCCCTGGAACCAGGCCCCAGACAGCACAGCCTGCCCGGTGAGGGGGCCTGGCACGAGCCCGCTGTGTGCCCGCCTGTGCCAAGAGCTTTGCAGGGGCGGCCGGGAGGAGGCACCGAGCCCACGCGGGCACCACCCTGGGCTCGCTCCCAGCTCCGCCACGATTCTCCTCTGCAAAATGGGCACAGAAATTGAACTCAGGAAGCCGAGGCCCAGGAGAGCCAAGGAATGGCCAGGCTGTGCAGCTGGACAGTGGCCCTGCAGGCTTGGAGCCAGGCAGGGCGGCCACAGGGCCGTGGGCCTCCCCATGACTCCCCTGGCCACCCATGCCTGGTCCATGAGCTTCAGGGGCCTGCCCTGTGGTGGAGACAGCCCTTTCTGCCTGCGGGGGAGGAAGCAGTATATGGCAGTACTGTGTGGTTGTTAAGTCCTCATGCTGTGGGGATTGGGAGGCCTGACTTCGAATCCTCGTAACCTCCTATCGGTACAATGGGACAACGGGCTCGTCACACGCACTCTCGTATTTACTGTCCTCGGTACTGATCTGAACCCCTAGATGCTTTCCAGGATCAGGGTGAATGTCCAGGGTTCAAATCCTCCAAGAACATTGGACCAGGGCTCAGGAGACTCAAGTGTGAATCCCAGCTCCAGTGCCCGCTTTGGCCTCAGTTTCCCCATCTCTAACTGTGGCGAATGCGGCCTGCATTCCATCACCAGGTGCCAGTCCCAGGCTAGCCCTTCCCATGCACCAGCTCCTTTACTTCCCACACATCCCACAGGTGGGGGCAGGCGTGGGGGTGGGGAGCTGGCCCAGGGCTGCACGGCTGCTGGCAAGAGCCCGTGGGCTGGTACGGAGGGCGCGTGGAACCTGCTGGGTGCACGGGGAGCTTTACCACTACCCAGAGGCGGCAAACACCGCCCTCCAACCCCTGAGGCCACCCGGGGGCCTGGCGGGGTCCACAGAGCAAGGCAGGGCCCACGAGGTGGGCACCCTCACTCCTCTTCTTGCTTCTTCTCCCTTCCTGCCTCCCGTGGGTGACATCAGGGGTCCTGGAGCTTAAAGCCCAAACGCCTCCTTAAAAGCCCGGCTCTGTCTCGGGGACAGGCTTCGGCAAAAATCACCGAGCCACCCACAGGAGAGCAGGATTTAAGGGGGCACTTCTGGGCCTTAGCACGGCGAGGCACCAGAGGTACTTCTGTGGGTGTAGACCACAGCCCGGGGGACTGGGAGTGGGACTTGCTGGCCGTTGGCACTGCCAGGCAGAGAGATTCCACAGCTGGCTGGGAAGAAGGGAGGGAGCTCCCCAACCTTGGGAGAAATCAAGAGGGAGAGAGCGCCCCCTTGTCAGACCACCTGCCCCGACTGGGTGGGGTCTGCATGCTCTCCAAGGCTGGCTAGACCTGGGGGTTGGAGGAGTCGTCCAGGTCCAGCGAGCAGCAGAGCGCCCGGCCGATGGGGCGGGGCAGGTGCTGGTTATTTCACAAGGGCCCTGCCTGACCTCAGTGGTGAGTCTGTGGTTTTGCACCTACACCAAGTGCAGAGTGTGGACAAGGGACACCAGATGAGAAAAGGCTGAAGGCTGAGGAGCAGTTAAGGAGCGAATCTAGATGCTTCCCTGGGCCCTGGTGGTCAGTTGCTAAAGCATCCATGTACGTGTGACAAGATGGAGAAATCCACATTTATCAGTGGGGGGGAGTGTGCTCGTGGTTGGAAGGGGTCCCAGGGTAAATTACCTGGGCTGGAGAGGAGACCACTTTTCAAAGGGCCTCCTTGGCAACAGCAGATGCCCCCAAAGCACCTCCTAAAGAGGAGCAGTGGGGACCCCCAAACGGTTTGGCTTGGCTGAGCGAGTTGGGGCCGGAGCAGAATTGCTCAGGCCAGTAGGGGAGGCTGAGTCCTGACAGCGCCACCCCCCTCTGGGTCCCAAGACCTCCAGTCCCTCAGTGGACACGGGACACCCAGAATGGGCAGCCCCTGCAAGCCGAGTCAGAAGGTCTGGGTGGGGCCCAGCGTCCCCTGCAGGAGGCTCTGTGCCCACTGCAGGTGCAGAACCACTGCTCCGGAAGGTCCCTTCCAGGTGCCGCACGCAGACGGGGCTGGAGCTGGCGAGCGGGTCTCCGTCCATAGGGGCTTCAGGGAGAGGTGGTGGCTGCGGACCGAGGGGGCAGTGGAGGGGGTGGGAAGAAGGGGCCGAGTTCAGGTCCATCCAGAGGCCGAGCCGGCAGACCTGAAGGTGGACGGAGGTTGGTGGTGAGGGAGGAGGGACCCACGGCGCCCCCTAGAGGTGTGGCCTCAGCACGTGAACAGGTGGAGGTGCCACCGGCAGAGTGGACAGGACGGGGGCGAAGCGGCCCGGGTGAGGGGGTGTCCACCCTCGGACGTAGGGTGGGGTGGTCTCTGAGGAGCTGCTACCTTGACTTTCGGCTTGTGTCCCCTGCCGGCCGTGCACCTTCCGGAAGCAAGGTGGCTCTGAGACACGGGAGGGCGCAGCTGGGCGCTGGCAGGGGGCGAGGCCTGCCCTGACGTGGACGGGGAGGCAGGAAGGGTGGGCTGGCTCCCAAGTCCCGCCCTGTGGCCTGTGGCCTGTGGCCTGTGGAGGGAGCCAAGGCGAGCAGGCGCCAGCGGCTCTGCCCACAACCTGGGGGGGCACTGCCCCCTGGCCCCCCCCTGCTGCCCGAGGAGCCTGGCCCAGATCTCCTGACCCCAAGGCTCAGGAAAGAGCAATCGCTTTAACATGCGTCGACGGCTGTGCGCACAGGTGCGTGCTGGAGCTCTGGAGCGGTGAGTGTCCCTCAAACGTGGACGCCAGCACCGTCCCAGCCTGGCAGGTCTGGTGGGCGGCAGAGGCCGCTCCCAACCAAGAGCCGGCGGCTGACTTTAAAAATGGGTGCGGCGCAGCAGAGCTCCAGAATGGCTTCACCAAAGGCAACGAATGTGCCGCAGTGATGAGGGAGGTCGTTGATTGGGGGGGGGAGGGGTATGTGGGACCTCTTAATTTTTTGTTTTTGTTTTTTTGTATTTATTTATTTTTTTAATATTACATTAAACAAATATGAGGTCCCCATATACCCCCCCCTCACCCCACTCCTTCCCCCATAACAACCATCTCCTCCATCATCATGAGACATTCATTGCATTTGGTGAATACATCTCTGAGCACCGCTGCACCTCATGGTCAATGGTCCACATCATAGCCCACACTCTCCCACAGTCCACCCAGTGGGCCATGGGACGACATACAATGTCAGCAACTGTCCCTGCAGCACCCCCCAGGACAACTCCAAGTCCCGAAAATGCTTCCACATCTCATCTCTTCCTCCCGCTCCTTACCCCTAGCAGCCACCATGGCCACTTTCTCCACACCAATGCCACATTTTCTTCAGTTACTAATCATAATAGTTCATGAATAGAATATCAGTAAGTCCACTCTAATCCATACTCTATTCCTCCATCCTGTGGACCTTAGAATGGTTGTGTCCACTCCACATCTATATCAAGAGGGGGCTTAGATTCCACATGGATGCTGGATGCAATTCTCCTGCTTTCAGTTGTAGGCACTCTTGGCTCCCTGGTGTGGTGGTTGACCTTCTTCAACTCCATGTTAGCTGAGTGGGGTAAGTCCAATAAACCAGAGTGTAGGAGCTGCAAGTCTGTTGCGGCTCAGGGCCTGGCTATCACATGGTCAGTCCAGAGATTCAGGTCCCCTGGGTATACACTAAACCCCAGCACCAACTACAGGTTCGGTAAAAGTAACAGGAGAGGCTTGTGAACAAAGATCACATCTGAGTCCAGCTCCATCACACAGAAACACAAACTCCAAAGTAGGGCCAACTGACATGGCACTGAACTCCATCTGCCATGACCATAGAACCTGTGGGTCTCTGTAGCCCTCAGAAGGACCAATACCTGGGGTTGTATCTACTTTATCTGTCTTTGGGACTCTGCTGAGGTGTGCATAAGGGCAACCCCTCTGATAACCTTCTGGCTCTTTTTGGAGACTCATAGCCATATAAACTCATTTGTCCCTTCCATTTCCCCCTTCTATTCAGGTCAAAAAGCATTTTTAACTCCTGGTATTATATGTAGACTGAGATATTCTGCTGGTCTGAGTTGACCCTTTTATTCAAAGTCATTTTCTAGTTACATCATCAGCTGGTACTTGGTGGTAATCCCTCAGCACCAGGGAGGCTCATCCTTGGGAGTCATGTCCCACTCTGGGGGTAAGGCAACGTATTTACATGCTGAGTTTGGCTTAGAGAGTGGCCACATTTGAGCAACACGGAGGCTCTCAGGAGGTAACTCTGAGGCACCCTGCAGCTCTAGGCCTTGTTCTTGTTTCAGGTGCACAGGCTCACAAGCATAGTCATTAGTATCAAGGGCTCATTCTTGGACCTTCCTTCTTTTTTGGTCTTTGCCGTTGCACTTGGGGGATTGTTGCTGTTCTTTTAGGGACTGTGATAGAGCTCCCCTGGCTAGGAACTTAGCACTACCTCAGTTGTTGTTTTTAATTTTATCCACTATGAAAATATCCAAACATTTTTATGTACTCTGGATATATGCCCTGGAGAACTCCCTGCCAACCATGTGTCCCCTGTCAATAACATCCCACACCAGTATTCCTCCCCTGCCATTGTTGAACCTCTCTATGATCCAAAACTTCTTCAAAAGTGAAGCCTAATATATTGCCAGGTTCCATTAATAGTAAAATGGAATATAGCGATGAGTTTAAAGGTTAGATATAGAATACATATTAATTTAGAAAAATTAAGGTAAAAATAAATAGGGGTATCAAAAAATTTAAAAATGCAAAAGCTTTGTTTTTGATGTTTTGCCTTCCATCACTGCCCTGTATGCAAATTGGTAAGGCAACTACTTCCATCTTTTCCTCAGTCTCTACGTCCTTTTTCTTTTTTTCCCTAATTACTAAGCTTATCTTCACAAAAAGTTTTAGATCATAGTCATTCATATATACAATATACATTACTCCCCTATATCCAACATAAAACCCTTTTCCCTTCCACAGCAATAATCTTTTTACATATTCATATTATATTTACTGAAACTGATGTACAGACATGGAGACAATAGTTTTCAAACAAGGTAACATTTGGGTTTACGTTGTGGTTTATATTTTAGACTATACAATTTTCTAAATTTTTAGTTATCTTAGGTTGTACATTATGATTTACCTTTTAGCCTATCAGCCCCTATATATTTTTGGTGTAATTGATATGTCTTATATCCATTCTTGCATAGTCTCGTGGAACACTTCTGTTGCCCACACAGTTACATTGTTTCCATGCATTCAATACCTCTTTCCCCCTGCCCTTAGGGCCCACAGTGACAGTCAATCTTCATTGCTTGAAGGTCCATGTTCAGAGATACTTGCAACAGTGTTGAGAGCTTGACATTCTCAACTGCCCTAATGCCCTGGGAGCCACCCTTGCTCTTGAGAGATACAGTTCCCTCTATTTGAGGGCCTCAGTCCTCCCCAGGATGTGGGTATAGCTTCACTCCCATTATATGGGTCTCTATCCAATGATATAACCCACTATGGCAAAATGAGCATTCACATATTCCCTAGGAGCCTATCCTGCGTCCGATTATCCCCTTTAAGCATCTTAAACAGGTAACCTTCCTTATTACATTTTTTAAAAGGTTTTCTCAGCATTATACTCTGAACCAAATACCTGACAATCTCCTATGTTCATATGTTGCCCCCCCCCCCAATTTCTTGGTCAGTATTACCCATCCTCCCATCCCTAGCTCTCTTAGTTTTTTAATGTAACATTTATTGTGGTTTATGTATCTTTTTAAAAGAAAGACAATTTAATAAAAAAAATTTTTTTAAAGAACAAAAAGGAATCAATGGGCGTTCCTGAAAATGAGAAAATCCAATGTAAATAAAATATTCTGTCTCATGCCCTATAAAGGAAGATCCTGGATTGGTGCTTAGATATGCCTTTAGAAAAGATGACCTTAAAATAAAAATGCCTCAACATGCCAAAAAAACAAAACAAAACCAATCCCGCAGTTTGTGTGCCATCTGCAGACCCCAAGGAAACAGTCCTCATGCAACCCCAGGGCTGCTGAGTGCTTGCAGATGCCTGGGATTTGGGTGCACCGTCTTCCTCCCGCACGGCTGAGGTGACCTCAGGCAGAGTGGAGGGAACTGTCCACCCTGTGGATTATTCTGGAAGGAAGAGAGAGATGAGCTCTTGCTGCCGATGGGGTTTCAGTTCCAAGGAGCCTGCTCTCCTGCCATCTTCCTCTGTCCAGAAAGCGGGTTCTCCACTCGGGGCTCCAGCCCAGTCTGCGCACGGCACCTGGAGGAAACCTTCCGGAGCAGTGGTTCTCCACCTGCGTGGGCATCGGCGCCTCCTGCAGGGGACCCCGGGCCCCGCCCCAGACTTTCTGACTTGGCGGGTCTGGGCTGGGCCCTGCCTCTGCCTCGGTGGCAAGTCCGGGGGCTGCCCGCCCTGGCGCAGGGAAGCACACCCAGACAACTGCGCACGGCTCGTCGCGGAGCCCTCTGCTGACCTCAAGCCAAGATCAGCGCCAAATGCCAACTCGGCCCCAGAGCAGGGTGTGAAAAGCCAGACTGCCCGAGCTCAAGCCCTGCCTCTGCTGTGCGTCCTTGAGCAAATGGCTTAACTTCTCTGTGCCTCGGTTCTGTTTTCTAATCTGTGAAGTGGGAGCAATAGCAGTATCTTCCTTCTGGGGCTTCTGAGGATTAAGCGAGCTGATTCCCTTCCTTGGGTGGGGTTCCCCCAGAAGCAGCTGATGAAACATGGTAGGGGAGGGGGCTGTGGGGCCTGGAAAGGGGGGCGGGGTAGGAAGCCAGCACAGGGGCCTCTGCAAAGTAGGTTGTCCCTGTGGGAAATGGGCTCGCTGCCACCAGGGGCCTCTGGGAGCCAGTATAGACTGAATGAAGCTTTTCCAGGGCTGATGGAGCTGCCGTATTCCATCCGCCAGCCTTGCCATCACGGGGGCACGCGTGCTCCTGGGGGTACCAGCCCCACAGCTCTTCCAGCCCACCCCACCTGCATGCTGAGTGGCTCCAGGGGTCCGAGAAAGCCCTCGAGCCAAGGGTCAGAGGTGCTGGCACCTGCGCGAGTGCCAGGTGCACAAGCAGGTACTGAGGCACCTGCTTCGGCATGCCAAGGGCGTGGCAGGTGATTGGTGGCCCCAGCTCCTGTGATAATTACTTTCCAAGGGCCCGCTGGCACCTAGCAGAATCCGCTTCTAGGCTGACGCCCGTCCCAACCTCCTTCTCACGTGCCTGTTACACCTCCGGCCGGGAGGCTTTGCACTGGCTGTTCCCTCTGCCGGGAGCACCGTTCCCCCAACTCTCCCCAGGCCGTGCTCTTCCCTTCCTTGGGCCTCTGCTCAGCAGGCACGCACACGGCCCCACATGGCCACTCTCCATCTCGTCACCCTGGCATTTCTCACTCCATAACCTCCATCTTAGTGTCTGCTTCCCTGCTCATTGTCCCACCCAGAATTCCAGGAGTCCTACTGTTTACCACCCTATCCCCAACCTCCAGCAAGCAGAGAGAGGGCGTTGGCGGAATGAATGAATGAATGAATGAACGAATGGGCTGGGCTTGCAGAGGCAGCAGTGCCATCCAAGAAAGCCCTGCTCACGAGTGGGGTTCTAGGCCTTGACTCCCAGCTCTGTCCCTTCCTTGGATTCTCTCTGCCTCAGTTCTAAACCTTTCACGGGGTCCACTATGGTCCTCTGACCTCGGCCGCAGGAGGACCAGCCTCAGCCGTGGGAGTGGGAACTCCTTCTAAGTGCAGGGCCCTACAGCACCCCTCAGCCCAAAAACAGCCTGGACAGGATTGACAATACCTGCTCTCTTCTCTTTCCTGGGCACTCCCAAAAGACTAGAGCATAGTTAGGATTCAGTTTGTTGCATGGGACAGAGACCCAGGGTTAGAGCAGCTTAAACAAATCATTCCACCCTCATGTAATAGAATTTCGGAGGGAGGAAGGTACCATCCAGAAATCACTGAAGGTCAGGTCTTTTCTACGTTGTTACCCCTCCATCCCTAACAGAACTCTCACCTTATAGCCCAAGGTAGCTGCTGTATTCCAGCCATCGTGTCCCCATCCCAACCATTGGAAGTGGAAAGAAGCGAGGTGGGGCTTGCTCTCTCCCTCTCCCTATAAAGGCACTTAACAGAGGGCCACATGCAAGATTTCTACTCATGTCTTGTTGACCAACACTTTGTCACTCATCCACGACCCTAGCTGAAAATTCCCTACTAAGGAATGTGGGGAGAATGGACGGTGGGGAGCAGCTGGAGTTCTGCCTCACTTCCCTTTCCCCATGAGCCATTTTATTATTCTTTGATTCACCCACCGTGTGCCAGGCCCTGGGGAAAGGGCAAGAAACAAGACAGGGGCCCACGACCCAGGGGGGCTGACACCCAAACACCATGTTGATGATATATCTTCAAAATAATACAATTTACAAAAATGAGGGGATGGGGTAGTGGGGAGTGGGGTCTATGTGAACCTCTGATGTTTTTAATTATTTTATGTTTTTTAATGTAACGTTCTTTGTGTTCTATTAACTTTAATTTCAAAAGTGTGGAAAAAAAAAAAAAGGACAACGACAGCCCCATGAGCAAGAGTGGTGGGAGCCAAGAGGCTGAAGACCCGCCCTCGCCGGGGGAAGTCCAGGAGGACCTTTCTGAGGAGGTGACATTTAGACTGCCGCTGGAGGGATGAGGAGGGGCCATGGGCCAGCCCAAGAATCAGGAAACGGCTTGCACACTCCAGCTTGGCCACCAGTCAGCTGTGCATCCCTGGGCAAGTCACTGCACCTCTCTGAGCTGCAGCCTCCTCACTGGGCCGTGGCTGGAAGTCTCTCTCACAAGAACCTGGGTCTCTGTGAAGAAAGTGGGCCCCAGAGAGAGTGAGCTCGCCCTATGCTGGGCATTCTCAATGGGGGTGACTTTGCCCGCCCAGGGACACTTGATAATGCCTGGAGACATTTTGGATGGTCACTCCTGGGGCTGTGCTGCCGCCCTCTAAAGCGCAGAGGCCAGAGATGCTGGTAAACATCCCACGATGCACAGCACAGCCGCCGGCCCCGGAGAGTCACCCGGCCCCCGATGTCCACAGCCCGAGGGACCCCGCCCGGCAGCGCCAACAGCTGGGAGGAGCAGTCAGAGTGGGGGGTCCGGGTCCGCTCTGCCCAAAGCCCGCTCCCCTCTCTGTGTTCCTTAATCGCCCCCCAGACCCCTCGGCCTGCAGCCCGGGCGGGCGTGTCCGTCTAGAACGGGCCCCCCGTGCCTGCGACGTCCACCAAAGTTCAAGGAGACCCGAGCGTCCGGCTGATGAAGCGCTGGGCACGGAGTCGCCGCCCCCCACGCCAGAATCCGTTACGAGTTGGAAGTACAGCTATTATTTTTACAGCCCTGCTTAGAAATGGCTTGCAATCTCTAATTTGCTAAATTGATGTGTGTATTGACTAAATAAATATGCAGCACGAAGCCCGCGTCCCCTCCACACTTATTAATCCTCAGGAAATGGAAACACAGGACACGAAATGAGCTTTGGCTCGGAGCTGCAGACAGGAATACATTAGGTTGTTTTTCTAGCGTTCAGGGACCCGACTCGCTGCAGCAGAGCTGGGCCAATCACCGCCTTCCAAGTTTTCCATGACGCACACGCCTGCCCGGGAGACGGGCCCTTGTTGCTAAGGTTCTTGCTCGAACTTGAGCAGTCGGAGGGAAAACTTTTCCCCAATAGCAGAAAATCAGAGGCGGCTGCCTTTTAGGGGGTTCATTGGAGTTGATTTGAGAGTTTAATGGGGGGGCACCAAGATCTGTGTGTAGAAATCGGGCCAGTCATGCTGGCCGTCACCCCGGGGGGCAGTTCCCTTCCCGCAGGGCCTCTGACGTGCCCTTGGCTGGAGGGAGAGGGGCAGAGCTCCCCGGGCACAGGGGAGATCAAATCACCCCTCCACAGCCCGGCCCGGGGCGGAAGGAGGTGCAAAGGGATGAAGTTCTGGGGGTCTTGGGTGCTCCCACCCTGGGGGAGGGGGGGCAGCTTTGACCTCTGGGATCTGGGAGTCTGGGCTGGCCTTGAACCAGGAGGGAGGGGGGCCCAGATTTGCGGGAAACCCGGCAGGGTGGGCGAGTTCTCGGGCACAGTAACGTCTGCAGGTTCCTGCGCTCACGGAGCATTCGCCACCCCAGCAGGCAAGTCCAGGTTCACGAAAGACACTCCTCTTGCCCGCGTTGGGAAGTGGGAAGTGTTCTCCAGAGGAGGAAGGAGGCAAGCAGGAGGGGCGCAGTCCACCCAGCAGCCCAGCGCTCGCCCGCCAGGAGGGCCCCTGCCCGCTCCGCGCTCCTCTGCCGCGGGCTCTGGGCCCTTCTCTGCCCCTCACCCGCGGCATGACCTTGAGCGAGTGCCTGACCTTGCCGAGCGCCCCTTTCCTCATCTGTAGGGTCCCCGCAGACTTGAAGGCAGCCTTGGCATTCTCGGGGTCTCAGGAATGGAGCAGAGGGAGACAGTGCAGCCGCAGAGGAGGCAGAGGGGCGGAGAGAGAGAAGGCAGGTGTCTCTAGGGAGGCCTCTTGACCTGATCACCCTCCAGGTTCAGGCGCAGCCAGGGCTTCTCTCTGATCTACCCACATGCGTAGACAGGAAAAACAGCCACCACATAGCTCAACGCCGTGGTTATCTGGGGACCGAAGCCCAGAGAGGGCAAGGGCCCCACCCGGGGTCACAGAGCAAGTTCACCAGAGCCCCAGCACAAGGTCTTCCCGAGGGCACAGGGAGCTGCCCTTGGCAGCAGCCTGCTCGGGGCCCCTCTGCAGCAGAGGTGCTGGCATGGCACGGCAGGAGTGACATCCTTCTCTCACCTCCCTCTGTCTCCCCCACCCCAGTTTGCCTCTCTGCTCCAGGGTGAGGTTTGGGGCCTGCTTTGGGGAAGGTGCTCTAGGTGGATGGTCCGGCAAGGGCCTCATGAGAAGGTGACATCTGAGCCGAGTCTTAGAGATGAGTAGGAAATGGCCATGCAAAGAGTGATGGAGGCAGAAGGAGCAGCCTGTGCGAACGTCCTGGGGTGGAGCCTGACTCAAGGCCAGCAGGCTGGAGTGCAGCTAAGAGGTGGGGCGGTGGCCTGAGACGAAGGCACAGAGGCACTGAGAGGAGCTGGGACACCATGGGAGGGTTTACGAGAGGGCATGGGGAGCAGATGTAGCTCAGCGTCTGAGCACCTGCTTCCCACGTACAAGGTCTTAGGTTCAATCTCTGGTAACTCCTTACAAAAAAAAGAAAGAGAGGTCGTATCCCACAAAAAAGCTTTACCCCTCTTGGAGGGAAGATCCTAGAGATCCGGCCCTCCCCATCGGCTGCCCTTCTTGAGGACCGGTAGCCTGCGAATTAGAAAAAGGGGTCTCCCGATGAGCTGCCGTGGAAACCCCGCAGCGTGGATGTCACGAGAATGCAGGCTCCCCGAACACTCACCCGCTGCTGGCAGGGGGGCAAAGTGGTCCAGCCCCAGGGAGTCTGTGAGGCCATTTCTTACAGCATCACCCAAGCCCCTGCCCTAGGGCCCCTGCACCTGCCCCAGGGTCCCTGCACCTGCCCCAGGGCCCATGCACCTGCTCCAGGACCCCTGCACCTGCCCTAAGGCCCCTGTACCTGCCCCAGGGCCCCTGCACCTGCCTCAGGGCCCCTGCACCTGCCCCAGGACCCCTGCACCTGCCTTAGGGCCCCTGCACCTGCCCCAGGGCCTGGCAGCTGCAGGTAGGTTCCACTTCCCAAGAGAAAGTGCCCAGGCGGCCAGTCCAGGAAAGGCTCACGGCAGCCTTGTTCAAAACAGACCCAACTGGAGACAGCCCAGTAGGCCTGAACGGGAGGTGGCAGCTCCTCCAGGGACCCGCGCACACTGCACAGGGGAGTCTAGGTATGAGCTGCTGAGCTGCAGCCCCGTGGACCAAGCCGCTGTCGAGCAAGAGGAGGCCGATGCGAAGGCACACACTGCACGGGTCTGTGTCTACCCCATGGTCCCACGGCCATCGTGGAGAAAGCAAGTCCTGGTCTCTTATCTAGCGAGACCGTGAGGACTGGGGCCAGGAGGATTCATAGGGAAGGAACTTCCAGGGTGATGGAATGTTCTGGAACTTGCGCTGGGCGTTGGGTACACACAGGTGTGCGCCTTTGTCAAACCTCATCACACATGACACCTCAGACCCGCGTGTTCCACTGAGCGTGACTTGGGCATGTTGAAGTGCTGTTGAAACGGGGTCTGCAGGCGCCTTTGGGGTGCCCAATCCCCTCTCCTCTCCCTTTCCAGCGGCCCAGGCTTCGCAGGCAGGAGCTCTGTGCGAGCGGAGAGGACCTCGAGCCGGGCTGGGGGCTCCTGAGGCCACGGCCCCCGCCTCCCCGCGGCCACATCCATCTTTCATCGCCCGCTGGAGCTGCTCCCGCGCGGGCCGTGAATATTCATCTGATTTACGGCCGCAGACAGCTTTATGAATCCGCCCACCAATACCTGCAGCGGCCATCAATCTTCCCCCGAGACGGTGCTTCTGCCAGTAACTCATGAATTAAAGAGGCCCCGCCGCCCCCCACGCCCGCCCGCCCCTCGGCGGCGCGTCGTGATGGAGAGGACCTGACTTGAAGGCAGAACGCCATCGTCGTCTTGCCGCAGTGGCGGCGGCTCCGCGTGACCTTGGATGCCTCTCCCTGGCTGCCTGCAGCCAGGGAGAGACTGGGAGCCCGCAGATCAGCCCCTGCCCAGCTCTGTGCCTCAGTTTCCCTAGGTGTAGACTGGAGCGGGGGGGCACAGTGCCCCCTCCGCCTCCATGGGCTCTCCAAGGAGGGGTCTAAGCAGGATGGACGGGCCAGCTGGTGTGCGTGGAGAGGACACTTGCCGCTGCTGGGGGCGATCAGGAGATGCTTGAAGGGACGAGAGAGATGGGGTGCCCTCAGCGAATGCCCCAGTTTTCTCATCCTCAGAAGGGTGGAAGGCAGCCCTTGAGGGCTCTGGGGAGGATGCAAGGAGAAACTGGGAGAGAGGGCGGGCACCTGGGCAGCTGGGGGCACTCAGGAGGGTGTAGATGTTGTTTTTATCCTGGAAGAAGCAAGTGTTACGGTGTTTGACTCGGGGTTCCAAGAGCCACTTCAATGGGTTTGTGGGGCAGATTCTTGGGCAGGGGCTGGGGGCAGAAGCTCAGCTCTGCAAAGCCCGGGGGTGTCTCCCGCTTGCGCGCGTGCCCCAGGCCCCGCCGTGCCGGCCGCAGAGACAACGCTAGATAGGCAGGCCGGGGCTGCGCCAGCTTCACCCGCCAGGCGCGTTGGTGACCCTGGCAAGGCTCTTCCGTCCAGGCCAGCAGGTGGTCGGGGAGGTGGAGAAGGGGGGCGGCCCTCAGGACAAACGCCTGGGGTCCGACCCCAGCTCCCGCCCCTGCCCCGTAGGCAGGGCACGGGGGTCCTCGCCGCCTCTGAGGACGGCTTGGGGACTGGCAGGGGCAGCCCCTCCTCCTATGGGGGCCACCGTCGTGTCAGTTCTGACGGTCACCAGCAGATGTCAGCTGGACGCTGGGCCTGGGGCTGGCACCTGGGGAGGGAGGGGATCAGGTGACACCGTCCCTGGCTGCGGTGGCTCACCAGTGCCTGCAGGTCACAGCGTGTGTCCCCAGGCTCTGCCCGTAAGAGGGGCCTGAAGGATGCACCACAGCCCCCTTCCCCAGGTCCCTGCTCACACCTGACTCTGCCACGTGGCCGGCCTCCTGGGACAGCAATTTGCTGCCACCGCGGCTTCGGGGGCCCTTCCCGCCTCTGAATGATGGCGGTGCTGACCGAGGTCCGTTTCGGGGCCACAGCCCCTCCCCTCTCTCGGGTGCTGCGCTTGGCTTGGCTTCTGGACCCCGCAGTGGTGGCGCTGCCACGCTCACACCCGCGCGTGCCACGGCAGCGCTCTCCTGCCCGAGGAGCTTCACGCCGCGGCGTACGGGCCGCGCGCCCCTGCTCTGAGCGCTCCAACCCCACAACGGGGACTGGAGGTCCAGGGAGGCTGAGCAGCTAGCCCAAGGTCACACAGCTGCTCACCGAGCCCAAAGCATGCTCAGCCCCGCTCCTCTCCACCGTGGGAAGCGCGTCTGTTGGTGGCGGGTTCAGGACAAGACTCTGTTCCTTGCCAACGAACTGGGTGGCCTGGGGAAAGCGATCTCACCGCTCTGAACCTCAGTCTCTTCCTCCACAACCCCCCACAGGATGTTGGCAGGGTCCACTCGAGCCCCCGGCACAGCACCCGGCCATGGGGCGTGCTCTGTGAGCACATCCCCTCCCCCTTGTATTGACCCAGACCCCCTGGATGTGGGAGTCTGGGGGTCCAGGAGACCAGCAACCACCAGCACAGTTCTGGGAGGGGGCGCTTTGAGAGGAGGCGAAGGCGACGAGGAGGGCAACGGCCCCAGGCCGGGGGCACGGGCCTGTTTACTGGGCACTTCCTGCCGAAGTGGACCAAAGCTCAGTGGGGGAAAGGGCTCGGCTTCTGAGAAAAACTTCTCGGGGGCTCAGCCCCTGCCACGAAGCGAGGTTTCTGACCCATGGACTTTTCGCCTTGGCACAGGCCCCTGGCCATGCTGGCAGTTTTTACCCTGTGGGGCAGGTGAAGGAGGGCAGCCCCCCTGTCCCCCCCGCTCCCTTCTTCCTTCCAGTCCCCCTCTCTGCCGTCCATGGTCCATGCTGACCAGCTGGTGACACTGACGCCTATGGCCAGGGTGTAGACAGGGGATCCCGCCCCAGCTCCTACCTTTTCTAACTGTAAGATCCCACTTCCCTACTGTCTCTTCTGGGGACAGTATTAACACATCACAGCCTTGAGGGGAGGGTTTAAGGAGATCTCTGGAAAGGGCTGGGTGCACTGAAAGCACTCAGGAGGTGGATGCTATCGTCATTCGCAGTAGGTGCTCAGTAAACGCTTGCAGACTAGGTGGCCGGATGGGCAGCTGGATGGGTGCGCGGGTGAGCGGACTCATGAGCGTGTGTAGGTGTGCGACTCGCCCACCCAGCCACCCAGCCACCCGACCCTGTGTCCATCCAACTGTGTGTGCGTGTGGTTGGGTGGATGGAGATTTGGAGAGATGGATGGATGATGGGTGGATGGATGTTCAAGTGGACCATTAGATGAATGAACAGATGGACAGATGGATGGGCAGATGGGTTGCTGGATGGCTGGGACTGCACACTAAATGCTAAGTGGCTTCGGGCAGGAAGAGGGAGATAACGACTCCAGCTCCTGCCAATTCCAGCACCCCCTAGAGCAAGGCCCCCGGCAGCCGCGCCGCAGCCTTCACTCGGCTCTTTAACTGACTCTCCGAGCTTCTCACCCTTTGCAAACCCGCAGGGCGGCAACGTGACATTTAAGTGCTCCTTTCAGGCACCGCTGGCTTAGCCTTTCATGGCGCACAGCACGCCGCTGTTGGCCGTTTCCTTCTCCTCCAGAGGTGCATTCAAGACCCCACAGGCAGTCATGGGCCAAGTGTCCCCAGGCCGAGGGGAGCGTGTGCTCTGAAGCCGGGTTGCGTTCCCCAGCTGCCTCTGGCAGCACTGCCACCGATCGCTCTAATTACCCTCCAGTTAGGGGGCCTAATTTATAACGCGGTGGCAAGGAAGAATTGGAGAAAGAGTTTCCGTGGCAACCAAGTTCTGAAACACAAGATTCTCTGTGTTTTAAAAGCCACTTCTCCTCTCATTTCCCCCTGAAAATTAGCTTGGAACTTTTCAGATGCTGAATTTTGTAGCCTAACAGCAGGCTAGCACTTAGGACTGAAACCATAAAAGATGTCGATTTCTCCCTGGCGGGAAGCAAGACCCCGGGAGGTGGTCTGTTCCCTCCACCACTTTGCTTTCAATGGGTCAGCAGGGATGGAAATGGCCATTACGAAATGACCTCCGAGAGCTGCTTTTTCTGAGTTCGGTCAAACTCCTGGCACTTCGACCTGTTTTCTGGGTTTTTAGGTTGTTCAAGATCCCCGATGGCTGGAGTCGCATCCGGGGGCACCTTGGGTGCTGAGATAGCCAAGTGTGGGGCATGTCCTCACCGGTGGCCCTGGTCCCACCTCCCCAGTTAGAGGACACCACCAGCCTCCACTCCCGAGGCAGAGGCCACACACTCCCCTGGTCTTCTCTTTCCCTGGGTGCCCCCATCACCAGCAAGCTTCCTTGCCTCCTCATCCAACAACAAATCCCGGCTCAGCGTCACGGGTGGGCTTTTTGTCACCTGCCTTCCCACACCCACACCCTTGACTCTGGCCCGCCACCCCGCCTGCCAGCCAGCCCTTCGCCCTTCCACGTTCTCATCCATCCACTCAACGCACACAGCCACGGCCTCGCTTCTCAAACACGCTCCAGCCCTGGACCACCCTGTTTCTTGCTCACGCCCCTTAAGGCCTCCCAGAATTCCTATCCTTGGCCCTTTTTTGATCTTGACCTTTCCAAATTTGACTTGACTTTATGGACACTGCTCAAATGTCTCTTCCTCTGAGAAGCCTTCCTCGGCTACTCCTCCCCTGCCTCTGAAACTCTGTGAGGACCCTGAGGCTGGCCACCCAGCAGTTCCTAACGGGGCAGAAAAGGAACCTGTGGAGTCCCGCCTGCAGGAAACACTGCTCCTGACAACTTGAGGCTCGTGACCCGGGAAAAGGACAGGCCCTCCCGCGGGGCCAATTCATTCGGAAGGACCGTCCTGGTCAGCACATCTAAGGCCTCGGGCCGACTCTCCGCGCCAGCGCAGAGGGTGTGCAGTAACAGTCCCCTGGAAAGTGACCGATGGGTCTTGGAAACCTGCCATCCTTGGGGTGCGTTGCCCAACTGGGAACGGCAGGGCACTTCCCGCCCCCTCAGTGAAAACCCGAGCACGTTGTCTCTAGCTCGGCTACAGGAAACACTGACCCTGCTGTACCCAGCAGGTGACTTGAGCACCCAGTAACTGCTCCCCGGGTTCAAGGGACCCCAGGGCACCCGCCTCCTCTGCTGGAACCAACGCCCACGGGACAAGGAGGTTTAACCCTCTGTGGTCCGCCTTGTTTCTGGATGTGAGTCTTAACAGCTTGAGTTATAACCCAGCTTATGGGAGTCAGGGGGACCCAGCAGAGAAGGGACCCTCCCGAGGGAGTGGCTGGGAGGTGCAGGTGACACAAAAGGTCGCTCTGCATAAAACATCCCAATCCCATCGATTTCCAAGAAGAATAAAATCTCACGAGGAGTTGTCCCCAGGCATACCCAGAGGCCAAAGGAAAGTGCAGGTGCCTCCCTCCTGCCACGGAGTCCTCTTGCCAGCCGATAAGGCTTATTCTGACTTGAAACAGTTGGGGGCCGGGGAGAAGGGGTGCACCGCACAGCTCCAGGGGGTGCCCTTCGCATCGACCCTGGAGGGGCAGCAGGTTTTCCACTGGGGATCTTCGACTAAGAGGCTCTAGGGGCCCTGATTTGTGAGTGGTGCCTCTGAAAGGCAAACAAAACTTTCTAGCATAATTCAGCAGCTCTTGTTAATAAGACCTCTGTCTCTTCTTCCGTGAAAGACTCCCTCCCTGCTAAGGGTGCGGGTGGAGGGACAGAAAGGAGGCGGGGCCAGGGAAGACAAATCCACACCCGCCTTATCTATAAAGTATTTAGCTCAGTGCCAGGCACGTAGTAAGTGCTCAATAAATAACCATTGTTAGGGAAGGAAGAGATGGAGGAAATCAGATCCAAATTTAATTCTGCCAGGCAGATTTATCGTGCCCAAAGAAAAAGAAAGTTATCTCAACTTTCCATTTCCCCAGCTCTCGAGGCTGGCTGCGGCAGTGTCCTCCCGTCCCCTTTTGCCTGCAGCCTGTTGAAAAAAAAAAAAAAGAAAAAGCCAATCTGGCATGCTTGGCTGAGCCCCTACCTCTCCAGCCCACAGCTCCCTCCAACTCCGTGTTTAATTTCCCTAGGTCGAGAGGAAGCATTCTGATGATCCGAGTTAATTCAAAATGTAAATTTCATCTCCTCCGGGGTAATGGCTCCAGGCGCTGCTTTACGTAAGGGGGAAGCAGCTGCGGCTTGAGTCACCCGGGCTGCGGCCGCCTTTCCGGGGGTGCTTCGTGGCGACGGAGCTCTGGCTGAGAGGACCAGGACTGAGCCTCGCCTTCCTCCCGGGAGGCTGGAGCTTCTCTTGAAGCTGCCGCCGATCCCGTTGTCTGGGCTAAGCGGCTAACTCACGTCCCCAAAGACAAAACCACGGCAGCAGGTTGGGTGGCCCCACCTGTCCTTGGCAGTCCAAGGGAGGACGGGGTTTGGGGCCGGGACGCAGGGCCTGAGGGCACCTGGGCACGTGCCTGTGACGTCGAGCCTGTTGCCCTGCGTCCTGAGATTGGGAGAGCTCAGCAGGTGGCTGGTGTCATCGAGAGGGGCAGACGGTGGCGTGGGGAGGCGTCCCCAGGGGTGCAGTTTCAGGACTGGGGAAAAGAAGGTGCCCTTCACGCCGTGGACATCATTCTGCACGGATGGGCGCACCTGCTGCCGTGCCGGGACACCTGGGCCTGGGCTCACGAAACCCCAGTTCTTTACTGGGTCCCTTGACAAGGCTCGGGGCTCCAACCCCAAGGCAGGTTGGAAGTGGAAAATTTCCAGGGGGCAAAGCAGGGCCCCTTGTTTTAACATTGGGGAAACTGAGGCTCCCCAGGGAGTTTAGGGGCTACAGCAATATCCACAGCTGTTATTTTGTAGCCCAGAGCTCTAGGGAGGGGAGCGGGAGAAACTGCCCCCTCCCGCCCTGGGATGCTCCCCTGGGGGAGCTGGGAGCCCAGCGCTGCCTCCAGCGGTCCTCGCTGGTTTGTGTGGGGCTCCCTGATTCCCAGCTGGCCTGGGGCGAGGCCCCCGGTCTCCTGACTCTGGGGTTCTTCCCTCTGCGAGGTGAGGACGGGCTCCAGGTCAGGGTCCTGACCCCGGATTCCAGCAGCCTGGGAGCCGAGGCTTCTGGTGGTCCCAGCGCTGCCACCTGCTGGCCGTGAGACTTTCGCAGGTCTCTCCCCTCTGAAGCCTCAGTTTCCCTGCTAGTAGCCGGCAGGATGATTTTTACGGCGCTTAGGGTGATTTGGGGAGACACATGCCCAGCATTCGGCACACTTGGCTCCCTTCCTAAGGTTAGGGCATTTCCATCACCCCAAAAGAAAGCCTGAACCTATTAGCAATGCTTCCCCATTTCCCTGCCCCTGCCCTGGCGTCCGCTCATCCGTCTACTTCCCACCTTCACAGAGTCGCCTGTGCTGGGCATCTCGTCTGCCTGGAATCGTGGAATAGCTGCCTTCTGTCACCGTCACCAGTGTCCTTCACCCAGCCTCGCGTCTACCACGGGCCCCCCAGCAAGCGAGGCTGGCGCTCCATTTACAGTCACGGTACGATGTTTCTTTTAAAGCAAATTTCTTTCATTGACTGTATTTTTTTCTCACCAAAGTGAACTGATCATTTGCTCCAGTTGTGGATGGGGCAGGAACGTGTGCAGGTGGAGAGGGCGTGAGAACATTTGGCAAGTGCAGAGCTGAGTCCTCTCCCAGGGCCCTGGGGTCCCCTCGGGGGTGGTCTCCTGAGGCTGGGGACCTTTTTCTCTTCCCAACAGGACCTCCCGGCTCCTCTCCCCCATCCTCCCCGATGGCTGTCAAAACTGCCGCGGCGCGGCGGGAAGGCAGGGACCGGAGCAGATTCGAGGAGCCCCGGAGGACAGCTGCGGCTCAACCCTCCTCCCCAGCCGTTTCGTCCGGAAGCAGCATCTACGAGTTTAATTATGCAATTAAAGTCATTTTCCTGAGCTGAACAAATATTTACAGCATATTTTGCCGCAAATTGCTTCGCCTGGAGAAGAGTTCTGCCATCACGCTGGCAGGCGGCGTGCCTGGCGCACAGCCACGCATTTGCATACCCCACTACCAAGGCCGCACGACTCGGCGGGGCCCGGGCTGTGCGAGCAGGTGGAGGGCCACGCGCCCCCAGGAGCCGGCCGGAGCCCCGGGCAGGTGCCCGCCGGGCGAACGCTTGCTTGGCCCCGCCTCGGCTGCTTCGCAGGCCCAACTGTGGACCACATGGCATGGTCGTTGCTCGGCGCATACCCTAAGTCCAAGCTCCGCGGTGCAAAAGCCGCCTCGGGACTTTGTCCCGCTGCCGAGGGCAGGGCCCTGATGGCGTGCGGGCGCCCTGAGTCACCAGGACGGCGTCCCTAGCGAGCCCCATGCAGATCCCGAGACCTGCGCGGTGGGCCTGGGAGGTGGCCTTCGAACTTCTCCCGAGGCAAAACTTCCCCTGGGGTTGAGCTTCCCGTGTGAGTGGGAAACCGAGGCCAAACTTCAGAAAAGCAGAAAAAGCCACTTTATTTTCACTCCGTCAGAAACTCATTCCCGACTCAAGCTCCCGCTCCCGCCAGTAGGGGAAACTTTATCTGGGTCCGCCCGGGGCCAGGTCAGGTTGCCGCAGGGTTTCCTCAATTCGGGGCATCCCCTCCCCCTGCAAGCCCCCCAGCTGGCAGCAGTTGGGTGGGGGTTGGACGGTTGGGGACTCGTGTGGCATCAAGGCATTGGGGTATGCGGACAGCAGGCAGGAGTGACACTCAAATTAGCTAACGACCGAGGGAGGCAGCCATCACTTGGAGAAGGTTCCGGAGCCAGCCACGAGGGAGGTCTGGGGAGCCCGGGGAGGGGGCCGGGCTTGGCAGCGCCTCTTCACCAGCCCGCGTGGAGCAGTGCCCGCTCTCCACCTCCAGCCCCACCACGTGGGATGTGCGCCCCTCGTGGGCCTGGGGGCCGGTCACCCGTCCACTCTGGTCTTGCGGCCTCAGCCAGCACAGCTCCCCCCCCCGACTCACTCTCTGCCCCTCGCAGCGACAGCAGAGATGTCCCGCTCTTCACCACCCGATGCGACCCTCTTGCTTTCTTGGGAGGATGGCTCACCATTCCATCGTCGTGCCCTCAGGACCCAAAACGGGGTTTGGTTTCTGGGCGCCCAGCGGGAGCTGAGCAAATGACCACAGTCTGTGATGAGGGTCTGTCCTCCTGCCCACCCATCCCCCCCACCCCGTTCTGGGAGCTGGGGCCTGGCGGTCCTCGGCCGCCTCCGTGAGGCCCGGGCACCGACACGAAGCACGATGCCCACGCGTTCCCGGCCCCTTCCCCCAGGCTCCAAGCCGCCCGGAAGAGTTCCGCCTTTGCCAACTGACCGGTGGGCAGTCAGGGGTGCCCCTCCCCACGAGTAGAGCCCCCCTTGGCCCCTGCTCTGCTCCCGCAGAGCCTCAGCACCAGCTCTTGGGGGTGACTGGTGCCCGGGCGAGGTGGCAGGGCACAATGCAGCCGGCGAAAACCGATCATGGTTATCTACGTTTGTTCTAGTTTCACAGGCAACACGCAATCGTCGTAGGTAAAGCAGGAGACATGAATAAGTCAAAAGGAGAATTTTTAAAAACCACCTTGTTCCCAGAAATCATCACTGCTCTCATTTTGGGATATTTTATTTTTTTCAGAGTTTTTCTCTAGACGTAGATATACAAATACTCAGTACACTTATTATTTATCTTTTTCACGTGACAGTGAGTAGAAAATATTGCATGCCAATAAATTCTCTTCAGTGGGGTCATTTTAAACAACTGTCTAGTCGTCTACGCTTGGAGGGACAATCGCTTACTGATACGACCCCTGCTGCTGGGCGTTTGGGTT
Source organism: Dasypus novemcinctus (assembly GCF_030445035.2). Taxonomy (NCBI): domain Eukaryota; kingdom Metazoa; phylum Chordata; class Mammalia; order Cingulata; family Dasypodidae; genus Dasypus; species Dasypus novemcinctus. The sequence continues at coordinate 61,151,428 of NC_080696.1, read as the reverse complement.
GCTCCCTATTTTTAGGCCATCAGGAACCATCCCATAATAGCATCCTGGTCCTAAACCTGGGTGCCTATCCACGTCTGTTCCCAGGAAATATTTCTTCACATTCGAGGCATTGGGCACAAACTCAGGACCTTTTCCTAAAATGCCGGAGAAGGTTGAGGCCGGCTGACCTAGGGGAGGGGGCTTGCCACACAAGAAGGGGAAACTGAGCCCGCCTTCCTGACAGGCTCCTCTCTCCAGCCCCACGGGCGATCCCTGGTCTTGCAGTGAGCAGTGGACGCAGAGCCAGTGAGTGCAGCTGCACGGAGGCAGATTCCCACCCTGCGGTCAGAGCTGGTGCTCGAGGGACGGCTGCCTGGGAGGGCGAGGAACAGAGCTGACCACGGCGGCCCCGCTCCAGGCACCGCCGGGGCCTGTGTCGTCTCCTCTGATCTTTTCAACAACTCCCAGGAGAAGGTGTGGCTACTGCCCCCATTTCACAGTTGCGGGAACGAGGCTTGGCATTTCTGCCACGGCCTGCGGTGCTAGTAAGAGGCAGGGCCGTGACTCGCACCCGGCCCCCCTGACTCAGGGCCCATGCCGAGCTGAGTTGTTTCATTTCATCCCCCTTGAGTCCCAGCAGGGGCTACTCTTGTCCTTGTTGCAAGGATGGGGAAATCGAGGCCCGGGTTTACTTTAGGAGCCACAATCCCCAGGGAAAGGCAGGAGGGCAGCTGGGGGGAAGCAGGCAAGCAGCCCTGGCCTGTCTGTGGCGCACCTGGCGGTCTCTTACTGCAGCTGCCAGCAAAGAGGGCAAGGCCCACTGGCAGGAAGGTGGGCAGGAGAGCCTGCCAGGCTCCTGCAGAGTCCACGAGCGGCCCTGAGGGGCGAGGGCCCCGGGCTGCGGGGTTAGGGTGAGCCCAGGAAGGGACAAGAAAGAGTCTCCGGGTCCTGACACCCGTGCTCTCCCGAGCCATCCCCCCATCGCACCCCCAGCCCACCTACCAAGCTCCCACTGTCCCCTCCAAGGGCGGCAGAGGCAGGCCTGTCATCCTGGTGCAATATTTGCTCCTACGTGCCCTGGTCTTCAACTCAGGTGCCAGCACGGCTCCGGGAACTGGCCCAGGTCAGGGGGCAGCGCCTACGTGGAATCCCAACAGGCGACGTCAGTCCTCGTGTTGGTTTTGGGGCCGCGTGGCGCCAAGAGGAGGCTGAGCTGGGCACGGGAGACTCGGGCCTTCGTTCCCACTCCAGCCCCACCTCCCCGAATGACGAGCCTCTCACCCAGTCCCAGACCACATGGGCCACCTGCAAAACGGCCCTGGCCGGGAGACTGCCTGCCCCGCAGCGTCCGAGGGCAGGCAGAGGTAACGCCGGGGAAGTGAAGTCACAGTGCCCTCACCGTGGCAACCAGAGGTCCCGGCACAGAAACCACAATGGAACCCTCAGGAGGGACAGCTTGGGGAAACTGAGTCAGGAACCGAGAACGAGGGTTGAGTCCCTTCGGACCCCGAAATCTATTTGGCATAAGTCACCTCCCCTAGGCTGTGCCCCGGGCTTCCAGGGCCTGGTAGCGACACGGTCATCCCCGGATGGCCACCTTTGCAGGGGCAGTGAACACGGCTGAAGGCCTAGCCAATCCCAGGCCTGGTCTAGCCTGGCATTTTAACAAGGACACCCAAACGATACACTGGCAGCCCCTCTCAAGGGTCCAGGGGGACTGCCTCGGAGGTCCCTAGAGAGGAGAAGGGGAGGAGGCATCCTGGGCCCCCGATGCCCGCCCACCCCCCAGCAGAGGGCCGCCTCTTCCGTCTCTTTCCACGTTCGGTTTCTGAGTCAGAATCCATTTCAAGGAAGTATTTTGCTGCTGAAAGAAGGAACGAGTTTGAAAGCCGCTGATTTAAATGAATACAGCAGATAGCATTCAATTCCATTAAGTGTTTTTTTCCCCACCGGTGGTTTTGGTATTCGAATGTGACAATTTGTCTGGAGAGCTGGGCCACACTCTCGGCTCCTTAAAGGGAAAGAGACTCCAACCTCTGTTTCCCAGCCCGATGGCACTCTGGCCTCAGTTTCCCACCTATCAAACCAGAGGGATCTCGGCTGCCCTCTCCGGGTGGAGCTGCTGAGGGAATGAAGGGGCTGACGGGAAGGAGCGAGTCTGTGAGCTGTGAAGGGAGGAAGCTTGAGGCGTGTCTCACCCCGGCGTGGCAGAGGCGGGAGTCGGTTGAGCCGCCTGGGCCCAGGAATGAGAAAACAGCTGGAGAGAAGCAGCATTTATCTGCAGAATGAATGTGCAGTATCAGGTTTATGGTTCGTTTGGATGGTTCTGGAACACCCAGTAAAATGCTGGGAGCCGAGGAGGCCTGGCCAGGCCTTGAGGCCCAGCTGGGGCCTAGTCACACCCAATCTCTTACCCCAACAGCCCAACAGGATGCTCGGTATACAGACAGAGCTCAATTCCTGCTCTGCCCTGCTCCCCTGTGGATGACAGTGGAGCGAAGTTTGGCTCAAGGAAAAGTTAATTGAAAAAGCCTGTGAAAGCCTCGGGACATCGTTCCCGTGAACGACAGCACTCCCAGCCCCACGTGGTGTCGGGAAGCACGGGATCACGAATCCCCACACGTCAGGCTCTGTGGTCACTAACCCGAGCACGGCGCCCCGCAGCCCCTGCCGTCTGCTCCCTCCTCCTTCAGCCCTCCTCTCCTCCAGGAATGGCCCTGCAGATCCCAACACGTTTAACCAGAGACCTCTTCCTCTGGTGGCTGTGACGGTCAGGCTGACGTGTCAACTCGGCCGGGTAATGGTGCCCAGTTGTCTGGTCAAGCAAGCACTGGGCTGATTGTAATACGAGGACGTCTATGGGCTTCAGTCATCAGTGAGTTTACTGCACAGATGGCTGGTTACATCCACATCAACCAGGGAGATTGCCGTCAGCAGTGAGTGACACTTTATCCAATCAGTTCAATGCCTTAAAAGGGGAAGTGATTTCAGCATTCAGAGAGACTTTCTTTGGACTGCCAGCGTCTCCTGGAAACTCATCAATGACCTTCAGTGGCCTTTCATTGGAGACCCTGGTTGCAGCCTCCCTGTGGAACCTGGACTTGTGCACCCCCAAGGTCACATGAGAGACTCTTAGAAAATCTCTTGCTATTGACAGATATCTCCTGCTGATTGTTTCCCCAAAGAGTCCTGACTAATACAGTGATTCAAGTAAGAAAAAGCAAGCAACGCAAATCCATCTTTCCTATAAAAGTTTATTTTGTAATTTTTATAAGAAGCAGTAAAGGAACAATTTGAAGTTCTACAAAGGTAAGGAACTGTGGTATATAAAAATAATTTAAACACATGTATTAGTAATAAAGCAACATTTCTCTCTAGCAACAACAGGGAGGCAATCTTTTCTGAGATTTTTTCAAAGGTATTAAATATATTTTAGATAATAATACCTATGGACACACACACACAAATACGACAGATACATACACATATAGAGCTCAAGTATTTTTTTCTGTGCATTCCAGCTAACTGATACAGCTAAAGTGGAAAAACAAAAACAAAAAGTCTGAGTGTCCTAAAAATTGACCAAAATATGCCTTGGCTAGGGAATGCTGGAGACGTGCTAAGATTTCCCCTCCCGGTCTGTGGTTCTTGTCTGAACAATTAAAGTGGGCCTTTAGGATATGCTCGAGGCTGTGGTCATTCTCATACTGGGGGGGGCCAATCAAGGAAACCCCGCCCTCTCTTGGCCCCAGTGCATCTTACCTATGGGACAGGGGATGATTTTCAAGGGGAAGTTCTTGGCATCTGATTACATCTGGCTGAGTCTTTGCTTCAGGGCTAGGACCTCCCTCTCAATTTCGTACGGGAGGTCGGCATTGACCTGCTCCTCCAGGTACCTCTGGATCTCTTCCACCTCCTCCTCCCAGAACTCCTTGGAGATGCTGAAGAGCTCCTTTGCGTCGACGCTGCCCAGGCCCTCCAGGTTCAAGGCGCCCTCCGCGGGGACGTAGCCGATGGGCGTGAGTCTGGCGCAGTCCTCCCCGTCGATCCGCTTGAACATCCACTCCAGCACCCTGGAGTTCTCCCCGAAGCCTGGCCAGAGGAATTTGCCTTCCTTGTCCTTCCGGAACCAGTTGACATGGAAGATCTTGGGCAGCTTGGCTGCTGGGCGCTGGGCCATGCTGAGCCAGTGGGCCAGGTATTTGCCAAAGTTGTAGCCAAAGAAGGGCCTCATGGCAAAGGGGTCGTGCATGATGACTTTGCCTGTTAAACAGAGAGGGGCTCCATTGGTAACTGATGTCTCCCAGCACAATCCTGGCTACCATTTATGCTGCGCTAAGCAAGCTTGGCGTTCTTTCCTTTTCTTTCCCCCTCTCTCCAAACCTACACACACAGGGCCCTAATCACCTTTCTTTGTCGTTTCAAACCTTGACTTTGATTTACCTTTGTGCTCAGCAGCTGCTGTGGCCTCCGAGCGCATGGCTGCCCCCACAAATACTCCATGCTGCCAGTTAAGAGCTTCATAGACAAGAGGGACACCTTTATCAGGAACAAAGAAATGGTTCTTAAGCACTTTGACCTTTCAACTCTCAGGCTGGCAATGTCATCTTACAGACTGGAACGACACGGCAAAATAGCCTCTTTCTAATTCAGCTAATTTTGCAGCTAAAGTGTGGAAAACCACTGAGTCAAAATTACCCCATTGTGGCCACACCACAAAAAACGAACTTGGTCAAGCTACATTAGATCCAGGACTGGAAAGGTTCTAGGTTACCAGAGGGTTGACCAGATCGTTGCTTCCCCCTTCAGCTGGTCAGTCATCCTGGCTTTTTGGCAAGGAAGCTCCTGATCTTTGACACCCTCTGACCAGGTCATGGAAACACTCACGGTCCCAGCCCAAACAAAGGGGTGGCTCACCAGCGGGTCTGCGGCCTCCGAAGATGATGCCCTCGATGGGGACGCCTTCCGGAGACTCCCAAGCAGGGTCGATGATGGGGCACTGGCTGGCGGGGGTGCAGAACCGCGAGTTGGGGTGGGCGCAGGGTTCCCCTGTAACAACAAGAATGCGAGAGGCTGCTTGAGGGCTGGCCCGAGCAGGTGGCACTGCCGCCTGCAGCACGAGGCCTCTGGGGGGACCTTACCATCCCCTGAGCTCCACTCCTTGTTCTTCCACGAAGTGAGCGTGACACCTGAGGCCAGAGGCTCGTCGATACCTTCCCAGTAAACGCCCCCGTCGCTGGTCTCGGCCACGTTGGTGAAGATTGTGTTCCTCTGGATGGTTTTGATGGCATTGGGGTTTGTCTTCACAGAGGTCCCAGGAGCAACGCCAAAAAATCCATTTTCTGGGTTGATAGCCCTTAAGTTACCTGGAAAGTTTTAAGCCAGAGAAGTAGAAGTGAGCATTTAGCCAAGCATAACATAACTTCTTTCATCTTGCTGGGTTAACTTTTGTACCAACTTCTCAAAATTGTTCTCTCTCCCTAGAACACACGTTTTTTTTTCACCAAAGCATTATCTTAAACTCTGACACTTTTACGACTCTTTTTATCCTCCTTAGTTTTCCAGCAATACAATTTTAACAAATTTATGTCAGTCAATGAAAAGCTATGTATGGTCCCATTTTAATCCAGCTTCAATAGTGCATGAAAGTATGTTTACAGAATACATATTTCAGAGGATTTGAAAAAGTTGAATAACGGAACAGAAAATCACCCCATCACTATGGATGGAGAAGAAGTCAACATATTTCACAGGCCAGAAACTCACGTCGGTGCAACTAGTATCAACAGCCGGCGGAGAGGAGTTACCTTGCTCGTCAAATTTCATCCAGGCGATGTCGTCGCCGACGCACTCCACCTTCCAGCCGGGCAGCGTGGGCGCCATCATGGCGAGGTTGGTCTTCCCGCAGGCGCTGGGAAACGCCGCCGCCAGGTACTTCTTCTCCCCCTCGGGGTTGGTGATACCCAGGATCTGGCGGGGGGAGCGTTCTTCATCAGGGTCTGGGTCCCCGTCTCCCCCCGGGGTCAGCCCTTCAGTCTAGGAATGGGACTAGAAGCCCCCAAGGGTAGGCTCTTGAGGCCTCTTTCTGCAGGGGTCGGCACCGAGTCATGGTCTCTAAACCACGAATTCCAAGGGAACTCTACGGGACCCCCCCCCCCCATGATCGGGCTTCTGCACGTGATGACCGACTGGTGGGATTTCCCAGTCTCTCCTTGCCCAGCATGCGTGGGGGTGACGGTGGGGGCACCTGACGGGAGCCGGAACGCCACTTGTCTTTGCCAACCAGTCTCCGCGTCCCCCCCGAGAGGCCCCCTAACTAGCGCAGTTAGACTTCCGGCGCCTCACCAGCATGTGCTCCGCCAGCCATCCTTCCTCCTTGGCCAGCCGGCCGGCCATCCTGAGCGCGAAGCACTTCTTCCCGAGGAGCGAGTTCCCGCCGTACCCGCTCCCGAAGGAGATGATCTCCCTGCGGTCGGGCAGGTGGGCGATGAGCGTCAGCTCCGGGTTGCAGGCCCAGTTGTTCACCAGCGGCTCTGCCAAAGAGGACGTGGCCCGCGTGAGCCCGCGGGGTCCCCGCTCGGGGGTCCCCAGCTTAAGGTCAGCCTGGCTTTTTGATTCTCTTGATTTTCGAAAGGAGACGCTTACTTGTCAGAGGCAGAGGGCAGCCCACGGAATGGAGGCACTTGATGAACTCCCCGTCGCCCAGCGCGTCCAGGACCCGCGTCCCCATCCGGGTCATGATCCGCATGCTGGCCACCACGTAGGGCGAGTCGGTCAGCTCGATGCCGATCTTGGACAGCGGCGAGCCCAGCGGCCCCATGCTGAACGGGACGACGTACATGGTGCGACCTGGGGGCCAGAGCAGCGGGCACTGGTGAGAAGAGCCCGAGACCCGCAGAGAACGCTGCCTTTGCTTTCCAAGGTGCACCTGCTCTCACAGTCTCCCGCCAGCCCCCCAGCTGAGAGGAGCCCACTGGAAAGTGAATTTAAAGAGTTTTCATGACATGTAATTAGGTTCCAGCAAGACATTTTAAATGCATAGACATGTTCATATAAGACGGTCAGTAAAACCAGAACGGAAATGTGCATTTTCAATATGTTACCAATTTCACAGAAGGAATTTTAAACACATCTGAGGCCTCGGGGGTCTCCACTGCTATTTAGAATTGCTATGAGGATAGATGCAACCATGAACGGTTTGCTGATGTTTTGCTCAATTGCTGAGTGTTTATTCACCTTTCATGCACCCTGGAAATCTGGCGTTGAATGCTTTCTCAAAGTCCTCCTCTGACATCCAGCGCCCCAGCTGGCTGAGACCAGCTTTGGGAATGGGCACCGTGTCCCTCTGCTCCTGGGTGACGATGACTGTCTTGCTTTCGATCCTGGCCACATCCCTGGGGTCGGTGAGCGCCAACCAGCTGCAGAAATAAAGTACGCATGAGTTAGGGGTAGAGAGGGAGGGGACGCCGTTCTCTGCTGTGTCCATATCCAGGGGCCCCTCGGCCAGCGGCATCTAGGGGTGGACCAGGGCCCCTCAGCATCGTGCTCGCCGTCACGCCCAGCAGGAAGCCGCACGCACTGGAGAGCTCAGGCAGCGTCAACGGCCGAGCCAACGAGGACACAGGCAGCTGGACGCCTGCGAGGCCTCGAGCTCATCTGTTAGGACGAGGACCGTCTCCCTTCGGTTTTCACCAGTGATCTGGTGTGCCAGGAGCGGTGGGACAGGCCGCCTCCTGGGGGCTCGGGCTGCACTCCTGATGGCATAACATTAAAGTTTCTTTGATTCTGATTTTTTTACAAAAGTTATTCAAGTATCTACAGCACCCTGAAAGGTCTCGTTCAACTCCTTTTCCCAACATCTTCTACCAACGGAGACGGGAGAGGCGAGAGCCCGGGGGTGGGAGCCGGGGCCGGAACTCACCAGTTGTCATACTTTCTCAGCCTCCTGGTCACGCCCTGTGCCTCCATGAGGCCCAGCAGCCGCTGGCTCTCCACCTCGGAGCCGTCGCAGATGTGGATGAGGTCTGGCTGGCACAGCTTGGCACTGCTCTCCACGAACTCCCGCACCGCCTGCGACAGGCCATCCAGGTTGCCCTGCACAACCTTGGCTGAGGCGCTCAGGCCGTTTGGCAGCTGGGGAGGCATTTCTGCAGATCTGGGTTCAGGGGCGCGGACGCCGGGGTTCTCTGAAATAGACAACACGGGCTTCCTGAGCCGAGCGCCAGCGGGCACCGTCAAGCCGCGTCGGCGGGCCCCGTTTGGCTGCTCGTGCCCCTTTTCCTAAGGAAAAAGGAAGATGAGGAGGTGTCATCTTTGTAATTTTTAGAAATGTGATAAGAAGGCTCTACTTACTTTTCTTCCCTGTAGAAGATCCTGGTGAGCGATCCCAGGGCTTCTTTCCTGGTTCTGCCCACTGGTGAGCGTGTGTTCCTGGTGGGAAGGCCGTGGTGTGGCCAGAAGCCTCCGGGCCTTACATAGGGCGCCGGAGCAGGGCCCCGCCCCTGGATGTCACCCGGGAGGCTTGTCTCTGACGTCAGGGGCAGGTTGCTGGGTCGCAGCCACGGCCGGCTATACTTTGGACCGACTCAGGACACCAAACCCCAGGGGACAATCACTGACCAGATAACTGTCATGGGTGCTGGGAGACCTCTGGCCCCTGGACCACCCGCCGTGGGTCCTTACACAACTTCTGATTGACTAAACTTTGACCCAGTTCACTGCTGATGCAAAACACATCGCCCTTTCCTCGGCAGGCAGGTGGGGTCGAGGACAAGGCTGGCCCGAGCTGGCCCCCCAGGGCTGCTGACCGCACACTGCGTGTGTGACAGCTGCTGGCTGGCAAAACGCTGCGGTGACAAGGTGCCACCCACAGTCAAAGGACCCCCGAGAGGGGGCCCTAAAGCAGGGGGACACGCCGCTCAGGGGCAAAGCTCTGCAGCATCTGGGCTCGCTGGGCGCTGATAGCTTTGCTGCAGTTCCCCGTGCAGCCCCCTCCACCTCCAAGGAGAAACTCCGAGAGGGCAGGGATTGGGGCCGGGGGTGGCCACAGCTGTATCTACAGGATCTGGTGCTCAGTAGGGGCTGATAAATAATGCTGAGCCTCCTTCCAAGTGCTTTGCATTTACTAACTCACGAGGCCCTCACCTCCCTTTGAGGTGGAGGCTATGAACAGGCCTGAGTACAGACAAGGAAACTGAGGCACAGAGCAATCCAGTAGCTACTCCCAGACCCCTGGCTGGTGGGCAGCAGAGAGAGGATTTGAACACAGGCAAGCTGGGCTCTGGAGCACCACATCTGACTGCCCCTCAGGGGATACCCTGGTCTTTTCTGGAACCTTCAGGGATACTCCAAGTATGTCTAGGCTGAGCGTCGTTTGTCCTGGCATTGACTGGGTGCTTTCCACCACCCTTGCAAACCTCCGACTTTGGGGAGTGGAGGGGGCTTGGCGGTTTTGCTAGATTACACTTGAGCAATGAGACCTTTGTAACAGTTATAAAGAATTTGCTTTGCAAGGCATCAGACCTTCAGCCCGATTTAACGAGCTGCGGAAGCGGCTTCCTTTAGGTCAGGAAGCAACTGGGTGAGAAGTCAGGAGAGCCGATCCCAGCCCCAGCGCCCCGTAGCCAGCCAGCCCGCTCAGCGAGAGCCCGTCTAGCCAGGGTGAGACCTCGGCGGGGCTCTCCTCCTCCCCGGGTGAGGGATGACCAGCTAAGATAATTCCATGCCTGTGCTTCGTAAGGAGCTGAGGCCAATGCAGGGCACTGTGAGTGTCCTTCTCAGATCAGGAGTGCTTAGAGGAGCAGCCCGTAGCCTCTTTAGATGGACATGTAGCACCAATTTCCGCGGATGTGTTTCACTTATTCGGGATTTTTATTCAACCAGTTGGGTCTTTCATTGTAACTGCAGTAGGAGAGGTTTTCATTTAGTGTAAAGTCATTTCCCACTGAGGTCATGGACTCCATCACTAGTGGCTGCATTAGCCAATCTAAGCTTGCGCTGTGTCTAGAGCCAGTAGCAACGCAGTGCCTGGGCACTGAGGGCCACTTTCTTAGCCTCTGCTGCCAGGAAATTAGCCATTCAAATGTACAACCATAACCACACGGCCACACGGCACCCAGGCTCCTGCGCACCTCATCTCACCCGACAGGGAGAGAGCCCCATTTTGCTGATGAAGCTGTAAGAGAGCTGGATTCCCTCAAGGGTACGTAGATTGAAGATAAAAGTGTGAGTGCAAAACTTCTCCGCATCCCTTAGGCTGCCTGTGAAGGCATCGTGTTGATATTCTGAGTCTCCTGGGAGGGAACCACTAGTTCAAGCTCAAAAGTAGGATGAGCCGCCCTTCCCTGGCCCTTCAATAGCTCACAATTACCTGGTCTATTTACCTGGTCCTACAATAGCTCACATTTACCTGGCCCTTCAATAGCTCACACTCACAGCATGGAAGGGTGGTGTAATTGCTTTTCAACCGCCCTCATAAAAAATGTGGTAAAGCAAACACTGAGCTGCAAGTTTACCTGCAAGTACAGAGTTCTCTGGAAGAAATGAATGGCACAAATGGAAGGTGGGACTTTGCAGACACAGAGGCAAGAGTGCAAGCAACGTCCCCCTCCCTCCGTGGACAATTGAGGCCCACCTGGGCAAAGGCTCCAGCCTCTTCTCCATTTAAGGCACCAGCTTAGAGCAGAGCCGAGGACACGCGCCTCGTGCAGTGGAGGGCTGAGCTGAAATCCTGTGTAACAAAGGGGCGGGGGCGGGGCCATGGCGGGGTCCTCCTCTCCCCTCAGAGGTGTCTTGAAAGACTATTTCCTTAGCTCCAAGGCTGCTCCTCTTTTTAAAAGCACACAAGAAGTCAAGCCCGTACGGGACCCTTGTGGGGATAAAAGAAGAAAACCTGGACCCTGAAAAATACAGTTTCAAACCTAAAAGCAACGTCTTTCCTTCTCCTACCTGAGGCTCCATACACGTTTCTTCGTGGTTGTTAAAGTGCCATTGGATTTCTTTTCACTCCTTCTCTGTCTGCACCAACTCTATCCTTGAAGCAACACACAGGTTTAAAAAACCTAAAGAGGACTGTTAAGTACAATTTGCTGAAGTCTCGTTTCCCCCAGGAATCCTCATGCACAAACCTGTATTAAATGCCCACATTGCCTCCCACCCTGGGGATAAGGCGCTAACAATACTGGGCCCTCGCAGCGTGCCAGGAATGGGATGTGCCATGCAGTGTCCTCTAAGGTGAGTGTCTTTAGTATCTTCCCCATCGTACAGGGCAGGAAGCTGAGGCTCGGAACCATCACATTCATTCAGTCAACAAACACCACCTGAGTGGTTTCTATTGCCATTTCACAGACATTCCTCTAGAAACTGGGAGCCCTTGACCTTCATTTCCTCTATATACCCCCAGCTCCTGGTCATCAAGCACCTAATGGGCACCTCCTACATACCCGGTCATCAAGCACCTAATAGACGCCTACTGCACACCCATCCCCAAGGCCAGCTTCATGAGTTTGAATGCTCTGTAGGCACTGTCTTGATATCCTTAATTTTTCCTTTAAGTCCGTGCTCTGTAAGTATGTCAATGGGGCAATGGAGCAGGTGCCTCAGCTCATGTACGGTTCTGCCCCTGCTGCCTTCCCACCTCCTTGGGACGGGGTTCTCGGCTGCCCTCTCCCTGCCCAGTGACCGCTGTCACCCTCTGTCCCTGATGGTGGCCTGGGCAAGGTGCGGGGAGGATCAGGGTCAGGCTTGGGCAATTGTGAGGGTCCACACTTGTCCCGCAAGTACCCCCACACCCGAAGGAATTAACATCAAGTCACAAATAAAAAACACTGGGACAGGCAGAGGGAGACCGTGGAAAGAGTGAAAACGTCTTCTCCTTCCTTTTAAACAAGAGGCCCTGCATTTTCGCGTTGCCCCAGGCCCTGCGAATGACATGGCCAGCCCTGGACAGGATAGCACTAAGCACTTGAAGAGCCAACATCCTTAAGGACGTGAGCTGGCGTTGGCGAGGCGGCCAAATGCCAGACAACCTGATTGATCATCAGACCCCCGGGAGGATCCCGTCAAAGAAGAGACGGTGCGTAGTCCATCAGCAGATCGATAGTTCCCGCTCTGCAGGAGGGTCAGGCGTTGCGTTCTGCTTCCAGACTGTGATCAACGATGACGACAGACAGGGCCACAGAGCTGTGCAGTTCGTGAGTTCCTTCATTACTGTGCCTCTGCAGTCACCCCAAGGACACAAGGGGAGTGTCAAACCTGGGGCTGATGCCCTCTCCAGGCCAGGGTTCTGCCCACCACAAATTTTTCCCAAGCTCTTATCAGCAAAGAAGTCCCCGCAGCAGGGACTGGGCTCCTTTTGCACCTGTGTCGGGTCACAGACTCAGCTGTGTTCTGAAGCATTCTGATGGAGGGAATGAACAAGGTTTCACAAAGCCTTGGGAATACCCCTGGGGAGGGAGCGGTCCAGAAGGAAAATGGGCAGGCTCTGTTAAGATCCTAAAGGTGTGAGCAGGGAAACGGATGTGGCTCAAGGAGTTGGGCTCCCGTTTACCATATGGGACGTCCAGGGTTCAATGCCCAGGGCCTTCTGGTGATGGCAAGCTGGCCCGTGTGCCGAGCTGGCCCACACGGAGTGCCAGCCCACGGGGGAGTGCTGTCCCACGCAGGAATGCCACCCCGTGCAGGACTGCTGGCCGACACGGAGAGCTGGCACAGCAAGATGACACAACAAGAGACACAAAGGGGAGACAAGAAGACATAGCAGAACAGGGAGCTGAGGTGGCACAAGAGAATGATCACCTCTCTCCGACTCTGGAAGGTCCGAGGATCGGTTCCCAAAGCTCCCTAATGAAAATACAAGCAGACACAGAAGAACATACAGAGAATGGACAATGGGGATGGGGGATAAACAAACAAATAAATAAATAAATCTTTTAAAAAGCAGGTTGAGCGCCTGTTTCCCATGTACGAGGTCCCGGATTTGGTCCCAGATACCTCCCCAAAATAAACGAAAACACAAATTCTCACTGGAAAGCAGTGTAGCTCAGTGGCTGAGTGCCTCTTTTCCATGTACAAGGTCCTGGGTTCAATACCCGGTACCGCCTAAAAAAAAAAGTGTGAACAGGTAAGGCACGGGAATGGGGACTGGCTCTATTCCAGGTGAGCAATGGAAGAGAAAGTCATGAACCTGGGTGGGGCCCACGGAGCAGGAGGATCCTGAGGAGCCGCGGCTGCAGTGTACATTGTGTTTCTTGTTTACCTGGAGGCCAATAAAAGATCCCAAGTTCCAAAGGCCACCAGCATTAGTGCTTGGAGGGCATCTAGCGTCAGGACCACTGGCTCCCAAGCCTGCTCCGAGGGCCCAAGGGATGCTGAGTCTCCTGGTAGGGAAGGGCTGGGGAAGGTGGACAAGGGTGCACAGGGCCCTCTGCAGCCACTGCCCCTCTGGCTTCACTCCTGTGCACAGGAGGGTTCCACAGGGGAGTTCTGTCTGTCTAAGGAATTTGCACAGCCCGAAAATGTTGGAAATCCACCAGCCCTGCCCTATCCTTTCATTGTAGAGATGAAAACAACTAAGGCCCAAAGAGGGCAAGGATGCCATTTCCCAAGCAAGCCTCTTGGCTGTGAGGCCCTGCTCTCCCCACTCCTCGGCCACTGATTGGAGTGATGGGAACGGTGCCTCCTCCCCCTCCCCCGGGAAGGGGCTACAGAGACACCCCTCGGTGAGGGTGGAAATCACCAGGCAAATGAAAAAGGAACCGTGGTTTTTCTAGAAGTGACAAACAGTGTGAACCCCCAGTCTTGGTCAAAGTTACAAGCGCCAAGTCAAACCGGGTCTCGATGGCCAGAGACGCTCCTCCACAGACACCCGATTGGCCCCACGTGGAAGTGTCCAGCAGCAAGGAAACACCGCCCGGCCGTGCTGGGACCACACGGAAGCATCGGCCCAGGCCTTCCAGGTCATCCGCCCCGACTGTGTTTGTTAGGGACAAATATTTAGACATTCTACAATCTATGGGGAAATCCCAGTGCACAGTCTGGAAGGTATTTTCACACAGTTGAATATTTTGGCGCCTTAGAAACATATTATTGAAAGGGTTCTAAGGGATGATGTTGTCCGGCCTTTTAGCTTTGAAGATGCAGGCGCAACAGCTCTGTGTGAGTGCCAGGCAGGGGAGGGGGGCTTCTCCAAGGTCACGCGGTTGGGGCAGAGCCCAATCTAAGGTCCAGGCAGGACCCCGATCTACCCCCAGCCCCTACTACCCAACAGAATCCTTTCTACTTCCCAGCTCAGCCTCACAGGGCCTTAGGGCAATAATCTGGGGCTGAAAGTCCACGGAGCAGCGGACACTCCAGTGTATATCCTCCTTCCCCAGGAGGGGTATGATTTTATTTATTTGCTTATTTTTTTCCACAATGAAGAAATAAAAACGAATGTAGATTCAAACCGCTTTGTTTGGTGCATGTTAATGAAGCATGATTTTTGCTGCAAAGATTTACGCACAAGACGTTGAATAATTGCTAATATCCAGGTGTTAGAACCTTTTAGAGGGCTAATTATCTCCCGCTTCAGTCATCACTGACCCATGCAAACAGCGAATCCATAAACTCTCGTCTATTTTCTTGGGAGTTTTCTCCATCAGTTCACGAAGAAGCATAAAGCTGCTCTGGCCTTGGAGAAATAAGCAGGACTTGGAGTTCGACATTCCACGCCCCAGCGGCTCCAGGCCACATCCATCTCTGTGAATGATTTTGTCCTTCAGAGAGCAGTGTCACCTCTACCGCCCACGTGGTCCTGACAGTGAACTTACACGGGGGCTGCGGCACAGGGCAAAGATGAAGAATCGCCCTCAGAGTCAGGGCATCCTTCTTGCAATGGGCAATAGCGAAGCTCCTGCTTGCCTAAGCCATCTGAGTTGGGTTGGCGGTGGTTTGCAGCTGAAGAGCATCCTAAGTACCCGGCCCACACCAACCTAAGAAGCCGGGGACCTGGCTCGGTCTGGTCCCAGCCCCACCAGAGCCCATCTGGGTCTCCTCTCCTCACCTGTACTTTGGGGGTGAGCTATGCTCTAAGGCACTTTCCATCTGTCAAGTCCAGTTGCTTTATCACTGGGCACGTTTGCCACCATCGATTCCGAAGTCCAGGTGGGTCTGGGGTCGCCTTCCTTCCTGCGCATCTAGTTTGGATGGGTGACGGCACCGCCTTTGCTAAGCCCTATTCTTGTTGGCGGTTCAGAAGGCCTTTGCTTTTAGGCTGCACATGCATGTTAAAATGGACAGTTGAAGGAATAAGGCTGCGAATGCAGGCCGACAGCTCCGATAGGTGGACGGGGACAGTGACTCAACAGAAGAGAAAACACAAGTAAAAACCCAGCTTTTCCCCACATCTTACAATCCTGCCCCAATTCTCTCCTTCGGGTAGCATACCAGGATTTTTACTGAAATCTCGCAGCTTCCACCATTCCCACTGAATCTGAAACCTTGTTTGTCTCTGACTTTGAGGGTTGAGGGCTCTAGTCACATGACGTGGCTCCATCTGGTCTCTTAAAATGCTGGTGCCATCTCTGTGGGACTCTGGACAGACCCACGGAAGAACTGGCAGAGGGACAGATGGCTCTATGCTGAAGCTGCCCATCACCGAGTGTACTTGGGTGAGTTACTTGTTTTCACCTCGGTTCCTCATCGCTCAGCCACGACAGCCCTTTCAACTCAAAGCACCCGTGACTTCAGATGCGACAGAGGAATGGGTCCATTTTCCGAGAGTTTGCAGCAGACGGAGTGAGAACAAATGTGCTGCTGAACACATTTGCTGAGAAGAGACAGCAACACCAGGCAAGTCAGGCAAAAAGAACTAATTGCATAGTTACCACAAAAACAAACCAACGCACCATTTTGCAGGGAGAAAATGGATTCACTTTGGGGCGCAGTTAACGCTATTGGAAATGACGATAATTGCTAGGGAACCAAGCGCTTGCAATCCTTTCCCCTGTGCTCCCAGGTAATTGTGCAAATTGTTCCATTCGCTGTTGTAATGTTGTGGCTCAGAACAAAAATATCTTCGCTGGTCCATGCTGGGGATAATTCCTAAAACTCAGTAAGCCTAACTCACTTGGCCAGCTCCTCTTCGGTGGGGGGTGGGGGGCAGACTTCACACTTTCGAGATTCGGGGACAGATCACCAAGGGTGAGGATCCGGCAAGCAAATCTTGTCAGGAACCGGAACATCTCGGTTAGCTGGAAACCTGAAAGCTTCCTAAGTTGGAATATGTGAAAATTGAGCCACTCTGGAGTGCTGTTCTCTCATACCCTGACGCAGAAGGAAAGCCAGTCTCAGCACACAGAAAAACATATTTTTCTCAGAAACGATCACCAATTCTGATAAAAAGAGATGCCAGCCAACGAGCCCCCACCCCAGAACTGGCCTGCATTGCTCTCTGGGGGCAAGCAAGCCAGATAAACGTAGAGGAGGAAAGGAGCTTTCATATTGGTGTTGGATGCTAAAAGAAAGAGGACAGTTGTCGCGGGGGTGAGAAAACTGCACTGGCTGCCGGGAATGGCCAGCCACCATCTCTGTAGGAAGTCGGCGTTTCAGAAAGGACAGTGGGAAGTGCAGGAGAGGGGGCTCTGCCTTCGCAAACGCGGGAGGCTAAGTCTGTACGTTTCGCCAAGGGGAGTTCTGGGCAGCAGGTCCTACGTGGAACTGTTGTGTCTAAAGCCGTCCAGGTTATGCAAGCGTCTTTCCCTGGCATGGCTCAGGAGCTGTGATGCAAGAGGCCCCTTTCTGAGTTCCTCTCTTCCTTATCCCGAGCTGACCCGGCAGGACCCAGCTCACCAGCCCTTTGGGACTCTCTCTCTAAGTAACACCGCCGACTGATGGAGCGAGGTTGCGGCGTTTGGGCAATCAGCTCCCTGAGCAGGCGATCCTATCGGGCCAGCCAGGTGCTCAGAAATATAGGATTGGCTCAATACTTTGATCCACAGACTGGGCCCGCAGTAGGCTTTTTGGGGGCAGGAAGGAGCTCCAGGCACGGACGCTGGTGGCAGACTCCAGTTGGTATCTCGGCCTTAGACAAACCCTCTCCTCTTCCTCAGTGTCCTCGCCTGTAAAGCGAGGATAATCACAGGACCTGCTCCAGAGGCTCGTTATGGCAATTAGCCTGGGTAACCCAAGAGAACATACTTAAAAGAGCGCCCGGCACAATTGAGGAAACACTCACGAATGCTCGGAGGGAGAGAAGAGCACAGCTCTTCGTGGGTGCACATTCTTTTATTTATTTATTTAACCACTGGCTCCCCCAGGGCGCTGGGCAGGGGTGAGAAGAGGCAGAGAAGGCATAGCCAGAGTCAGGGTCAAGGGCCTCCTGGCATGCTCAGCACATAGTAGGGGCACAGGAGGTGTCTGCTAAATAATCCTAGCTAGGAAGACCAGTTCTGCCCAGAGCCAGCCCTGGGCCGAGATGCACCTCCCGCTAAGAAGCCCCCGAGGTCCCGGCAACAGCCCTCTCCCTGCAGGCTTTTATTTAACTTTTTCCACGCGCTTTCCTGTCTACTCTTCTCTCTCATTTCCTTGACTCAGATTTATGCGACGACGAGCGTGGAGCGGCCGGCTCATTTTTCACGCCTGACACTGTCATCCCCCGCCCTCATCAGCCACCCAGAGCACGCGTCGGGCTCGCTCGAAGCCGGCCCAAGCAGGCATTTCTGGGAGCTGCGTGGATGAGTTTTCTGGAAGTCCCGCAGCGCATCCTCATAATCGTGCGCATCAAGAGCCACAAGACGCACGCAGGTTCAATGAAACAGGTCCACCACCCAGCCCGAGCCCTTCTGGAATCCTCTGAGTTACGGTGGAAGGAGGCCTCCAGGCTCCTTGTGAATATTGGTAAACGCTTCCGGGGGGAGACTCGCCTTGACAGCTGTGATAAATGGCTGGACTCATTTTCCACCTGGCCCCGCTCATTCCAATTTCAAGCCGCTGAAAATATCCTTTTTTCATTTGCTCTGTGCTAAGTGCTGAGGCACGAACAAAAGTCCATTCCCGAGCGGGGGACCTAATTTTTATTAATAAGATCTTCGCTCCATCCATCACTGTTAACTAAAGGGAACATCTAAAGAAGTTCATTTAAACCTGGCGGGAGGAGACAGGGCAGCCCGTGACGCCTTCCCCCCCCCCCCCCCAACCCCACTGCGCTCCGCAGCTCCGTCGCTGACGTGTGAGGTGACTCATCCGTCTGGGCTCCACTTTGTCCAGCCGAGGCGGCCTCCCGCTCTGAGACGCAGGCCCTGAAGCCAGGGGAGGGGCCAGTCAAGTTTCCAAAGTGTTTCCTTAGACCCCCACCCCATTCACAAGAGGAGGGGAGGCGGCTGGAGCCCCTGATCCTACGGGGCTGGGGGCCGGTCCTCAGTGAGAATGTCACACGGATCCTTTCCGGACACTTTGGTGGGGCTTCCGCTCCCTGGGCTATTCATGGAAGTCGGGCCCCTCCTCTTCGCCCAGGGGTAGAGCTAATGAAAGGTAAAGCCACAGGGGCTCAAAGGGGAAGCCGAGGCAGACGGGCTGAATCTCAGGCTGGGGGGCAGCTGGGGTCACGAGCAGCAGATGCCCACGTTCCAGTGTCCACCAGGCAGTCTGCGAGGATTCTCACCCCTCCTGTCCCTGGCGGCCTTTCCCGACCCTCTGCACTTGCCCAGCCTGAACCCTGCAAAATGAAAAAGGCCACTGGCGATCTCACTGCACCTGCAAAGTCCTGTCAAGGAGAAAAAGATGACAGGCCGGGAGCGGCCCTTCAAGGATCCCTGCTCATTTCTATTGGGCAAAACCCAACTTCTAGCCCCAGGATAAAGTCTGGGAGCACCCAAGCGTGACATGCTTCTTTACAAAATGGGATAAGCCACAAAAAGGGCCACCGGACTTTTCAATGAGCTGCGGGATAGTGGTAAATTAAAAGTTCAGGTGCTTTGGGTCAAAACTGGTTTTAAAAATACACGAATTCAGGAAGCAGCTGTGGCTCAGTGGTTGAGCACCAGCTTCCCACATCTGAGGTTCCAGGTGCAGCCCCTGATGCCGAAAATAATAATAATAAAACATGAATTTGAACATTTCTATCAAGTAGTTCTGTGTTCAGATGTTTCTTCATACATATTCATTGTGTGAAGGCTATCTGTGCACTCTTGGGCTTTGCTTTTTTCCCTTTTGGGTGAAAATCCTAAGTGTCCTTTAGGCTAAAATTATCTTCACAGCCTCCATTTATATTGAAGAGAGAGAGGAGGAGAAGAGAAGGGGGAATGAAGTAAGTGCACTCAGCAGGCAACCACATGTAAAGTACCTCTGAAAATTATTAATAAAGTCTTTGGGAAAAACTTTTTGGACTTTTCTTTGTTGTACTTTTAACAACTGAACGCAACACTCATCAGGTGTCTTCTTGTGAGCTGTCAAATTATTTAAATGAGAGCACATCTGACATTTGCAGACGAGAGCTCTCAGTAAGTACTGGAAAACGACGCGTGTTCTCAGCAGCTGCTTTGATGGACACGGCTCAGGCTTCTCAAAATAAAGGTTTTGAACACTTTAATTTCGGAGTGACTTGCCATAGTTCAATACAGAGATTTAAAATGTTCCCAACTACTTTGGAGAAGAGCAGCAAGAAAGTTTTTCCTTCACTACAAACAGACGAACACTCCACAAAGGCTCTGGTGACATTTGAAAGGCACTGATGGTGGATAATAACTGCTCAAAATATACTTAGCAACACTTCGCTTTTCATTGTTCTTTATGTATCTAATTATTCCAGGTATTGTCAAGTCAAAAAAAGTTTCATGTGACATATGTTGTTTCTTAAAAAAAATAGCAAAAGTCAAAGATGAAATCTAACTCTCTCTGGGAAATTGAGGCCTGAACAGGCCATCCTGGCAAATTAGAGACCTTGGAGGCCTGTGGTGTCTGGCTGCAGAAATCTGCATTTTAAAACAGCAGTTTATTTGTTGCAGGTTTGACTGCCGCTGCTCTGCTCCTCTTTCTGCCACGCCTTGGACCTTGATTTACAGGTACCTGAAGTACAATCCAGGAGGCCAGACTTTGCACCGACTGCTTGCAGGGCATGAGGTACAAGTGGGAAGGGACGTAGAGCAATCAGGAGAATCCTGAAAAATCTAGGCCACTCTTGTCTTTTAAACTTATCCCACTTGCTGCACCTTCACCCTCAGCCTCCATGTTGTGGTCGGCACATGGGGGCTACCAGGAGCCCCTCAGAACTTCAAAGCAAGTTTCCCTTTTGAGAGTTAAACTTGGCCCTGTCTTTGAGCCACAGCTGGCCTCACCTCAGGGCCTTTACCCCTGCTGCCTCCTTCCCGTGCTCTCTTCCTGCTTTCTGGAGGGACTGAGCCCTGTTGTCATTCAGCTGTCAGCATTTCCCAGTGCCCACTGACACTGTCACCCTGCCGCGTGTCCAACCTGACACTGATTGCTATTTGACATTAACCTATTCACTCGTCCACTTGTTTAATGCCAGACTCCCAGGCTAGAATGCGAGCTCTGTGCTGGACAAAAACCTTGTCTGTCTTGGTCACAGCAACATCCCTAGCACTGAAAACGGTTCTTAGACCACAGCAGGCGCTCAGGAAACTGCCTAGGGAACAAGCACGTTCCGTTTCAGCAACCCCTGAGCTCCGAGCCCAGGGTCTCGAGCCACCAGCTGATCGCGCTGTGGTCTCCGAAGGCCCTGCAGGGACCTGGGAGCTCGTCCCCGGAACAGCTCTGGCTTCCCCGCAAACCAAGGTGCTGGCTTTCCCGTTCGCAACGTCAGACTTGTGGGTTTGGGTAAGGTGAGCCCATCTCCGCAGTGACCGGCTCCCGGGGTGCTCTCAGTGTCAGATTTCGGGATGTACCAAGCTCAGGGCCATAGCCCTGGGGATGGAAACGTTCCCTAGGAATAAACGTCACCTTGAGGACAGTGGAAGAGAAACCATCTAGAAGGTTCCGGGATTTAGTTGCGTGATTTATCTGTCTGCGGTATTTTACCTCTCTCTTTTCCTGAGACTGGGAATCTATTTCTGTAAAAATCCTTCATTTAAAACACAAAACAAACAAACCAACAGGTGCCTTGCCAGGCCTCAGAAGAGCACTAAATTAGGTGGCTTATAAGTTCACCAGTGACCCATGCAAGAGATGTAAGTGGGCATTTAGCTACATAGACAGGTGGTATCACCTTCAGCGCTTGGCAGAATCTTGCTTTCTTGTCCATGTTTTCAAGCAGGGGTAGAACTCTCACCACCACCTCCAGGGGCTGCCTTTGGATATTTGGGGTAGGCTTCTTTGGAAGGGGGGTGCTACTGTCTTCTAACAGGTGGTGATCAGGGTCATCAAAGTCCTGCAAAATGTTGGACAACAGCACACCACTGTCCTGTCCCAAATGCCAGAGCACCCCTGGCTGCAGATTGCTGACCTGTACGTGCATCTTAGGGAGGGTCTGCAGGGTGAAATCTGCTGGCAGGTATAGCCTCGGCTTCTGCGTGGCACTCGGGAGGGACTCAGTAGCCTCAGCAGGTATGCAAAGTTGTTTTGCCCTTTGTCTCTTTGAAAACACAGTGCTATGCAAAGAGTCATCACGGGCATAAAAGCATGAGGCCAAAATGTTATTTTCTATTAGTGATATTTTTTGGAAGTTAAACAGTAATTTCTCGTGCTCTGCTCCCTTATATAGCCATGCCAATGAAACTCTTAGGAGTCAGGAAGGAGAGGGGCAGGGGGGTTGAGTTTGTCTTTTCTCCTAGAGTAGTTGGTCATCAGTCCCCAAATGCCAGTTGAGCACCCCAAATGCACCCTGCTTTAATGGAAGCCCCCTCTGGACATTATTAACTAACTTATTCATTTATTCATTAGATATCCAAGGGTAATTTACCATCAAAGAAGAGAGACGACAGCAGAAAGATGGCTATAGTGCAGAATGCCTATGATAGAAGCTTGAATGGGCCACTAAACTTTAGAAAATACTGGAAAGTTTTTCAATATTGAAAGGATAAAAATTAAGGGAAACAAAGAACAAAGTTTATGGCGGTAAATTATAATATGCTAATATATAAAAATGAAATGACATGTTCATCACTTGCAGTGAAATGATTTTTATAATGGTATGGTATTATAAAAATGATATGGTTATAAAATAATAGGAAATTCATCTGACTTGGTTTGCATTAAGATATAATCAAATTATTTTCTGAAAACAAATTATGCCTTCTATTACTCTCATGACATTTTAACTATGTCTAGGACTGCACCGTAAACACAAATTTTCTTTGTTTTGCAAAGTACCCCTCATCATGTGTTCAGCCTGAAGACATTTCCCAAGGTCTTGTTTCAGGCCAGAAGGAAAAAGGAATGTGTGTCTCTGAACTGGTCCTCTACAAGATGAAGCAGAGCCATGTGCTCTGAGTGTGCTGGCCCAAGGCTTGCATCCGTTTTCAAGGACGGTTCCTTTCTAGAACCTTCCAGAGGAGACAGAATCTCGCCTCGCCTTGCAGAGGCCACGGAGGCCCAGCACGGTCACATGCCTCCCTCCATACCCGGCTCTTTCTGCTGAGCTGCCTCAAGAACGCTGAGCTCCTCTGAGCTCCAGCTCTGCACCAGCCCGGCCCTGCCAGCGTTTGAGCATGGCTGAGTTCTCTGTGCTGTTTGGCCCCTCACCACCCGGAGGCCCATACACGGGCTGGGCACTAACAGCCTGGTGGAGGCTTTGCCAACGGAGAGAAAAAGGCGAGCAGAGGCCAGGGAAGACAAAAGCCCAGAGTGGCTGTCCCTCTTCTGCATGAGCGGGCAAGTGGAACGGAGGGCCTCTGAGCCCAGGGGTCCACTAAAAGCCCTGGCTGCCCCTGGGAACCGCCCCCCAGCCCTCCCTGGGAGGTTAGCCATTTCTGCAGTAGTTCTGGCAGGGCCCCTGGGGAGGGAGTCGCAGGGAGGGTAGAAGCACGGGGGTCTTGCTGGGGGTGTGACCAAGGCCAAGCTGCTGGCCTCGGTTTCCTCGCCTGTACTAGAGGGTTGAGAAGAGAACCACCCGTGTTAGCCCTGGGCCGGGCAGACGCAGACCCTCAGCACACCCCAGCTAGCTTCACCTTACCTGCCCACATCCCCCCTTTCAAAACAGGACAGGCACAGAGACCCAGTGGGAGCCTAGGCTTTACCTCACCCCACATTTCATTGACACCTGCAAACTCGGGCAGGTTCCAATGGTTTCCACGAGGAGCTGGAGTGGGCAACTCACCAGACCCCAGAACCCACTCGTGCCCACCCAGGAGCACCCGGCTCAGACTGTCTGATCCTATTTCCAAATGGAAGTGCACTTATAATTCGTCTGGCTTCTTAATTTCTTCTAAGACAAAGTGACAGGCTCCTTTGCTCTCCCCCTCTGTGTCGGCTTTCATTATTTCGTTCTTTATTTTTCCGTCTCACCCACTCTGTTCTGTTGCTCAGGCTCCACGCTGCTTTCAATTGTCACTTCAGCTTTACCCACCGTCTGCCTGGCAACCCACTATTATGCACTTATTTTATTACTTCGTTTCCTACCTGATCTCGTGATTCATGCCTAACCTTTACTGATGGTAACGGAACTCCTTTGCCCTTCTCTCTTTCTGCCTTACCAAGTTCCTCAGTTCCTTAACTTTCAGGTGTAAGTTTCAGCTAAAGCCCATTGTCACAATTCCCTTTTGTGGCACAGGACAGGAAAACAGTCTTATCCTTGGCTCCCAGTGTACAGCCTTGTTTTTCAGTCAGATCAATCAATTTAATCAAATGAACTGTTGTGCTCAGTGTTTCCCAGTTCCTTCAAAGCTGAGAACAAGAGAGACAAGGTGATAAACTTGTCCTACAGGCAGATACTGGACCCGAGACAGAAGTCAAGACACACTTCTTTTTACTTGAACCTGACTGCTTGGAAAAAGGAGTCATCAGAAAGGTTACATAATCGTAAGTCAAAGTTCATAATTCAGCCAGTGCATTCATGGGGTTAGGTATTTTTATAATCATACCAGATAGTGTAAGAATAATTAGGAACTTCTTGTTCCTAATAGGTGAAACATTCAAAGTTATATAATAAATTAAGTTGAGCATTTACTATGAACAGAGTCACAGAAAATAAGTTATTTTCATGGATGTATTGGCAGGGAGATGCTGGGGTAGAATTTTCAGGGGAAACACTTGTTAAGAAAGAAGACGGGGGAGCAGATGTGGCTCAAGCTGTTGAGCTCCTGCTTCCAAGTTGGGAGGTCCCAGGTTCAGGTCCCTGGTGACTCCTAAAAACAAAACAAGCAACAGGCCAACAGTGAGAAACGCAACTCGGGGGAGCCGATGTGGCTCAGTGGTTGAGTGTCGGCTTCCCACTTACGGAGTCCCAGGTTCAATCCCCGGCCCCGGTATGAAAGGTAAAAGAGAGAGAGAGGGAAGGAGGAAGGGAGGGAGGGAGGAAGGAAGGGCCTGTGGTGGCCTTGGTGTGACATGCTAGGGACTTAGCACCTAGAAGCAGGACATTTACTAAAAGAAAGAATGATGTTAAAAATCAGGTATTAGGCTTTCAAGGTGAAACACACACGCTCTCTTCCTTTCTCTCATCTCCCCCCACCCCATGGATAAACCATGGGGTGTCTCACTATTTTCTCTCTTTTATTTTAATAACAACTTTGTTGAGGAATAATTCACATACCCTAAAACTCACTCTCTGAAAGTGTACAATTCAGGGTCTTTTAGTATATTCACAGAGTTGGGCAACCATCACCACAGTCATTTTTAGAACATTTTCATCACCCCCAAAAGAAGGTCCCTACTGATGAGGAGTCACTCCCCATGCCCCTCCTCCTGGCCCCTGACCACTGCTAGTCTACTTTCTGTCTCTACAGACTGGCCCATTCTGGACACTTTCTATAAATGGAATCGTACAGAACATGGTCTCCTGTGTCTGGCTGCTTTCACTTAACAAAATGTTCTCCAGGCCCAAACATGCTGTGGTGCGTCTCAGAACATCACTCCTTTTTATGGCTGAATGATATCCCACTGCGGGGGGCCGAGCACATCTTGTTAACAAGCATTTGGTGGCTCCTCTTTCTTGGCTATTAGGAACTGTGCTGCTCGCCCTTCTCCATGGACATCTTGGTAACTGCTGCCCGTCAACCCTTCTCTTCGTCTCACCTCTCGGGCCCTAATCTTACTGTGGTGTAAACAGACACCCAATATCGCCAGGCCTACCCTCCACCCCGCTCTCTTCAGCAGGTGCTGAGTCTTCGGCCTCGAGTTGGACCTTCTCTCTCAACAGCAAGGTGCTTTCTAAGTGCTGCTCAAGGCGTTTCTGGTTTTCTCTTGGGCTGCATTTCTGCACATTCTCTTAAAGATAGCTTCAGCATTTTGATATGCCCTTACATCAATTTCCAGCTCATGGATCTAAGAGATCTTGTTGACAGGTTTTAGTATGAAACATTTCTGCTTCCCATTTTTAGACAGTTTCTCAAATTCAATCTTCACAACTCTGAAAGGTAGGAAAACCAAAGATTATTTTAAAAAATAGTGAAACTGAATGTCAAAGAAATCAACATAGCTTGTTAGAGAGAAAACCAGAATCTGGCCCAGAACTTTTGATGTCTAGTACTGTGTAGACGTCACGGCAATTATCGAACTTACTAGAGAAAGCCAGAGGAGCTGATGTCTTCACAAATGAGTTAAATTTTCCTTTCATCATTATTTATTTTCAATTAACAATCAATAGGTAAAACAGGACACACCACATCTCAGATATGCAGAATGAATGCATTGCTAAGTATTAGAAGTGAGTTATTCAATTCTGGATTCCTCTAGTTTACAGCAATTATGATACAGGCTGGGTTAACGTTTACCTTTTAAGATCTTTAAAGGCTTTACTAAGCAAATTAACAGTGTCAACAGGATTTCTGGGAACTGTTGAAACTACTTAAGAGCACAAGCTGTTTTCCCACACACTAGGCAGGCCAGGGATTGTAAGTGCACATATCTCTCAGTCGCTATTAACAGGACTTAAAACTTGTCATCAATACAGAGTTTGCAAGTTTTGAATCATTCTTATCTGTTTACTTAATATTTCCCTAGAGAATTCTATTAAGTCAGAGTTTTCTAGCCCATTTCTTACTGGGTTTGAAAGTGATAAAATACCTTTTATTTAATTGAGAAATAATTTGAACTTTTACTCATTCAGCCTGGCCTTCCCAGACATTAGTCCAAATTACAATGGGGCAAACTATTCTAGTCACGATATGGAGATTTAAAAAGCACCCAGTTTCCTCTGGTAAGGAGCTCACATCTCAAATTGGACAGTAATGCAGACAAATACAGGCATTAGGATGACAGAACAAAAGACTTAGACACATTAAGTTAAGCTCTGTACTTAAAAAACACTTTGAGGTAAATACCAAGAGGCGGTGAGGTGTGTCTGCAATTGAGAAATAAGATTAACTTTTGAAAGGAGAGAAGGGGTAAGAGCCTGCGGAATCTCAGCTAATCCCCTTCCAAGCACCACAAAAGGGAATGTATCATTGTCTCCATTTTAGGAACCTGAGATCCAGCGTGGCTAAGACATTCACCCAAGGTTATAAGACTAGGAAATATCATGAGTACCCAGATAAGGAAAAAGATGAACTTTCAAAAGAAATAATTCAACCTGGAGAAGTTTTGTAACCACAGGCCAAAAACTATCTTGCTCCAGACTGCACCCAATCCCGGAAGCTGTAACCGAGTGGGGATGGCTTCGTGAGCCACCTGAGAAAGGGGCCTGGAACAGGAGGGGTGGGATAGGAGGTCGGGGGCATCGCCGAGGGCAGAGGCTGAGCTTTGCTCCTCTCAATCCCTGGATCCGTGGTTCAGAGTAGCCACTTGGTGTTTGTCATCAAATGGACAAAAGAGAGAGTGGGTTAGCTCTAGGAAAGGGAGACTCGACGTGAAACCCTGGGCAGGTAGGAGATGGCACGGCCACAGCGAGGGACGTGTGCTGGAGGACCACAGGCTGCCCCGTGGTCCAGGCTAAAGGTGCCTCCAGACCAGAGCTCCAGCCAGAGGCACTCTGCCCCATCCCATCCTGAGGACACCTGGCAATGTCTGGAGACATCTTTGGTTGTCACACATGGGGTGGGGGTGCTATCAGCATCCAGTGAGCAGAGGCCAGAGAAGAGGGCCCTGCCCTAGAGAGAGCTGATGGGATTTTGTGCTCACCAAACTACCTTCACCTCCCAGGGGTCTGGCTTTTGCTCCTGGTGGTGCCACAGTACCTACTACTGTTTCTAGCACCACAATCCCTAATAACAGAGGCCACTTCCACTGAGGTGACCCCTCCCCACTCTCAGCACACTGTGTGCTTGCCATCGAGCAATCCACACAACAACATTGTCCAATCCGCACAACAACAACAAGTCTAGAAGGGAGACAACATCCACATCTGGCCAATGAGGACGGACTCTCAGAAATATTAAGCAACTTGTACTGAAGTCATGCAGCTGGGACATGAATGCACACACTGACTCCAAAGTCCATACTCTTAACCACTGCATTTGACTGTCTCTGTAAAATGATTGCATACTTATACTTGGACCCAGCAGTTTATGTATGTATTCTCATTTAATCTTCCCAACAACCCTGAAAGTAGGGAGTAGGATCACAGTCTTACAAATGAGGAAACTGAGGTTCAGATAGGTTAGGAACTTGTCCAAGGTCATGAGGAGAGCTGGAATTTGATCTCAGGACCATTTTGCCACCATATCACAGCTGTCCCTAAACACAGCAGCTGCAAGGAGTGGGATGCCGTGGGTGATAGATTCCTCTCAAGAAGGAAAGCACTTTTGTTGTAAATTACAAAATCAGCCTCCTGGTTTACACCTGTGTGTCTCCTGAGCCTGGCTAGTCTCACCGTGGAGTACTGGCAGAAACAATTTTCTGGGCCTCCAAGGCTTAAAATCAGGCCCTGAGCCCGAGCACCAACTCCAGGGTAACCCCCAGCCTTCCATGACATCCGTCACTCTGTGACACAAACCATGACAAAATGCAACAACAAAGAAACCAAACTGGCATGCAAACAATTGCAGAAAAATTACAAAGAACACCTTATAAATACCAGTGTGTATAAGCTGACATTTTTGCAGATAGCAACTGTACTGCAAAACTTCCACTTGCAGATTAAAGTTCCCATGAAAAATGCTCCAGTGATATCTTTAGGCATTATTATCTAGACTTGGAGTCAATAGCTATTACATCTTTAACGTCTGCACTGACAACTTAGACTCAGAAGTGTTCCATCAAATGAAGATGAACATTTCGATACTGCTAAGAACACAGGCGTCCTTGAAGTGTGTTCCTTTCATCAGTTCTGCTAGCTTAACTTCCGCCGCTCGTCCCTGGTTGAACTCAAGCAGACAAATCCTGCCCAGCATTGTCCCTGCACTAGCAAAAGTAGAGAGCTAACTGGTTTTCAAGCTGCTCCTTGCATTCATCATGAAGGTACAACTAACTCCTGCTACAGCTATGGCCGTTCATGCCGAGGCAAGGGTTCAGCCGTCTTCTGTTCCCAAATCCTGAAACAGAATTCCGAGGACCTTTACTAATTAGAAAATTACCACTAGATTCATCTTGCAAAAACAACATCTTTCATAAGCAAAAAGTCTAACTATTGAAGGGTAGCTTAGTCTCTCACTTTCTGACACATTGCTGGAAAGAGACCAGAGGAAATTCTTAGGAAGAAAGCAGACTTATTTTGTAAAGCCAACTGCAGGATAAAGAGCATTGGTCACATCGGCATGGAGCTGAACCCTCCACCTTGGTACCTGCACCACGGATGCCTGAAATACTCAGTGGGGTAGAGGGTTCATTTACAAGAGCTAAAGGCTGGGCAAGGGGTAATGACTTAGAAGACTGAGCTTCATGAGTTGTGACAATGACTCTTGTCATTGTCAAGGCCAGGAGCATCGGTGTTGCCCTGGCTCCAGTTCCCTGCAGGAACTTAAGAATAGATTTGACACCTGGACTCCTTAGGTTCATTCAGCAGATGGGGGCTGGGCACTGTTGGCAGCTCTACAGAACAGCAGAGAAAGGCAGGCAAGGCCCTGCTCTCCTGGAGGCGACATCCAAAGGAGAAATTAACAAAAACAGACAAACAATAAGATAAAAATAGATAATAAAGCATGGTGTCATGTCATGTGTTGGGAGGAGACATAGCAGTTCCATTGGAGAAAGCATATTTTTGGTGAAAAGTTGGCAGCCACATTTACATGTGAGGGGAGTTTCCACAAATAGGCATGAATTTGCCATGGATGTGGAAGGATGAGGGCCGGTGAGGCTGGAGCATGGGGAAGAGTGAGGAGAGAGAGGTAGAGGTGCGAGGTCAGAGCTGATCAAACAGACCTTGTCGGCCAGGGCAAAGTGCTGCAATCTGGAAAGAGCAAGCCAACATGTTGGCTTTCTCCTAGATGAAATTTTCGAGGCCAACAGACCAAAGACAAATTTCCTTATGCTTCAGTAGAGTAAAGAGGTCCCAAATGATCATCTCCATTAATGATAACTGATAAGAAAAATGCATTGGTGGAAATTGTGTATGTCAGGCAATGGAGACAGAAGAGGACACGCTTGGTCATGTTTGTGACCTTTATAGCTGTGAAAATAATTACAGCCTCCTTAGGTCTCGAAAGGGACTGTGGCTGGCCTGAGCTCAACTTGGTTAGTGGCCTCGGTAACCCACTCCCTTACACTGGCTTTTCCTTCTTCCCTCGCCCATCTCCCCACTCTCTTGCTTCACCTGGAATCCCCTCCTCAGTAAGCTATCTGCACCCAAGCCCACGACATAAGCTCTGCTTTCACGGGAACCCAAACTAAGATGGGAACCAGGGTGGATGAGCAAAGCAGTGCTTGGACTCTTCAGGTTGATAAGAAACTGGCCTGGTGAAGACAAGAGGGACTGAGGCTGACTGTGGGAACTGCAGGTGCCTGTCCTTGACTCCACGCTAACTGGGGGTAAGGGCTTGCTCAGACGCCTGGAGGTCCAACTCAGAATGGAGTCAGGTTTAGGTTCAAGTCCTGGTTTCTCGCCCAGCTCTGAGCCCTGTAACTGTAGACAAACCATCCAAACTGCCCCCTCCTCCATCTCACCACGAGGTAAATCAAGAAAATGTACACAAGCATACCTTGTAAGTCTGAAAGCACTATACAAATACTATCATTCCCAGAACTCTCATTTGAGAAAAACAAGGACTTAAGTTAATATAGTGCTATCAGAATGATCCATTTAACCAACCTTCCAATTTTCTCTTCCTATGTTTTTTTTTTCCCTATATTTAGATAAAAATGAGAACTAATGGGGAAAAATACCAGAGCAAAGTTCTCCAACTGGTTTGGGCCAAATTTGGCTCCTGCACATGTTTTGTTTGGTTGACAAAGGGACTTAACTTTTTTATTTGTAATTAGTTGCCACTGTTCAGAAATTGGGAGGTTTTATTTACAACCACAGATTCCTGGCTTCTCTAGAAAGATAAGATTTGGCAAAACTGGGCATGCCTCTCTAGGTGGTTACAACTGGCTGGTGGCAATCCCCTTTGGAGAGGATACCCATTTACTCCCCAACTCTCAAAATCCCTGACTTGCCTGGTCCCGAGAGAAATCTGACTTTACAACACTGGACCCAGATTTTAAAATATATTGTTTACCCACAATGCAGGCACCTTGGCACCATTTAAACAGTCACAGCCATGGGACCCTGAGGAGTATGCTGGGGCTGCTGGGGAAGGTAAATCTGGTAAGAGGGGGCCCCTTGCCTCTCCTCCTTGATCCCCTGCTTTCCTTCTCCGGAAGGATACCCCTTGAGCTCGAGGACCCAACCTCCTAACTTAACTCCTGCACTAGCCCTTTCCCTGGTTCAGAGGCTGCTCCCAATGCAGGGCGAAGGTGGGCCCCACTGAGCTGGGGAAATGAGAGAACTTCGGAGTATGAGTTGTTTAGGATGGGAAACCAGGGCCATTTTCAGTAGCACCAGCATAGTTCCAGGTTATGTTCCAGTGATACAGATGACCCTGGAGAGTCAGATAAGATGGGCATGAGCCTCCATTCAAAACTTCTGAAAAAATACTAAAGTTCTTCTCAAGATTTCTGCCAATTCCCAAAGGGGTTTAAGTTCTTAACGTAATCAGGATGGTGGGAGGAGGGTGGGTATGGCAATAAAGGGGTACCATAAAGGAACCTTATATATAAAGGGGTACCACAAAGGAACCTCATGGCAATAGAACTGTTCTATTTGTGACTGTGGTGGTTACACCAACTTACACGTGTGATTAAATTGCACAGAACTATACATACATATACATACAGCTAAGTACATGAAAAAACAGGTGAAATCTAAATACTCTATGATTATCCCAATGTCAGTTTCCTGGTTTTGATATTTACTATAGAAACAGAGACATGAGATGTAGCCACTGGGGCAAACTGGGTGAAGGGTACCCATGACCTCCCTTGACACTTTCTTGCAACTTCCTGTGACTCTATACTATTTTTTAATTCTTATGGTAGACTCTGTCTCTGAGCTCCCAACTCTGGGCTTATTCCATGGAGGGATCATTTCCAGCAGCCCAAGAATGCTGCCCCATTGTGCACTGCAGTCATGCAGATGTGGGACCCAACCCCCTTGCTTGGTTTCTACCCACCACACATGGCACACACACAAATCAGCCCTCTCCCCCGGGCTTGGCATGAACAGTGATGGCTCAGGGTTTGCAGCAGACACACACAACTTCTAATTTAATAAGACACATCTTTAAGCAATATTTCAGTCAATTCACAATACTGTTTGGCCATCCCTCTTTTCCCCTCTCCCTTCTTCTCTTAATTTTCCATGCCCCGCTCATTCAACAAAAAGTAAAAAAGGCATATTCTTCATCTCTAAGGCAGAGTTGTTTAGCTGTCTAAATCAGGATTTCACCTTTCAATCTCAAGTAACTTGTCAAGGTGATTTCTTCCATCAGGACAGTTTCACTCTCAAGGGAAAGTTAGAGGCAAGGTGCTCCAAAGAATGTCATCTCCGCCTAGAGGTGTGACCCCGATGCACCTCTGGTCTCCCACCTTCCTCCAAGAAACCTGATTTATCTCTCCTCCCCAGCTCCCCACGGACTTATGCAGCCTTTACCCAGGTTTCTTGTCCACTATTCAACTGGCAATCTCTCTCATTCTTTCCTTCACAAATATTTGGTTGGCCCCTTCCAAGTACAGCACATATGATGACCCTGAGGACCCCAATATCGAGAGATAACTGTCCTTGCCCTAAAGGAGGGGCATCTGAGCGAACATCCACAGACATGGAAGACAATCTCTTCTCACAACTCCTCTTACCAACCTAAACGTATCATGGCTCCAAACGAAAATTGATTTTTCCCTTTTCCAGAGTGGTGATTCTGAATCTTAATTTTGGAACATGTGTAAATAAAAAACCAGAGGTACTTTTGGCAGTAAAGGTAAACCATGACTATGTTTTCAGCTTCACCTGGAGGCTCTATTTTATATTGTTTCCTTATGGTATACAGCTTTTATAATTTCTACAAATCGAGAAGTTAAAGAAATGTTTGATGCTTATTATTTTACACTAATAATGATAACTAAGCTTACAGGTAATGGAGCCCATTACAGTTATTTTGAACATTTAGCTCTTATAAGCAGGTAAAATTATTGCATAAATTTATTGCACAACTATTTGTTTGAGTTTATTCATTCAACAGGCGTGTGTTAAGTGCCTCATATGCCTCCAGGCACTGGTCCAGGTACTGAGTAAAGAACAAACAACATAAAGCAAAAGAGAAAGAGTTCTTGCCCTAGGGGAGCATATATTTTAGTTACATTTAACATTCAAAGACCATGACCCTTCATTTTTGGTAGAGATGCCAGCAATTTTGAAATTCTAAGAAAAAATCAAGCTGATAAGGGAAACAGAGGGTGCAGTATTAAACAGGAAAGTTGGGGGAAGCAGATGTGGCTCGAGTGATAGAGCTTCCGCTGACCATATGGGAGGCCTGGGTTCAATCCCTGGGACCTCCTGGTGAAAAAGAAGGAGAGAAAGTGTACCCACGTGGCAAGCCATTGCCTGCACAAGTGCCTGCACGAATGCCTGCATAGTGAGCCAGTGCCCCACA
Source organism: Dasypus novemcinctus (assembly GCF_030445035.2). Classification (NCBI taxonomy): domain Eukaryota; kingdom Metazoa; phylum Chordata; class Mammalia; order Cingulata; family Dasypodidae; genus Dasypus; species Dasypus novemcinctus. Next base: position 61,118,303 of record NC_080696.1, on the reverse strand, counting down.
CAAGTGAGTCACACAGCAAGATGATGACGCATCAAAAAAGAAACAAGGAGAGAGTCGAGGTGAAGCGCAGCAGAAACCAGGAACTGAGGTGGCTTAGTTGAGAGGGAACCTCTCTCCCCATCAGAGGTCTCCAGGATCAAATCCCGGTGAATCCTAGAGGAGAAAAAATGAGAAGAGAAGACAACACGAATAGCAAAACAGCAGAAACAGCAGGGTGGGAGGAGGGGATGGGGGAAAATAAAGAAATCTTAGAATAAATAAATAAAATAAATAAATAGGGAAGTAACAGCGTGCTTGGGATGTCTGAGGAACAGAAGCAAGAGGCCATTTACTGGGGCTGGGTGAGAAGAGTGAGAGAAGGGAGGCTGGTGGCACCCCCACTCTCATGGTACATGAGGGCCACTGTAGAGGCTCTGCATGGGGCATGGAGATCTTTTGAGATGAGGTGGCTTGGATTAAGATGGGGAGCAGGGGAGATAGACATGGTCAGATTCTGGAGACATTTTCAAGGTACAGCATCAGGATTTGCTGATGGCATGGATACAGTGGGGAGAGAAAATACTTCTAGATATAGGGCCAGAACCTCTAGAAGGATCACCATTAGCTGCATGGGGACATTGTAGATGATGCAGGACTGGGAGAAAGGTCAAGAGGTTTACTCAGGATGAGGTATATTTGCCCATTGGATGTCTTGAGAGACAGGGAACAGGCAGGTAGATAAAAGAGAATGTGGTCAAGGCGAGCACTTGGTCTGGAAATGTACATTTGGGAGCCATGTACACACACAGTACATTGAAAGCATTGAAATTGGATGACATCACCAAGGGAGAAGGACTCCACCCTCAGTTCTTGTTGAGGGCCAGGAAGAAGAGGAAGAAGCAGTGCAGGAGACTAAGCAGTAGCCAGTGAGGAAGGAGAAGAACTAGAGGTATTGGTTATCTGGGATGTGAGCTGTGTTAGTTTCCTATAACTGCTGTAACAAATTACCACAAACTAAGGGGCTTAAAACAAACAAATGAATTCTCTTATAGTTCTGGAAGCCAGAAGTCTACAAGTCAGTAGAGCTGTGTTCTTTCTGGACGCCCTAGGGGAGAATCCATTTCCTTGCCTTTCCCAGCTTCTGAAGGTCACCTGCATTCCTTGGCTCATGGCCCCATCCTCCATCGTCAAAGCCAACAGCATAGCATCTTCCAGTCTCATTCTCTCTTCTTCCCATTTCAAGGTCCTTACCTTAATCACACCTGCAAAGTGCCTTCTTCCATGTAAAGTAACATATTCATAGGTTCCAGGGATTAGGGTGTGGACAACTTTGGGGGCCATTATTCAGCCCACCAGGCGAGTGGGAAAAAAATATATATGGAAGAACAAGTGACCAACAGCACCAAATGGCTCTGACAGGTTGAATATGGCAAACCCTAAGAACAGAGCAAGGGCCCATCAGTGTGGGGGTCACTGGTGGCCTTGACAAGAGCAAGAAGGGACAGCTTCTGCAAAAGCAGGGCATTCTCAAACTCTCCGCAGCATTAGATATTGTCAAGTACCTATACCACTTCAGGTTTTTATACTGAATTAGCAGCCTCTAATTAGCATCTAATTGGGAATGACTTAATGCTGCCAATGAACCTGGCCCTTCTGCTAATACTAACCTTAGTTGAAAAATATAAGATTATAGCACTTTGTTCTATGTCAGAAGATTTAGGGATATAATTTTTTAAAAAGAAGGTTTATTTTACAACTAGCAAAAGAAATCTAAAACATAAAGATTGGAAGGCCTACAGAATTCCGATAGCACTTGAATAATTTAAAAACAAATAGCATGTTGCATAAGTGAATGAAAAATAATAAATTAGCTAACATTTACTTCACAACTACTATATCCCAAGCATTGTTATTTTTAAGCAATTCATATGAATTATGACATTTATTCTTATACATGTATCTTATGTTATATATTTATTCTTATGTATAGTAATGAAATTAGGAAGGTAATTATGCTCAGTTTACAGATAAGAAAATAGAGGCTGAGAAAGGGTGAGTGACCTGTTGAAGGCCACGCAGCTGGTAAACTGAATACAACTTTTACTACTATGGTAAGCTGCCTCTTGATGCTGAATGGCAGTTAAAAACTTGGGCTGTAGAGACAAATGAGATATGATATATAAACTCTCAGGCTTTAAATTTTTGATCCTCCCAAATTTCTCCCCAACAACAAAAATAGATCACCCATAATTGCACTACTGAAAGAACATGTGTAAGAAGGGAAAAGTGGTCCATCACATTTGCCCCTTCAGCACCCCACCTCCCAAATTAACTACCATTGATGGGTCAGAGTACACCCTTCTGATTTTTTCCGCAAGATGCTAATTTTCAGATCCCATTTAATTAACTTAAATTATTTATTTTCATTTAATTAATTTAAGTTTCTTATTTACTTCCAGATGCTTCTTCATGTTTAAGCAAGAAATGGTTCTGGGATGTTCTGGAAGTTTCTGGAACATTCTAGAACACACATGGCATACTAAATTCCCTGTACCCTGTCTCTTTCCTCCTCACAAACATTCCAAAGGGTTTTAATAATTCCCTTGCATGTCTTAATTGTCCTAATACATCTCACCACTGTGGCGAAGTCCATGAGCAGTGTTGAAGTACTCTAATGAGAGTACACCTTCCCTGTGTTCATACCAAAGTTCAAAGTATAATGTATCAAAACAAAGTTTGCCCAACAGGTTAACTGACCTGTTCCAAAACGGACACTCCTTTGCAATCCATTGGTCAAAATAAGAGTGATCACAATAACATTTTAGGCGAAAGACCTAGGCTGTTTATGTACTTTTAGGTACAATTTATCCCTATAACACTTTGAGGAGCCAAACTTATCACACACGTAAGAGTGGCTTAAAAAACAGTTTATATACCAGTTGCCAATCAGGTGCCAGAATAATAATAAATAAATACAGGAACAGCCATGAAGAAGAAAAAACTTGTCTACTCTCCAATTCTAATAACTGACAATACAGTCAGTAACTTCCCAGTTCTTCTTCCTTAGAATTGAGTGGATCACAGTAATGTGAGCAGGTTGAATAGTACTGACATATCTTAATCAGAGTTCCTTCCAAGCCTCACACGTATTAGCACAAATAGGCCTATAGTCCATCTTGGGAAATGGTATATTTAGAGTGTCAAAGTTGGACATTCTGGGTTCCAGGTTGCATTTCAGAAAAACTCTCTGAGCACCTCATTTCCCAACAATGTAGATATCAGACTTAATTATAAACACCTATTGCATGAATGGACAACTACTGTATTGAACGAAGAAAAGACCTGAAACTTGAGGCCAAAGGCAACATTTAACTGTTCAGGTAAATATCACCAAGGAGCACCAAAGAATAAACCACCATGACATTTATTTATGTAAGACTGGAGGACAGAAAAATGAATGTATGCTTGAGAAGCAGTAAAGAAGAGTGGGTAAGGGTAATGGATTTGACAAGATTTGACAAAAAAGTCTTTCGACTGGAGTTCACTGTTCTTTTTATTCTAGGCTAAATGCAAGTAGCTTTCGTTATACTCTATTCAGATTCCCTAAACAACAGGAATTAAAAGTTTAACTGGTAGACACTGCTCTACATTCAGGGTACAAATGGGATTACATCTCTCTCTTTTTTTCTAAATAGTTCCCCCAAGATCCACATGCCTGTTAGCAGGAAATGTGGCATGTCTGTGTTGAGGTACCCCACCCCAACTATGACCCAAGAACAGAGAGAGGCTTAGAGAGTCCACAGGTGAGGATCAGTTCAGGTTCCAGAGCCCAGCAGAACAAGGAACGGAGGCAGCTCAGTAGGCAGCATCTTCTCACGGTCAGCTACAGCTCTAAAGAGCCAGCACGGCTATGAGGAGGCCTCGCTGTTCTAGATTCTTCCACAGAATGCCAGAGATGAACCCACTGCCTTAACATTAAGTTCGGCCTAAAATATTTGGGCTCCAAATACTGCACTTAGACCTTTCAAAGCCATTCACAGGCAGGGGCCAGGGTGGCAGCCTGGCTCAGGAACCTGCTTTAAGGCCAGTTACCTCACAGCCTGAGGGTGGACAGCTTTCCTGCTTTGAGGTTCACACAGAAAGGACCGTTACCTTCCCTGACTGGTGGGGCTGCCTGGGCACTGTTCGAAGGACTACCTTTTGGGGTATCACCCGCCCCAACGTCTACCTCCTGAAAAAGGCTCCCTTCAGCGGTGGCAAAGGGACTACTGCCCTTCAATGGAAGACTCTGCATCGACTTCCAAGATGGCCACTCCCCTTGCCCCCCACTCCCAGGGACTTCCTTCAATGATTCCAAGGGGAATGTCTTCCAAAAGTAAAGAAAACAAAGTAAATCTCTCGTGCAACTTCCCACTTTAGAGGCAAAGTTTAGAAAACTGTGGACTTACAGCTCCTGCTTCGTCTCCCTCTTTCCCTGAGGTCTTCCACCCGCGTCACCCCTCTCCCCTTCAAGGTCACAGCTCCTCCTGCTCCCCAAACTTTCCATCTCTCTCCCTCCAAACTCCCTATGTTTTCCCCCCTCCAGGGCTAAATCAGTTCCCCCTTTCCATGTCTGTCCTCTCACTGGCCTTATATCCCTTTTTTTAAAAAGTTTTTTAATCCGTATTTGAAATTTTCTAAATATGAATTTTTAAAATAAATACTGACAAAACTTTCTGGCCACACGAGTGTTACAACAATAATGTGAAATTACCTGAGAAGGCACTAAATCGGTGGTGATTGCTCAAGCAGAAAAACTCATTTAAATGATTTAAAAAGTTATTATAACACACTATTTTCCCAGTGACCTTCAAATATTTATCTTCTCCATATAGTACATATCCTGTAATAGAAACCCTAGACTTAATGTGGAAACGAGTGATCCAAGAATCTAACTAACAAAAGCATTACTGCTTGAAAATACTGAATTTGGTGCTGTCTTTTGTACTATTGAAAATGGAAAAAAACCCCAAAATCTGAGTACTTGTTTTGTGCAAGAATATGACCAAAACAGAGCTACAAGGGGCTGTGGAGAGTGGGCAAACATCTAGAAAGCCCTCTCGCAGATGCAGAAAGTCTCCGGCTGTGGATGAGAAAGGATTGGTTACCAGTTGTGGGAAAAGAGGCTCAAGCAAAGGCCGTTTCTTCATCAGCATCCAGTTTTGAGGCTCCACTGGTTTTCGAGACCAGTCTCAGCCTCTTCTGCAAGACAGTGCTCTCCTTGGAGTTAACTCTTCCCCATTAACCTTCTGCTCCTCAGTAGCTCATTCTCCTCACCCGTCACTATCCCTCACTCCCCCACCGGCTCACGTGTTTTTTGGGAGGAAAAAAAACCCTGTATAAGGTCTAAAGAGCTAGGAGAGAATGAAGGCCCTCCTGAGGCCCAGCCCTTCCTTCCCTTTTCTGCCCCGTCTCCCCGTGTTGGCCCTTTCTCCACTCAACACCCCCACCCCGACCCCAGTTTCTTTCCTCCGGCCTCCTCGTTCCCTTCCTGCCGCCAGTGGCCCCCTGTCCTGTTCAGGCTCTGCTTCCTGGCACCCCTCTCCCTCCCGGGTTTCGCTGCGGCTCTCTCTGCACCGCAGGGGTTTCCCATACAACCGAGCATCTCCTCGCACCTCCAGCTTCCCCCCCAAGGCCCTCAGACTTCTCCCCATTTCCCACCTTTCCCAGTCAACTTCTTTTATTCCCTCATCTTCTATCCGCCCTCCCCCCCACCCTCGGGCCCCTCCCGACCGCCAGCAGGCCCCGAGTCTCTCCCAAGTCCCCAGAGCCCCTCTCTGGAGCGTCCTCCACCTCTGACCTCCTCCTCTCTGTCCATGTGCCCGTCTCAGACCGCCCCCCCCCCCCCGCCCCCGGCCCTCCTGGGGTCCCCCCTTTCCTCCACTCCCTCTCCCTGGCCAGCCTCCCACTGCCCCGGCCCCTCGGCGCCCCCTTTAGGCCCTCCTTTCCCCTCCGCGTCCTCGCCCTTAGCCTCGCTGCCACCCCAACTCTCAGCGCCCCCTTCTGGTTCCTCCCGCCCCTCCACTTCCCCCCCTCTCCCACCCCGGCTCCTCAGCGCCCCCTCCAGGCCCTCCTCCCCGCTCCCCCGCCTTCCTCCGCCCCTCAGCTCCCGCCACGCCGCCCTGGCTCCGCCCCTCGCACGCCGCCCCCGGCGCCTTTCCCGCCGCTGCACCTGCGCACTGCAGCCTTCCCCCTCGCGCCGCAGTCGCGGGGCCGTGGCTGCAGCACGCGGCCGGGCTGTGGACGGGGCGGAGCCCACGCAGGACGGGGCGGGCCGGCGCCCAGGCCACGCCTCCCGCGGTGAGGGGCCCGCCCCGGGGCCGAGCAGGGCTGTGGAGCAGGGCTGTGGAGCAGGAGGGGGTGGGCAAGGCGAATGAGGAGAGGCCGTGCTGGAGAGGGCCGGAGAGTGGGGGCGCTGCCGGCCCCAGCAGGGGTGTGTGCTGGCCAGGTCTCTGTGGATGAAGGCCACTAGGCCCAAAGCCTGCCGCGTTCAGAGGTCCCAGTCTAGAATTATGCATTTGCGGAAAGCCTGCTCAGGCCCAAACCTCCCAGGCCTAGAAATGTGCCCTGCAGAAAGCCTGCCCAGGCCCAAACCTTCTAATCCCAGAAATGTGCATTTGCAGAAAGTCTGCTTAGGACCAAACTTTCTAAGCCTAGAAATGTGATTTGCAGAAAGCGTGCTCAGGCCCAAACCGGATAATTCTAGGATCCTTTGGAGCAAGGCCTGCTTTGGCCTAACTCCCACTTGGGCTCAACCCCTCCTGGGCCTAGGCTGGGTCTACTTAGTCCTCGTTTTGAGACCAGGACCTTGCAAAGCCTTGATCAGAACTGTTAGAGGCTTGCTTTAGTCTGTGGAAGAGGAGAGCTTTTGATGAGCTGGATTCGGGCTGCGGTTAGATGTTTATGTGAGGGGGAAATGTGGAGCCCTGGATAGGTTACCTCAGATTTTAAAAATGGTTGTTTGCTTGGGGAAACCCAATATCCCTTATAACCTAGAAAGTTGAGCAGGGTGAGCGTGTGGGCTATAGAGGTTTGTAAGGAGAGGCTCCAAAGGAGGAGCTTATTGACATACTGGGGACGGGTGCTGGAGGGGAGCTGAAGATCAGAGAGATCTCAGGGTCCAGAGATCTTGGGACTATCTCTAAAGCCCTGGGGAAGAACTGTCCATGTTAATTGTTGGGAATTTAGAGGGTTTTCAGGATCTGTTACGGAGAGGCAAAAATGTTTGGGGAAGTTTTGTCTAGGGGAATTAATGAAAAAGGCATCTGAGGTCTCTTACAGTGTGGTGAGCAGTTTGGGGGAGTATGTGGGACAGAAGACTGTACGCGCTAGGAACCAGGTGAACAATTGTTTGGGTGGTTTCTTGGTTTAATGAGGAAGATGGTTTAGGTGTCCAGCAAACCTCTAACAAGAACCAAAGCCTGCCAGGCCCAAACGCCTCATGCCCTCCGCCGACTGCTACTTTCTCCAACAGGTGAGTCGTCATGGCGGCCGCAGAGCCCTCCACCCCTTCTGAGCAATTCACCAAAATCAAAGAACTGGAGTCGATGCCGGTAAAAGCCCTAGATGGGGAGGAGGAAGAGAAGGAGGGCGAAGTGTGCAGGGCGAAGGAGTGTGCGAGCTTTGGTGAGCTGGAGACCGAGTGTGCCCGCGAGCCTGTCCAGGACAGGACCCCTGAGGCGGAGCTGGAGCTGGTGCCGGCCACCGCCGAGGACAGCGACAAGCACATGGTGACCCTGCAGGCCGTGCACTTCGCCCCCCATGATGTGGAGCTGCAGGACATGGGCTGGCTGGCCCAGCACCAGGACGGGCTGCAGGTGATGGTGCAGCCGGCCGGGAGCGGGGTGCCTTCCCTGCTGTGGCTGGGCGAGGCGCCCCAGTCCACCCTGCACCAGTGTGTCGCCATCAGCATCCAGGAGGAGGTGTACGCGTTGCAAGAAATGGATGTGCTGCAGATTCACGTTCTGGAGGAGAGCGTGGAGGTGGCCAGTGAAGGCAGTAAGTGCGCAGAGAGCCTGGCTGAGAGCCCTGGACTGATGAAGGTAGAGCTGGTTTTAATAAGTGGACCCGATACATGAGGGTGGGGGGCGATGAAAAGTGTTTTTTTTTTAAGTTGCTCTTGGTGCAGTATCACGTATGGGCGAGCTATTTTGCAGTTTAAAATTAAACACAGTGAAACTGCTTCCCAGGAAACTCCTGGAAGACCGTATGTTCTCTTTTTAAGACTTTAAAAAGTTACACTAATTTAGAATACACAAGGTGATGCTAAGTAATTTTGGTTTCACCGTGTTCTCTTGGGCAGTATAATTTTTGTTTTTCGTTATGGGGATGATGATTTCATCAAGGCAAAGAGTTTAATCTGATTGTAATCAATAGCATTATATTTGTTTGAATACTTGTTTTGTTTATCAGCTTGATAAAGTTCAGGAGGAGGACCAGGTATTGGCAGAGGGAGAAATGGTTGGAAAAATGGAAGAACAGCTCTTTCTTGTGGAGACGAAGCCAGGAGATGAAGCAAGAGATGAAATTGTTCTGACAATTTCAGACTTAAGTGCAGAAAAACAAGAAGATAAACCTTCATCCAATCAAGCAAATGTCGAAAAAGCCAACTCTACAAGAACTCAAAGAAAGACAAAGGGTAGGTCAGTTCTTGTGAAAGAGACTTCGCGTGAAACTAGCCTGCGGGTTTTCTTGTTGGGAAGGAGCTGGTAATTGAAATTATAAGTGGTCGACTTGTTAGGTGCTTTCAAAATGTCTGGAAATGGGAGAAATTTTCAACTAATGCTCTCTATTGTGCACCAAACCCAAACGGGTTTTGCATTTTGCACACAAATGTTTTAAAAGCACAATGAAAACCGTTCCTGCAGAGAATCGTGCAGAGGCGCCGATGCCAGAGCCTTGGCTTCTGCTTTCTGGTTTGCAGTCCCATGAGGGTGTGGTGACGTGTGTGTTTGTGGGGGCAGGCAAGTAATTACAGAACAGAGTGGTGGTCCCTGGCGGGGGCGAGATCACACTTGGGGTGGGAGGAGGAGGCATCACTTCCTCAGGAGGCAGCACAGGCGGTTCTGGGAGAAGTGGCCCATCTTCTAGGGGAGGCCTGCAAGGAGAAGGGGGACGAGGAGCCCACAGGGGCTGGTGGCAGGAAATGGCCTGCGTGACGCTCCGGAAGTGTGTGGCTTCATGCACGAGGGTGGGCAGCTCTTCGTGGGTGGGTGGGGAGGGGAGGTGCCTGGAGAGGTACCGCGGCCAGACCAGGAAGGACCTGGAGGCCATCCCGATGCCCTGTTAAAGCCAGGATCACATCCCAGCAGCCCACTGGGAGAATGTGGTTCTCAGAAGTGAGTTTTTGACTTGCTATATTTAAAAAATATATTTTATATGAGTTTTCCACTCATTTAAATCAAGCCGTTTCACCCCCGAAATCCCAGTTTCTAGCTCATTTTTTTTTAAAAGCCATATCTGTACGCACTAAGCGCCCGCCCTTGGCCTCCTGCCTGGCAGGAAGGCGACTTTTGCCTGCACAGACTGACCCTCCAGCGGGTGGTGCGGTTTGAGCTCTTCTCCTGGTGGTTGGGGATTGGACCTGAGAACCTGCATTTTCTTATTTGCTCCCCTTGGCTGGCTGCCAATAAGCCCGGCAGGCCCCGGGGCTGAAATGCAGCAAAGTCAGGAGGCAAACCAGCAGAACTGCCCTTCCACAGGGATGGCAGCTCCTGTGCTCAGATGGGGACTTGTCAGCCAAGCTCCCGAATGATTGGCCAGTATAACCACACGCACACTGGAAGCCAGTGCCCCCTTCAGCTCTGCCCTGGGGAAACCGATACATGCATGGCCCTGCGCGGACAGCGACTCAGGGATCCGGGCAAGTGGCCACCTGGGTCGTTGTCTCAGATCTCCGGTGCACTTTTGCATGGGCACAGATCTGGAAGAAAAGATTTGCTGGGGAAAACTATAAGACCCAGGAGTGTAGAAGGAAAGGAAAGTCATTGGTATTTAATGGGTTTTTCCCCTAATTAAAACATGGTCTCTAGAGAAGCCTCCTAAAATGTGACAAAGAGTGAACGGAACAAATAACAGTCTCTGTAATCTCTCCTCCCAGATATAACTGCTCTTAGCATTTTATTGTAACTTTTCCAGTGGAAAAGATTTCTTCCTTCCTGCACAGCTTTAGGGTGAGCTGGGAAGGACCGCAGAGGGACAGAATCCCTGATACAGCAGGGGCTTTTTGTGTGCGATTTTTCTCGGCCCCTTGATTCCCTTTGACTTCACATTTCTGTGTTATTGATGTTGTCTTAAAACTTCAACTCATGTGGGGGTTCATGGGTGTTTTGTAAGGCAAGGCTTGGGGATTCGAGGGTCCCTGGGTGTGGCCTGCAAAGCAGAGCTCTGCCCTGACTTCCAGTCTGACTTTGAAAGGTCTCCTACGGTTGCTTTTGAACACACAGGCCCTTTGAAAGGATTGCATTGATCAAGGTCAGTTTCGTGTCTCTTGCATCTCTAAACAGCGTTTCATTAGATGTGCTGTTTTGTTTGACCCTCCTGTAAATGGAACCATACTGAACATTCTTGTGGGACTGCTTTCTTCATTCACTGCCATTTCCCTAAAATCCATCCATGTGGTTGCAAGTGGCTGTTTCTTTTATTTCCACACCTGTTTCGTACTCTGTGTCATAATTTAGTCATTCCACTGTCAACGGACATTTGGGTTGCTTCTGGTCTTTGCACATGTTTCCTGAAGGCCCTGTGCAGGAGTCGCTCTAGGGCGCATGCATGCCTAGTGGTGGACTAGCTGGGTGAGCAAATCGCTATCCAAAGCGGCAGGTTTCCGATCGCCTTCATTTGTTTACTGCCTCCCAGGGTCTCTCCTGTGACGTGCCTGTTCATGTCTTTTCGCCCACTTCCCTGTTTGGCTGTTGGTTTTTTATTTAGCAATCTGTAAGAGCTTATTACGTATTCTGGATGTTCTTTGTTATTGTTGTTATTTGCTTTGCAAATATCTTTTCCCAGCGCATGGCTTTGTTTTTCACTCTGTTTATGGTGTGTCTTGATTGAAAAAAAAGAAATTTCTAACTTCATGGTAGTTGAATTTATCAGCATTTTTCTTTCTGGCTCGCATTTGTTTTTTGTATCTTATTTAAGGATTTGACCCCATAAAGTGTGGGAGCCCTATATGATGGTATGCCTGTTTGTTTTGTAAGTTGCCAACTTTTACTGTACATGTATTATGTATGTTCATATAGGAATTATACACTTCAATAAATTTTTATTCTTAAAAAGAGAAAAAAAGAAAGCTACCCCATCTCCAAGTCATAAACATATGGTTCTATGTTGTCTTTTGAAAGCTGGAAAGTTTTGCCTTTCACATTTAAATCTTTACTTCACCAGGAATTCATTTTTTTTGTGAGGAAATGAGGTACACATTGTTTATCTGTGCTTATTGTTTTTTTTCTCAGTCAATATTGCCAGAGGATTGTCAATTTTATGAATCTTTTAAAAGAACCACTTTCTGGCTGCTTGATTCTTCACTATTGAATGCTTTTTGTTTATCACATTGATTTCTGTGGGTTTCTTGGTTTCCTTCCTTGTACTTTCATTTAGTTTAGTCTGTTATTCTTTTTCTAACATCTTAAGCTGGATGCTCACTTGGCTCACTAATTGCCAGCCTTTCTTCTTCTCTAGTACAAGCGTTTAAGACTATAAGGTTCTCTGAAAATATGCATTATCTCTATCCCACAATACTCGATACTATTTCATTATTTGGCTTGTCTTTAAAATTTTTTATTATGATTTCTACTTCGACTCTTGATTTCTGGGAGTGTTGTAACCTTCCAAACACGTGGGCTTATCGATTTCTAACTTAATCACGCTGTGTGCAATGCATTCTGTGTCCTTTTGTTTTAGATGTGTATTCGGTAAACACCATATAACTGGATTTTCTTTTTAATTTTGGGCTAACAAGCTTTGCCTTCTACTTGGAGTATTTAGTCAGTTGACATTTATTATAGATCTGATGTGTTATATATACATATTTATTTTGTATTTACATATGATATGATATAGAAACTTGTTTCAAAGGAGATGAAATTCACATAACAAAATTTGTCATTTTTGTCACTTTGAATGTACAATCAGTGATTTTTAATAAAGTACAAGGTGGTGCAATCTTCGTTACTGTTTACTTCCAGAACATTTTCGTCATCTCAAAGAGAAACCCTGGACTCATTAAGCAGTCACTCCCCTCTTCTCCCTCCCCCAGGCCCTGGCAGCCCTGAGCCCACTTCCTGTTTCTGTGGATTTGCCTATTCAGGACATTTCATGCAAAAGGAGTCATACACCTAACAATACGTGTCCTTTCACATTTGGCTTTTTTGACTAAATATACCATTTTCAGGGTTCATCCACACTGTAGCATGTGCAGATACTTCATTCCTTCCTAAGGCTGAAAAATGTTCCATTGTATGACTAAACTGCATTTTTGTTTGTCCATTCATCAGTTGATGGACATTTGGGTTGTTTCCATTTTTTGACTATTATGAATATGCTGATCAGTTCATTTTTTGTCATTCGTTTTTCTTTCTCTTCATTCGGTATATCTTTGAGTTCATGGATTCTTCTGTCTGCTCATATCTGCTGTTCAGTCCCTCTAGTAAGTTTTTCATTTCATTTATTGTACTTTTCAACTCCAGAGTTCCTATTTTATTCATTTTTATAATGTCTGTCTCTTCATTGAAATTCTGTGTTTGGCACGACTCATTCTCATGGTTTCCTTTAGTTTTTTTAGACATGGTTTCTTCGAACATATTTAAAAGATTTAACATCTTTGTCTAGTAAGTCCAGTGTGTGGACTTGTGCAGAGACAATTTCTATTGTTTGCTTGTTTTCACTGAGTATGGGCCATATTTGCTTGTTTCTTTGCATGCTTCATCACTTTTTGTTGAAAACTGGACATTTTTTTAAAAAGATTTATTTATTTATTTCTCTCCCCTTTCCCCTCCCACCCCGGTTGTCTGTTTTCTGTGTCTATTTGCTGCATCTTCTTTGTCCGCTTCTGTTGTTGTCAGCGGCATGGGAATCTGTGTTTCTTTTTGTTGCATCATCTTGTTGTGTCAGCTCTCCGTGTGTGCGGCACCATTCCTGGGCAGGCTGCACCTTCTTTCGCACTGGGTGGCTCTCTCCATGGGACACACTCCCTGTGCGTGGCGCTCCCCTACGCAGGGGATATCCCTGCATGGCAGGGCACTTCTTGCGCGCATCAGCACTGCGCATGGGCCAGCTCCACACGGGTCAAGGAGGGCCGGGGTTTGAACCGCGGACCTCCCATGTGGTAGATGGATGCCCTAACCACTGGGCCAAGTCCACCGCCCGAAAAACTGGACATTTTGACTATTGCAATGTGACATATCGGGAAAGCAGATTCTCTCCCTTACCAGGCTGTGGTTGCTGATTGTTGTAGTGAGTTTGCTGGTGTTTCTGAACTACTTTTTAAAAGTGTGCACCATTTGTTAGGTGTGGCCACTGAGGTTTCCGTTCCATTAGTTTAGTGGTCAGCGAATGATTGGACTGAGAATTTCTTAAATACCTGGAACCAAAAGAAATCTGCCAGTCTTTGCAGATGGGCTCTAGGGGAGCGTGGGGGTCTACCTTGAGCACTCAGCCAGGCAGCTGTTAACTCCAGCCTTGCTTTAACTTCCTGCTCTGCAGAGCCTCAAAGTCAGCCAGAGGTGAGAGCTCAGGGCCTTCCAGAGCTTTCCCGAGCTTGCACATAGCACTTGGGTCTTCTTGATTTCCATGAGTACCTCAGAACTTTTCAGAGTCCTTATTTGCCCATCTCATTCCCAGCCTTTCTTCCCAAGATTTTGCTCTGTCTGATGTTTGCCCCAACTATTATCCACTGCCTGTAAATGTTTCTGACAATTGCCCCTCCAACCCCCAGGTACCTGCTTTAGCACTGGGTGAGTTCCAGGTGAGGTGAGATAGAGGCAAGCCCTTTGAGCCCATCTTCCAAGGAGCCCCAGACTGGTCAAAACCCATAATGGCAGTTTTTGCCAATGAGGTCCATTCAGCTCCTGCCGATGCCGGTACTAGGAACTAGATTATTTTCATGGCTCCTTTTGAGCTAGGTAGTGGAAGATGGGACCAGGGTAGGTTAAAATGCCCTGAACCTTTACCAAGATTCAGCCAGTTTTTATGTTGTTTTTTATTATGCTGCAAGCTTTGGTTAGTTTGTAAAGCTGGAAAAAGTTGATTCCAATAGTTTTTGCCAGTTTTTCATTGCTTTTATGGAGGCACAGATGTTGGAGTTCCTTATTCCATCTTTCTCACTGATAACACAGCTACCTTCTGCTTTTGATCAGTCTACAATCTAAAGTCTTTGTAGGTCTGGTTCTTCCGGGGGTTTTTTTTGTTTGTTTTTTCTGTCGACTCTTCTTCTGGCACCTTGTTTATTCACTGTGAACCCATTTTTTAAAAAAAACTTTATCTGTGACACCTTTATCTTTGAAGTCTGGGATGAAAGTGGCTTCTTTGAGGGATGATTTGTACTGGCTTCTGCCAGCCACTGACAAAACCATCCTAAACCCTGCCCGCCCCCCTCCATGGACACTCTCAGAACCACCCCGGAAATGTTCACCGCAGGCAAACCTTCTCTGAAGACAACTTCAGAGGGGAGCATTTTTCCCCTGCTGTGGTTCTAGACCAGCACAGTCCAATAAAACTTTCCGTGATGGTGATATGTTCTCCATGGGGACTGAATTTTAATTGTATTTCATTTTAATGACTTTATATTCACATTTAAATAGTCACCTGTGGCTAGTGGTTGCTGGTTGGGCAGGTGCCATGCTGTCCTGCTTCCCTCGCAGTCCTGTGGCAGGGGCGGGGCAATCTTTCACTCACCTGCATCCCATTAGACCCCAGCCTCATAGGGGCCTCTCTCCTTGGGATCCCCACTTTGGGGAAGTGCTAAGCTTTGTCCCCTGTGACTCCCCCAGGGCATTCGAAAACATTAAGGCATTTTTCCCCTGGCATTTTTATTCTTTTCAGCTTAAAGGATAGTCAAGGTGCCTTGGGCACCATGTGGCTGGAAACCGATGTCAACCCATGTTTTAAAAGCAGAAACGTGTTGCTTGCTGTCCAAGAGCATTTTGCCCTGAGCTGTTTAAATCGACTTGTACACAGAAATAGTGCATTCTGTTGTTGAGTTACCACAGGAGGCTAAAAGGGGATGTGTCAAGTCACCTCTGTGGGTTTAAATGGAAGTTGGACGTTTGCTTCCAAAGAGAGATTTTTGTAAATACAGGAACCGTCTTCTCCCTGCAGGAGTAAAGCAAGCCTTCTGCTGCGATACCTGTGACTTCACCTCGTCTCGAATTTCGAGTTTCAATCGTCATGTGAAAAGTCACACCAGTGACAAGCCCCACATGTGCCACCTCTGCCTGAAAACCTTCCGGACTGTGACGCTGCTGCGGAATCACATCAACACCCACACGGGTGAGGGGCTGGGAGGCGAGCCCCCCCCGCCTGACGCCCGCCCCGCGTGGGCAGACCACAAGCCCACCCGTGCTACGCTAAGAGACAGTGGGACGGCTTTACACCTTAATTTTACCTTGATTTCTCGAATTTTGCTTAAAAGCATTAAGTGCTGCAAAGATTTTCTCACATGTATCTGTGGGATTTGTAGTTGGAAGATCCTCTTCTTAGTTGCTAAAGCATTTGAGACAATACAACTTGTAAGTTATAAATTCCTGGGAAGCTTTTGGGTTAAATCTTGTCTTAAAAGCATAAAATGTGTTTTTACAGGTACAAGGCCCTATAAGTGTAGTGACTGTGACATGGCATTTGTCACCAGCGGAGAGCTTGTGCGACACAGACGTTACAAACATACTCACGAGAAACCCTTTAAGTGCTCCATGTGCAAGTACGCTAGTGTGGAAGTAAGTGCACCTTCTGCCCAGAGCCGCCGAGACCTTCCTGCGGCACCGCTGCAGCAGCTCTGTCGAGTTACGTTAACAGTAGAATGGGCTCTAAAATGGTTTTCCCTAAAGACGTCATTCATACAAAATCGATGCAGGAAATTGTATGTATTCTACTTTCTAAATTTAAAATAGGAAATTGGATTTCTCTTTTTCTTTCATTACCAATTAAAGAAAGCAATACATAAAGGTGTGCAAACTGCAGCAAAAAATTACTTGTGCTCGAAAAAATAGTTCCCAGATGTGTTGGAAAGTTCTAAGTCTTCTAAGTGGTGCGCATTACCATGGACTCCAGGTGTATTTGCAGATGCAATCTGAACTTTTGGCGACTGTTTTGTTTGCTTCATTGCCATTTGAATAGACACAAAGCAACATGCTTGAAAATTGAAGCCTGGCCATTTTCCACCCTAATTACAGAGACACTGTCCTTTCCAAATTTTGGTCACAAGCCACATTCATTGCGACTAGATAGATTTCTACCTTCTGACAGGTCTCAGTACTCTAAAGAAAAGGGCGCAGAGCCCTAAATTTACTTTCTGATGTCCATTTTCAACCCATTAATTTTTTATGGCCCCACCATTTATTAGGAAGCAGGCTGGAGCCTACTTTTGAGCCCAGTTGGAAAGGAATAAACAATATACTGGAATGGAACTAAGGTAAAGGGGAGAGCTGAAGTTTAAATATAGGAGTGATGCAACCATTTTCATAAAGTAGGACCTTTCACAAACAGGGTCAGAATTTTATTCCAAGGAATCTTTTCCTGTTACTGCTATTTTTAAAAGTTATTTCTCATCCGAGGAGAAGGCCAAGAATGTATTTTGACAATACAAAGTAAAGGTTTCAAAGCACAAAGCCAACTTAGAATCCTGAGCCTGGAGTGAACTTGTAGCTGGTGTCCCGCCAGGGCCCAGGGTCGCTTCCTCAGGCCCTTTGAGACTCTCTGAGCCCGGGCAGCCCGCAGCCTGGGGCTGGTTTTCCTTGGCACTGCCACTGCCCCCTTATCCAGACCCGGGCAGTTTCTAGGTTCCTTCTGGCGGACAGAGCCTGCTCCCCCTGCGGCCAGCTAAGAGGCCAGCAGGGGGAGCTCTGGTGCAGGCGCGCCCACTTCCCAAGGCTTTAGCGCTGCCCCTCCTGCCTTGCCTGGAGCTGGCAGCCCAAGGAGGTTTTCCCTGCAGCCTTCTTCCACCCCCTGCACCCTGTACGCAAGCCCTTCATGCTCTAACTTTGAAAAGGGGTTTTGTTTTGCTTTCTATAGACATCCACCTTGTAAAAATCTAGGCTGGCCATTTCGTTTTGGATATGATTTCCCGTTCTAAGTCTTCTCTTGTTCTTGAATGTTCTTTGCACCTATGCATGCTTATCACAGTGCTCTGGAACCAGAACCAAGTGTAGCCTCGCTAAGATTATGAGCAGGACCAATGAGGGCTTTTCTAGCATCTGTTGCCCAAAGATGAGAGTCACCTGCCATTTCCTGCTAAAAGCAGGGATTGGCCTGCAATAAGCAAACACCCGATAAGAAAAGTTCCAGAAGGTAATAAAACAACCAGACCCCCCCCCAATGACAATTACTCACCTTTTAACTGACTGTCTAGAATATGTACTTAAATTAGAATTAAATTTTTTGTACTTAAAAGCTAGTTCTTACCAAGAAACCACTGACACATGGTACCTTGGCTTAAAATCAAGACAGGCCTTTCTCAAGTCATGTACCATGGTTCTTTGGGCAGGTAAGCTGGGGTCCACAGGACTTGTAGCTCATACAGATAGCCTATCCATTAAACAGTGAATGTGTCTAGCACTTTATTTATGAAAAAGAAAATTATCTAGCCTCTATGCTTTCGGAGGGTGATAGAAATTTTGCATGCATTGAGCGTGTGTTGCCTTAGAAATAAAAACAAAATCACGTATGACACTAAGGAGCTAGATTTCAATTCTCCCTTTGTAAAAAGAAATCAAACATGAAAATCTCTTGAAACCACTGTTCATGCAGATCTTATACATACGCATTGAATGAAATAAACCTTCTGCAACAGAAAGTAAAAGTAATGGCTTGTTCCTGTTTTTCAGTGTGTCAGATCAGCTCTGTTAGAGATGTTAAAAGCTGATTCCTAGAAATACTTTTCTAATGCTGACTAATTTAAAACTCTAGAACTTGAAAGTTTCCATTGCACAAAAGTATCTTTCCATTGTGTAACAGGCAAGTAAGTTGAAGCGCCATATTCGTTCTCACACCGGGGAACGGCCCTTCCAGTGCTGCCTCTGCAGCTACGCCAGCAAAGACACCTACAAGCTGAAACGCCACATGAGGACGCATTCCGGTAAGGGTTTTTCACGTTTAAGATCACGTGGGCATTGGTTTCACGGTTGCTGTTTAAGTGCCAGAGCTTTTCACAATTTACTCTGCATTGGCAAAATTGAAGTTCAAGCATAAAAGAACTGCTTTGTGCCACTTAGACCTGGGGATTTCCATCTCCAGCTTCGCGTGCATTTAGCCTTAAACAGGCCACATCCATGCGTTGCTGTCACCCCAGCCCTTCCAAGGACAACACCGTTAGGTATTTGCTTCCATGGTTTTCCGGGTATTTGGAAGGCACAGCATAAAAACAAAGTTTGCTGGCTTCGGAAGGTGCCCGCTTTCTGTGTTGCTGCCTAGAAGGTTTCCGTGAACTTCTGGTTCTTTACACAGCCCCATGGGTATGAACCGACGGGGCGGGCGGGACCCAGGCCTCAGAAAGCCTGCCGTCGGGGCCGCTTGAGCACTCGGTGACACGGTGGCCGCGCAGTTTAGGCGGCTTGGGCCCCCCGGGTTTGAAGCACAGTACAGGGGCAGGAGGGAGGTCTCAGCGACCTTCTCGGTCCGACCGGGCGGGGGTGGCTTGCCCTCTGCCTCCCAGGCGAGAAGCCCTACGAGTGCCACGTCTGCCACGCGCGCTTCACCCAGAGCGGGACCATGAAGATCCACCTGCTGCAGAAGCACAGCGACAATGTGCCCAAGTACCAGTGTCCGCACTGCGCCACGATCATCGCGAGGAAGAGCGACCTGCGTGAGTGGCCCGGGGCTCTCCTCTTCTGCGGCCCTGGCCGGGCTGTGCAGCTGCCCACCAGCCGCGCTGGGCTGCGCGCCCCGAGGGCCCTCGGCCTTCGCCCTTCTCCTGGGGAAGGGTTTTTTTTCCGAGGTCCTGTGGTGCCACCTTGTGGCTGGACTGCGCAAGTGCCTTCTTGGGCGTTTTCAGCGTCCTGGCGGGGGGCTCTCTGTAGCAGGGATACACGCAGCGCGCGCCCGTGGGCATTTTAGCTCACAAAGCCCTGTCTGGGTATTGCTTTAGTCTGTGTGGGGCCTGCTTTTACAGATAAGGAAAGTTCGAGTGAACTGGCCAAGAGCACATGACCTGGCGGTGCTAGAGGCGGCCAGGTGGGAGGTCCTGGCTCTGGGTAGCTTCCCCTCCAAGGGTACTCGGCAGGCATTTCTGGAACACTGGCTGTGATGCTAAAAGCACCAGGAGTCGAGGCTGTGGAAGTAAGAACCAAGGCACAGCTCTCCCTTAAGGCGTTGCCCAGAGAAATCATGGAGACCAGATGCTGTTTTGAAACACTTCTGAGAGGGTGGCGGTGTTTAACCAAGTCTTACCTTCTATTTTTCATCCTGAGCATTCTGTCCCCATTACCTTAGCTACCAGCGCAGAGCAAAAAGAGCCCGGCAGGACTCAGTAGGGCGCAAGGGTCATGAGCGAGATGCTAAGAACAGATCTGAGACTTTTTGGGCATGTGGACAAGCAGTATGGCCTATGTCCCCCCCAGCGGGCACCTGCTCCGTGGGCCCCCATCGCGTGCCGTGTGTGGCACACTCCTGTGGCTGGAGGAGACACCGAGCCCTTGAAGGACCGTGTCAGTGTGCGTTGGGGCTCCCTCATGTGGGCCATTGGCTATTTTTGTTTGGCCTCTTACACAAAGGATCACAAAGCCACCGTGATTTGTATCCGGTCCATCCTAGAGCTTGCCCAGTCACACCTGCCTGCTCTGTCAGGTCCACTGTGACACAGGAAATGGTAGGGCCATAACTTCTAGCACAGTGCCTGGACTTTTTTTTTTTTTCTTTTTCACTGTTAGACTTTAGGTTAAAATGCAGCAGTTACATCTTCATTACATAAAACCACCTTAATATTATCCTGAAATTCCATCCATGCCCTAATAAGGTCCTCAAAGTGCTTTGGGAAAGAATCACTCTAGGGGAGCAGGTGTAGCGCCGTGATTTGAGTGCCTGCCTCCCATGACTGAGGTCCCAGATTCAATCCCTGGTACCCCCTGAAAAAAAAATCACTCTAACAGAGTCCCCTCTGACCTACCGTGTTTAAGATTTACCTCCAGATTCAGACGGCGTTTCAGCATGCTCTTCCTTTCGAGCAGTGGTTCTCAGCTGTGACAATTTTACCCCCCAGGGCACATTTCCCAAAGACTGGAGACACTTTTGGCTGTCGCAACTGCGAGGGATGCTTCTGGGGTCTCGTGGGTAGAGGCCAGAGATGCTGCTAAACGTCCTAAAATGCACAGGAACCCCCTTCCCCGTACGGAACTAGCCGGCTCCCAGGGTTAAGTGCCGAGGCTGAGGGACCCTGATTTAGAGCGTTGGGGGGAACCAGCCTCCCAGGAAACACGACTCGGCAAGTCCCTGACGCGTCTCTCTCCCAGGCGTCCATCTGCGCAACCTGCATACGTACGAAGTGACGGAGATGAAGTGCCGCTACTGCCCTGCTGTCTTCCACGAGCGCTACGCCCTCCTCCAGCACCAGAAGACCCATAGGAACGAGAAGAGGTTCAAGTGCAAACACTGCAGCTATGCCTGCAAGCAGGTACTGTGTTTCAGTCCATGGGGGGGAGGTGCTGGGAGGCAGCAGCACATGGAAGAAGGGAAGGCTGGCATGGGATTCTCTGTCACTCTGAAAATAGTTTTTAAAAAGTCTTGCTTTCATCTAACAGGACGTACCGCAGTAGCCATAAGCCAATACTTTCAAAGCAGTGATTCCCCAAGCACGGTTCACAGACCCCAGCAGGCCCCCGAGACCCCCATGGGGCCACGAGAGCAAAACCGCTGTCCTAGTAACGCCAGGACGCAACGTGACCCTGGCGCTCAGTTGATGCTTGCACCGGTGGTGCAGAAGCAGAGGTGGCACCTGAGCCCATGTGAAGCCGTGACACCAAATGGGACCGCTGTCTCCATGTTCGTCACTTTCTTGTACTTGCAGCAGAGGCAAGTGGCAGCCTCACTGCAGAATGTCCTTGAAGACGTGCAAGGTCCTGACATCCTTAAATCCTGGCCCCGCCCGCTCGTCTTGTCACGGTTCTTGGGTGAAATGGGAAGTCCACGTGAAGCACCCCTGCCACCTGCCAGCGGCTGCCTCTGTGGGACTGTTTGAGCTTAACCGTGGAGCCCCATTTCACAGAGCCCCATTTTCACCGAAAGGAATGACTGGCAGACAAACGTGGCTTATTCAGTTACTGGGTTTGGCAGATGTTCTCTTGGAATGAACAAAGTGAGCCTGTCACTTTGAGGAAAGTATTTGTTGCCATGATACAGTTTCAGAATTCAAAAGAAAATTAGAATTTTGGCAAACTTAGAATGACTCCCGTAAGCTTGACAGCTTTCCAATACTTACAGACTTTTCTGATGAGTTGGGGGTAGTTTTAAGAAAGGAACTTTTTAAATATTGTATAATGCAGTTTAGCAACATTTCGAAGTTCTCCATCACCCAGGCAACTGATGTTTCCCAAATGACCAGTGCATAATGTTACAAGAGCATGCCTGCCTAAAAGTTCCACGCAACATTCAAGATGGACCAATGGATTTTTAATGTAACCAAATACAAAAAAGTACTTTATATGGTTTCAGATTCTCTGAAACAACCAACCTTCAAGAAACTACCACTTATTGACTTTTGGTATAATATCAAAAAAGAATGTCCACAATTATTTGAAAAAGCTATCCAGGTTCTCCTCCATTTTCCAGCTAGTGTCTGAGAGACCCAATTTTCCTCATATACTTCCACCACCACAACATACCCCAGCAGACTGAAGGCAGAAGCAGAGATAAATTCCAGCTGTTTTATTTTAACAGGGTTGCCAGATGTAGCCAAGTGCAGATGTCTTGGCAGTTCCATTCCTAGGTGTATGCCCAAAGGAATTGAACTTGAGCAGGTCCTTGTACACCTGTGTTTGTAGCCATGCTATTCACAGTAGCCAAAAGGTGGACGCAACCCAAGGGCCATCAGCAGGTGGATGGGTAAACAAAATGTGGCACATATATCCAGTGGAACCCTGGTCATCCGTAAAAAGGGGTGAAGTTCTGGTGCATGCTGCAACATGGGCGAGAGCCCTGCAAAATATTGTGCAAAGTGAAATAAGCCAGACACAAAAGGACAACTATAGTATGATTCCACTTTTATGAAATATCTAGAAAAAGCAAATTCACAAAGACAAAAAGTAGATTAGACAACTCAAAATCCCAAACATTACCGGAGGATGGGCAGGGGACATTGTCATGTGATGGGTACAGGGTGTTTGCAAACTTTAAAGAAATTTTGAAATAAGTTACCAAAAGAAAACCAGTGGTGACAGACGTGGACTCTGGAGCCAGACCGCCTGGGGGAGGCCGCACTCTGGCTATTTTGCGATGTTGGACAGGAGATGTCGTCTTCACACCTCAGCATTCTCACCTGTGAACTAGGGGTGTGGAAAGAGTGCTTGCCTGCAGGTTTCAGGAGGACCAGAGAGTTGGCACAGGTGGGAGCCCTGAGGTACCTGGTCTGCTGCAGGTGCTCAGGAAATGCTTGCTGTCTTGTTTGCTGAGGAGAGAGGGCCACCAGACAGGTGGCCTGAGAACTGCAGAGTCACCAGGGCAGGGGATGAGATGGGGGCTTGAGCAGGGACAGGTAAAAAGGTGGCTGAGAGAAAGCTCCGAGAGCCCAGCTGAGTGGAAGCAATAAGTGTCATTTGTTAAAAAAACAAAACCAAACCACTGCCTACCCAGTAAAATCTGAATTTCTAATAAAAGCAACGAATAGTTTTTTAAATTATAAGTATGTCCTGAATACTGCAGCCTGTATTTTAACGGCTTATTAAGCTAGCCATTGAAGAGATTTTAAGAAATACAGGGAAGCAGATTTGGCTCAACTGATAGAGCATCCACCTACTATACGGGCAGTCCAGGGTTCAAACCCAGAGCCTCCTGACCCGTGTGGTGAGCTGGCCCACACGCAGTGCTAGTGCATACAAGGAGTGCTGTGCCATGCAGGGGTGTCCCCGCGTAGGGGAGCCCCACGCGCAATGAGTGCGCCCGCAAGGAGAGCCGCCCCATGCAAAAAACTGCACAGCCTACCCAGGAGTGGCACCGCATACACGGATAGCTGATGTAGCAAGATGACACAACTAAAAGAGACACAGATTCCTGGTGCTGCTGACAAGATTACAAGCGAACACAACGAATGGACAGAGAGAGAGCAGACAACGGGGATGGGGAAGGGGACAGGAGAAAAAATGCCAATTGTCTCCCTATTTTGTTTTAAAAAATAGATTTTTACAGTGACATGTTATTTATGTAGTTGACTGGTTATTCTTTTTAAATGAATAAATACTTTTTTAATTCACTGGTTTTAATTGCTAAAATGGTAGTTATTCATCACAATCACCCGCATAAAGAAAAGCCCTTTGGAATCCTCAGTAATTTTTAAGTGTGTAACGAGGTCCTGAGATCAGAAGTTCCAAAACTGCCGCTCTGAAGCACTGTGTGACCATTCTGTCACTGGTTACAGAAGGTGGAAATCAATACTGTGTTTTGAAGTGATGTAAATAGTAAATGCTTTAAGTAAAAGAGAGAAGTTTCCTAGCAGATTTCAAGCACTGGCGTTTTCTGAGGCCCCGGGGTCACATTTGATGAAATGAGCTAGAAGAGCCTCCTGGCAGTGGCTGAGCCGTGGAGAGGAGGGCCGCCGGCGCGGGGCGGCGTGGCTGGGGGGGCGCAGCAGGCCCTGCGCGGCGAGCCTGGGCGTTCGGGCGTGCTCAGCAGCTCTGGGGGAGCAGGTGGTTCTCGCGTGGGCAGTCGAGGGGATGCAAGGAGCGCGAGGCAGGTGGTGTGCGGCCGCGTGAGGAAAGACGAACCGGGAGGTGACTGACGTAGCGCAGGTGTGGCCGTGTGCTTAATCCAAATAATCGTAGTGTTTTCAATAAAAAAAATTTGTACCTCCGCTTGACTCTGTTTTGTTTTCAAAATTCCCCAAATTATCTACTCACTATAAATCTTAGTTCCAATTTTTGGTAACTTCTTTGCCAAGAGCTAGTATTTTCACCTTTGTGCTTCTTACTCAAATATAAGAGTGGTTAAAACACTGTTGGAAGGTAGGAGAAAAAAATGTGTGGACCCTTTACATACTTCCAACCCAAATGTCCTCTGAACTGAAACTCTAATATTAGATTTTTAAGTCTGCAGATTCTGCTTGCCCTTTGTAAACTCAGGTAACTACAACTAACTATACAGAAGTAGGGACCTGTTTTGGAGGGGGAAATAATTACCATTTCACTCCCCAAACTCTGCTGCCGCACCCCCCATAGAACTGAAGAACTGGCAGGAAATTAATTTTAAGAACTTTGTACCCTGATGGCAAGGACTCTGAGTTTGTCTTGTAGAAGGCCGTACTCAGAGAGATTTAGTGGTACTTTCTCGAGAATGTGTTTGGAGTACGCTCATCATTCGTAGTTCGCTCATCACTGGGAAGGAGAAAATATCTTATGCAATAACTAAGGTCTAAGAGTCAAATAATCCTGTAATTAGATAAGCTGTTCTCTTCCCTTGCCTCCTAGGCACGCCATATGACAGTTCACGTACGTACCCACACTGGAGAGAAGCCGTTTGCCTGCCTCTCCTGCAGTAAATGTTTCCGGCAGAAGCAACTTCTAAATGTTCACTTCAAGAAATACCATGATACAAATTTCATCCCGGCTGTTTACAAACGCCCCACATGTGGCAAAGGCTTTTCCCACTGGGTGAGCTTACCTAAGTCATACTAAATCCTCCCTGGAAAGATTCCACCCCAGGAACGTTTAAACCTGATTGTGAAACCTGCCAGGACAGAAGGCAGCATCTGTCAAACCTTAGAAGTGCTCATTGATTTTGGAGGGGCACAGAACTCCTGAAGCATCTCAGGAAAGTGTGGTTCCCTCTTCCCTCAAAAAAGGACAGTACTGCACACACAATCTTGTAAATACTTCCGGAGAGTTCTCCAACTCCCTAAAAACCCACGTGCAGTGAACCCTCTTTTAGTGTAATATTTAAAATGGTTGCTGAGAATTCGGTTTAGGCTACTTTACGATTTTCAAAATGTTGCTTAGATGTTCTTAGACTAGTGCTCTTGGTTCTAGGCTTAGAAATAGACTGCACTTTAATTTTATTCTTTTTAGGTGGTAGATTGGATATCTGTTGCTGTATTATGAATTACCTCAAGACTTAGGGGCTTTAAATAACAAACATCTCTTTCTCTCAAAGTTTCTGTGGGTCAGGGGTTTGAGAGTTGCTTACCTGGGGGGTCTGCCCGGGTCTCTCATGAGGCTGTGGTCATCCCCGGCCTTGTGGGTGGGGGCTGCCGCCTCCCGAAGGCTCGACTGGGCCGGGGATCCGCCTCCAAGATGGCGCCCTGCCACCTGGCCCTCTCCACAGGGCTGCTTGAGTGCCCTCACAACACGGTGGCGTCGTCCCCCAGGGCAATCAGTCTGAGGGGTGAGGAGGGGTTGAGCGTGCAAGGAAAAAGTCGCCGTGCCTTTTGTAACCTAGTCTTGAAAGTGACGTACCCTAACTTCTGTTCACTGGAAATGAGTCACTGTCGGCCCACACGCAAGGCGCAGGGAATGAAATCCTGCTTGTAGGGAAGAGTATCAGGGCGTTTGGGAACTTTTTTTTTTTGGAGGGACTGGGGATCGAACCCGGACCTCGTACATGGGAAGCAGGCGCTCAGCCGCTGAGTTCCATCTGCTCCCCAATGAGAGTTGTGGTTTTTTGTTTTTGTTTTGTTTTTAGGCGGTACTGGAGATTGAACCCAGAACCTCGTACAGGGAAGCAGGCACTCAGCCGCTGAGCTACATCCGCTCCCTGTGAACATTTTCAAACCACCACATTTGGTCAGCTAGATCACTGGAAATATATGCCTCAGCTCAACTTTATAGAAATTTTGAATGATCTGAAAGTTGGCTATTTTTATGGGGAAAAACCTTATCCTTTCTCTTAACAGAAAATAGTTGCTTTGTGTTTTCCTACATATTGGGATAGTTCCGGAACAGTAAAGAATGCTGTTCAAATAAATTTCAAATAAAAATGATGGCAACACTGCAAAAATAGTATTGTTAATGTGGAGTTAATATTGTAAAGGACCTGCAGGGTGAAAAACCAGAAAGCACAGAAAAGCCCATCTTGTAGAGTACCTCAGAACCTAAAATCAGAAGTTTTGAAATTTTTTTCTTCCATCCAAGAAAGCATATTGGAACTTTTATTATAAATAGAATGTACAAGGAGCTCTTACAACTCAATTGTAAAAAGGCAAATAACCCAATTCTAAGAGTGGGCTAAGGATCCAAAAAGACATTTCTCCAAAGAAGATATACAAGTGGCCAATAAAACACATGGAAAGATGCTTAGCATCATTATTCATTGAGGAAATGCAAATCAAAACCACAATGGGATCCCATTTCACACCCTTGGATATAATAATAAAAAAACAATAACAAGTGTTGTCCAGGATGGGGAAATGGGAACTCTCCTGCGTTGGGACATAGAATGCTGCAGCTGCTTTAAAGAGTTAAACATCTCTTAAAAGAGTTAAACACAGAGTTGTCATATGACAATTTCACTCCTAGATATAGGCCCAAGAGAAGTGAACAACATATGTCGACACGCAAAAAAACTGTACACGAATGTTCCTAGCAGTACTATTCATAATAGTCAAAAGTGGATTCTATCCAAATGCCCATCAACAAGCAATAAACAAAATGTGTTCTAGCCATAAAAAGGAATGGTATGCTGATTCATGCTGCAACAGGAATGATCCTTCAAAACAATATGCTAAGTGAAAGAACCACACACAAAAGGCCACCTGGTGTATGATTCCATTCGTATGAAATAGCCAAAGGAGGCAAATCAGTAGACAGAAAGTGGGTTAGTTGCCAGAAACTGGAGGGGGATGAGATGGTGAATGACGTTAACGGGTATGGAATTTTTTCGGGGGTGTTGAAAATTTTCTAAAATTGATTGTGGTGATAGCTGCACAACTTTGTGAATTTACTAAAATCCACTGGATTGTGCAGTTTAAATGAATGAACTATATGGTATGTGAATTATATCTCAATAAAGCTTTTTTTAAAAAAAAGAAAGTAAATCTGGATACTTGAATCCAATTTACTTTTTAACTAGATGCCTTCCCCCCAAAATCAGGAAAAAGTTACAGATGTCCCCTCTTACTACTCCTATTCAACATCGTACTAGAAGCCCTACCTACTGCAATAAGACAAGAATAGGAAATAAGAAAATGTACACGGTTGGGAAGGAAGAAACACAACTGTCTCTTTTCAGAAATGTCATGATTGTCTATTAAGAACCCCCCAAAAAAGCAACCAAAAACCTGGAATTAATAAAAATTACAGCAAGGTTTCAAGATACAAGTTTACTATATATAAGTTAATTGGTTTCCTATATGCCATCAGTGAACAATTGGAATTTGAAATTTAAAAAACAGAGCACCATTTACATTAGCACACACAAAAAGTGAAATAACTTATAAATCTAACAAAATACACTTAATATCTATATGAGAAAAAACTTCAAAATTCTCATGAAAGTAACCAAAGGAGACCTAAATAAATGGAGAGAAATTCTGTGTTCATGGATAGAAAGATGCAATATTACTAAGATGTCGGTTCTTCTCAAGTTGATCTATAGATGGAACGCAATCCCAGTCAAAATCCCACCAAGTTACTTTGTGGACATTGACAAATTTATTCTAAAGTTTATATGAAAAGGCAAAAGATCCAAAATAGCCAACATAATACTGGAGAGAAGAACAAAGTCAGAGGACTGACACTGCCCAGCTGTCAAGATGTAACTATAAAGCTGCAGTGATCAAGACAGCATGGTATTGGTGACAGAATAGACACACAGACAGTGGAACAGCACAGAAAGTCCAGAAATAGACCCACAAAAAAATCAGGTGATTTTTGGCAAAGAATAGAAGGCAATCCACTGGAGAAAGGACAGCACAACAAATAGTGCTACAACAACTCAACATCCACATGCCAAAAAAAAAAAAAAAAAATGAACCTAGATACAGACCTTACACTTTTCACAAAAATTAATACAAAATGAATACTGGACCTACATGTAAAATACAAAATTATTCACCTTCGAGAAAAGAGAAGCAAGGTGGCCCTGGGGTTGACGAGCACTTTTTAGATACAACACCAAAAGACCGTCCACACAGGAATGCATTAAGTTGGACCTTGATAAAATGGAAAATTTCTGCTCTGCGAAAAACAGAATGGTAAAACAAGCCACAGTCTGGGAGAAAATATTTGCAAAATACATGTCTGATAAAGAACTTATATCCAAAATATACAAAAACTCTTAAAACTCAATAACAAGACAACAACCCAATTGAAATTGGGCAAAAGATCTGAACAAACACCTCACCAAAGGAGAAATACAGATGACATCTACAGATCAGAGGAAATGGCGCTCAGCATCCTATGCCATTAGGGAACTGCAAATTTAAACAACAGTGTAGGCTCCCACTGAGCACCTATTAGAATGGCTGAAATCGCCAGCGAGGACCGGGAGCCAGGGGAATGCTCATTCACTGTTGGTGGGAATGCAAAACGGTACAGCCACTTTGGAGGACAGTTTGGAAGTTTCTTCAAAGCCAAACATATTCTTACTCTATGATCCAGTAATCACATTCTTGAAATTTACCAAAATGAGGTGACAATTTAAGTCCACAGAAAAACCTGTCCTCAATTGTTTATGGCAGCTTTATTCATAATTGCTCCAAACTGGAAGCAACCGAGATGTCCTCCAGTAGACAAGTGGATAAACAAACTGCGGTGCAGCCACAGAGTGGACTATCAACAATAAAAATAAATGAGCTATCAAGCCACAGGAAAGACACATAGGAACCTTAAGTACTTTATGCTAAGTGAAGCCAGTCTGAAAAAGCTACATGTTCTACGATTCCAATTTTCGAAAAGGCAAAACTATAGAGAGACAGTGAAGTGATTGGGATTGCCAGGGCTGGGGGTGGGTTAGGAAGATAAGATGGAGCACAGGGGTTTTAGGGCAGCAGGAGATTTCTACAGTGTGGACATGTGCTATTATGCATTTGTCAAAACCTGTAGAACTGACAGCCCCAGAGTGAGCCCTAATGTAAGTGATGGACTTTAGTTAATAATAATAGATCGATATTGGTTCATCCTTTGTAACAAATGTACCACACTAATGGGAGAAGTTCATAGTGTGAGAAATTGTGTGTGCAGGGCGAGGGTGTATAGCGGACCTCTTGACCCTGCTCAGGTTTTCTGTAAACCTAAAACTGCTCTTAAAAAGTCTGTGCATAAATTTTTTAAATGAATTGTTCACAAATTTTAGTTTTTTTTTCACAATACCTGCAGTTGATCTCCAGTCCAGACTGTCACAAGACCCCCCCCACCCCCCACCCCACCCCAGTCAGGACCCTGCTCTGGACTTAATCTGTCATAGAGGGAGAAGGTGGGGTTCTCCTTCCTTGAACAGTTTTCTGACTCAGAAGTTTGTCTTATTACTTGGCCCTCTTAGTCACAAATAGCCTAAATGTAATGTTGATTTACTTGAAATCTTAATCCACTTGCTGCTGTCAGGCTGGATGGGGGTTGTTTATGTGTTTGTTTTGCTTTGTTGTTAATACAAAACTGACGTCAGGAATTCCTAGCCGTGAACTTCATGAAGTTGTAGGCACGTGGCGTGTGCGTGCTTCACTGGGAAAGGAACCATTGCTTTGTCATACTCTTAAAGGGATCCCTTGACCCCAAAAGACTTTGTTTCTAGATAATCATGGTATAAACCAGGCGCTGGCAAACTTTTCTGTAAAGGGCCAGAGAGCCACAACTCTGTGGGCACCCCCTCTGCCACGACTATGGGCTCCGCTGTGGTCACGAAAAAGCAGCCTCGGGCACTTCTTAAGTGAACGGATGACTCTGTTCCAATAAAATCGACCTCACAAAAGTCCTTGGCAAGCCAGACTTGGCGTTCAGTCCATAGTTTGTCAACCCTTGGTATAAACTATAGAAAAACACAAAATGGAAAAAGTTTAAGTCACCTGTGATGCCCTCCTCCGCTTACATACGGATCCTTCTTTCTTCCACCCATAAACCAGGAGAATCCCAAGCTCTGTGCCAGAACCATTAGACAGGGTGTTTTACACAATCAGCAAATGCACGGCCGTGTCACCAGTATTCAGTTTTACATGGGAACTTTTCAAATAGTGAAAATAGTCGGACTTGTTTTAAACTATCCTAAGTGCTTATTTGTATATAAGACAAAACCACTGTCAGCCTAACTGGGAAGTCTTTGGCTTCCTTTTCGTTCTGCATGTTGCGTACAATTGTCATAACTTCCCTCCAAGAGCTCCATGCACAGTAGGAAAGCTGGTTGAGGCTGTAAAAGCTCTGCGGTATATTATTCAGTTTCCATAAAATTGACGCAAGTGGAACTTCTGGTCTAACATCAAACCTCACTTCAGAGAGTAGAAGCATTCTAGAAAAATAAATTGTGTTTTCTCTTTGACTTCTATTATGGAAAATACTCAAAACAAGCTAGTTCATGGCTAGACCTAAACACAACAGAAGGGGTTGCCTCTAAGTCAAGGCCAGCTTTTTGTGCGAGATACTATGAAGTCCATGCGGCCCCTCTTTTCCCAGAGCCTGTTCCTCTAACCATGAGTTCTTAAATGCATCCCTCTGGTGACGCTGACTTTGTGCATTCTTTGTGTCATTTCTGCAACAGAATAACGTGAGCAGACATTCAGAGAAGTGTGATGCGGGGCAGGAAAAGCCTGCTGCCTCGGGAAGAAGAACGGAGAGGAGAGCGACGACCCTGAGAGCTGGGCAGGAAGACGGTACCACCACTCACATGAATTATCTTTTTTTTTTTTTTAATGTAATTTTATTACAGAAGTCATAAACTCACAAAACAATAAGGCATGTGTAGAATTCCCATGCAGCACCCTTCACCAACACCACACCATTGTGGAGCATTTGTTACAATTATGAGATAATACCATCAGACTATTACCATGAACTCTGGTCTATAACATACATTTGGCATCTTTTTTCCATATCCCCCTATTGTTAGCATAGTACATCTTTGGCATTGATGCAAGAATATTACAGTGTTGCTAACAGTAGTCCATAAGTTACATTAATTGTATTTTTCCATGCTTCTCCACATTCCCATCACCCTGAAAAAGTGACGTATATCCGTTGTAGTTCACAGAAGGACATTTTTGTATTTGTGCTATTAACCACAATTCTCATCCACCTCTTGGTTCACTGTTATTCAGTCCCTAAATTATTCTCTAGCTTGCTTTCATTTGACATTTACATCCCTAGACTACCCTTTTCAGCCACATTCCCATTTGTAAACCAGCTGCTACTCACCGTAATGAATTACCATCAAATCTACTTCCACACTTTTACAGTCAAGTTAATTAAAACTTCTACATACATTAAGCATCAGTACTCCTTCACAGCCCTCCTCTTATCTCAAGGCTTTAACTCCATGTGCTTAATCTTCATATTTAGTTCATATTAGTTGAGACCATGCAATATTTGTCCTTTTGTGTCTGGCTTACTTCAATTAGCATAATGTCTTCAAGAATCATCCATGTTATCATATATGTCCCAATTTCATTTCTTCTTACTGCAGCATAGTATTCCACCATATGTATATACATTTTTTTCACATTTTTTTCATCCTCCCCCCCTTGCAGCTTTTTGCGTGCTGTCTGCTCTCTGCGTCCATTTGCTGTGCATTCTTCTGTCTATATTTTTTATTTATTCCCACCCCTTGCAGCTTGCTTGCTGTCTGCTCTCTGTGTCTGTTTGCTGCGTGCTCGTCTGTGTTTTTGCTTTGTCTCCCTTTTTGTTGTGTCACCTTGCTGAATCAGCTCTCCGTGGTGCCTGCGGGCCAGGTGGCACTCCACAGTGCCCAGGCCGGCGGCTCTCCGCAGCGTGCAGGCGAGCCTGCCTTCACAAGGAGGCCCCGGGATGTGAACCCAGGGCCTCCCATATGGTAGACGGGAGCCCAGCTGCTTGAGGCACAGCCATTTCCTCTATACCACATTTTGTTTATGCATTCGTTGGTTGATGGACGCTTGGGTTGTTTCCATCTTTGGGGAATTGTGAATAACACCACTATGAGCATCAGTGTGCAAATGTCTGTTCGCATTACAGTTTTTCAGTTCTTCTGTATATATTCCTAGTAAAGCAAATGCTGGATCATATGGCAGTTCTATATTTAGCTTCCTGAGGAACTACCAAACTGTCTTCCACAGAGGCTGCACCATCTTACCCTCCCACCAACAGTGAAGCAGTGTTCTTATATCTCCACAGTCTCTCTAGCACTTACTGGTTTCTGTTTTTCTAAATAATGGCCACTGTCTGCGGTGTGAAATGATATCTCATTGTCATTTTGATTTGCATTTCCCTAATTGCTAGCAATATGGAACATCTTTCATATGCTTTTTGGCCACATGTGTTTCCTCTCTGGAGAAATGTGTAGGTCTTTTGCCCATCATTTAATTGGACTGCTTGCTCTTTTATTGTGAGTTGCACGATCTCTTTATATAGAATGGAAATCAAACCCTTATCGGAGCTGTGGTTTCCAACTCTTTTCTCCCATCGAGTGGGCTGCCTTACCACCTTCTCGAGTACCTGAATCACCTTCTAACCTGATGGGATTTTCCGGTCGTGGATGTTCCTGGGGTGGCTTGGTGCCAACCCGCGATGGCAGCTGGCCCGAGGCCCAGCTCACTGCTGCGCCCGACTCTGCGGGCAGAGTGTGGGCAGGGCAGAGGCCCACTCAGTTACACACACACACGCGCGCGCATGCACGGCCTGCAGGACACGTCAGCAAGGCTGATGATGAGCGCACACTCACTGCGCTCCAGCACCCCTGCTGGTCCTCTCGGCGGAGCCTTCCCCTGCCTGGTGGGCAGGGCGGGGCCCACCTCCCCATCCTCTGGCCTTGGGGAGAAGCGAGTTCCCGGGTGGGCACAAAGATGGGCAGCTCCACTGTGCTGAGAATCGTTCTGCCCTGGCGGGGCAGGCCTCTGCCTTGCGCAGGTGCCTCTTCACGTTCTCCGTCCTTGTGTACGAGCGGCCCAGAGTTAGAGAGCGCAGCTGGCAGCCAGCCAGCCTCACAGCGAGAGCTCCTGGGCATGTCACGCTCGTTCTTCAGCATGACCCTATGTGTTTATTCCTTCCTCCTTCCCTGACTTGTGCATCTTCTCATGCAAAGCCAATGGCCCTTTCCTTCTTTCAGAGCTGCTGGTAAACTAGAGGCTGCCTGCATATAGCTGCATCTCAGATAAACAACAAATACTTGTTTGGTGTAAGTATGCCCTCTTTGGGCCATACTTATACTAAAAATGATTCCTTGCTTATCTGAAATTCAGGTTTGACGGGCGTCCTCCAGTGCCTCGCCTTCCTCTTGGTGGTGGGTTTGTGTCCCCTTTGGTAACGCTGTCAGCGCGCCAAACACCTCCTCGTCTGCCGCGCCTCTTCTGCTGGCAAAGCCACGAGCCCGCAGGAGCCTCCAGCCTGCTCTCTTCTCGTCCCTGCCCACACGGCAGGCTGCCTTAGTCATCTGGGTGACAGAGTTCTCCAAATCAGGTGGCTCAAAGCAGCAGGAAGGTTCTGGAGGCCAGACATTCTCCTCACCTCTGGTGGGTGCCAGCAACCTGTGGGCACTGGCCTCTGCTCCGGCGTCACGTGGACTTCTCTGGTGTCCCTCTGTGGTCAGTCTGTGTCCAGGTCTCCCCTATCAGGACACCGTCAAGGGCAGGACGGGAACGTGGCTCCGGGGGACACAGCAGGCTGTGGGCAGGCTGGCAGGACGGGAGGCCCTGGTCGGTGCACAGCCGCCAGCTCAGAACTCTCCAGAACCGCCCTCCCCTCACCCAAAGCACCTTCCTCTCTCCTCCGCAAGGTGACATTTACCACTGCGCACTCGTGACCTGCCGCGTGCTCGTCTGCACACGGGCCCCTCCTTGGCCTCGCCGCAGCTGGACGTGGTGGCCACCGGCCTCCCGGGCTGGGCGTCGAGAGCCGAGGCGCGGGCGGGGCGGCCTGCGCGGGCACCCAGCTTCCTCGTGCCAACCCTGCGCCTGCGGCCGGCCCAGCGCCACCCCTCTCCCGCCGGCCCCTGGGCCGAGGCCTGGCCTCCCTCCTCACATGCAGGGGATGGACGCCATTTGCTAGCGTCCCCAGTCTCCCAGGGGAGAGCCGGACACCCCGTGCTCGGGGGCGAGTAGAAGACAAGTGCGTGTCGCAGCAGTCGGCGTGACGCCTGGCTTGTCTGTGCCTTACACTGACGTGGTCCCAAGATGCGATTTTTAACTCTGTTCTGGAAGAAGGGCTTGTGAGGGCCCCTCTGCCCGAGGTCCTGCGCCCCCCCCCCACAGGGCTCCCCCCGCCTTCCCTCTCCCCCAAGTCTGCCCTTCCACCCTCTTTGCAGATCCTTGAGCATCTCACGGGAAGAGCTTGGCCCGACCCCGGCTCCTCCAGCTCCTCTCCCTCGTCTCCTGCTCGCCCCCCGCCACACCGCCGCCCTCCTGCCGGCTCCCCAGAGGCCATGACGTGGCACCCACTGCCCTCCCCGGCCCCGGCCTCCCAGCTCCCCAACTGCCTCCTCCACCACCGGCCTCCTGGGCTCGCGCTGCCTTGAGCTGCTCCCGCCTTCTCCCGCAGCATCATCCGCCACCGTCAGCACCTCCCTCCCGCCCCCTGCAGCCGCCTGCTGGCCACAGCTGACCCCCAAGCCCACACCTGAGCCCACAGTGCCACCCACACCTGTGCCCACGCCACACCTAGGATCATAACCACACCCGCACCCACCCCTGGGGCACACCTGGGCCCAGGCCACACCTGGGCTGAGCACACCTGCACCACGCCCTTGTCCTCTCTTTAGGGACTGCCGTGCGTCAGGTTGGGGCCTCCAGCCCAGCCTCGTGCTGATGACCAGGTGCGAACCTTCAGCCTCCTGGGGGCATCTCTCTTTGGCTGCTCAAACTCGGTCCGCTGGACGCTGAACTTACCACCCCGTCATCTCCCGGGTTCTCTCCCACAGACCAGCTCGTGCAGGTGCACTCTGTGAGGTCCCTGGCCTGTGACCAGGACCGCCTCCGCCCTGTCCCCATCGCCAGCCTTTGGCTTCTCTTCCTGCCATCCCCATGTCGTCCCTGTTTCTGCTCCCATTCCCTGGGCCTGGACACGGTCCAGCAAGTCCACAGCCTCCCCAGGTGGCCGGGCCTCTCCAGCAGCTGGACGGGGCTCTCCTGCGTGCCCCACGGCCCCTCGCCCGGCGTCCCAGGCTGAGGCTCCTCATCCCCTGGCACTCCAGCGTCTCCTCCAGCGCTCCAGCCACACTGGCCCCTCTGGGTCCTCGGCCAGGCTGGCCTCTTGGTCTGGAATTCCTAGGTCCTTCCTGCGCCTCCACTGCTCCCTGAGACCTCAGCCCCACTCACCGCCCTACATCCGCTCCTAGGCCGGCGCCTCCCGGTGGAGCGCAGCCTCTCTCGTGGTCTCCGATTTCTTTGTCGGTAACAAATGCCCGTTTCCCACCTGCACTGTTCACTCCTGGTCCAGCCACCTCGTCCCAGCCCCTCACGCCGAGCCGGGCGTCAGCAGTTCTTCCTTCATTGCCCGCTGGTTGAATAAACGTGTGAACAATGAGCACAGATTTTTGTTGGAAAAGGCAAACTAGTGAAATTCAGTTCATGATCCTTTAACCACAGTGGAAAGAGGTGCTGTGGCCAGATGGCAGGGCTCTAAACCTGTAAAAACGTGTGACTTCCGGCTCTTCAGGCACCCGAGGGCCCCTCCGAGCCGCACCTCCTCTTGAAAGCCCGTGAGAGCCTTGGCAACTTTCTATCAGGATAAGAGTCGTCTTTAATAGAAAATCCAAATTATCTGGGATGTAGTGGGTTTTGTGTAGTTATCACTGATGAGTTGTCTTAAATCCTGTATCTCTTTAGGGTATTTGGTTTGTTCTCTTCCTGTTTCCTAGTCTGGCTTTTAATTTTTTGCCAATGTCTAGGCCACCTGAATATGTGGTGACTTTACTCTCATGGCCAATTTCTCTCATTTGCCTATTTTTTTTCCCTCACAGTTCTTCATTGACATATGATTCAACTTATTCTAAGTCTTTACAATTGCCCAGCTTAAGTTATCAAAATCGGGCCAGGGGCTCAGTAATGGGGTGCAGATTTTCTCCCGGGAGTTCCAGTTACGAGACGTAAAAGCGGCTTTTCTCCATGCAATCCCCAGACTGGCCAGCGGATGGCGCTCGCCGGCACCCTGTCCACGGAGGTGTTTCCTGCCATCTCCGCTTCCCTGTGTTCTGGTCTGGCCAGAGCCAAGATCCCAGCAGGCCCTGCTGCCAAGTTCACTGCAGAGAAGCCCCCGACTCCCCTCCCCTTTGCCCTGCAACAGCTGACAGGGAGGAGGACGGCTGCGGTCCTCTCAGTGGGCGGCAGTGAGCCGCGGTTTACCGCAGCTTCACCTTGGGGTGGAGGGAGCCTTCTGGCCCTTGCGGGGGCGTGGGAACGCACACTGGTGATTTCGGCTTCTTCGTCCCTCTGTCCCTTGCCCTCCTGGGAGCTGTGAACCATTGTCCTGTCTGCTGACCCCAAAGCAGGTCCCTCGGCAGCTTTGGCCCTTTCTCCATCTCCTCTTTGGGAGAGCCGAGCCCTGCCCGCCTGCCCCAGCGCCATCTTGGGTTTTGAAACGTCACGTCCAGCGGGTGACGCTTCTGCTCTGGAGAAGAGTTAGGGACGGGGGTTCGACGGCTTCCAGGGTGCCCCATCCCGGCTGCGGGAGGGCGGCCCGTGACCCGTGACGACTCCGCCAAGCAAATGCGTGTCACGTGGGGGCACTGCTGATGGGGACAGGGTTTTCTTTTGGGGTGATGGGAAAGTTCTGGAACAAACAGCGCTCTGCTTCCACACACCACCGTCACAGCCCACAGAAGGACGCCGGGAGAGAAAGGTGGGCGTCCGTTCCCATCTTCTGCTCCTTTTACTTGGGATCTGCCAAAACAGAGCATCATTTAGACATCGCTCCTGAATGAGGGCACTGGAAATGCTGGCTGCATCCAACCTTCCCCTTCCAGAGGAGCCGAAACGAATGTGGTCACAGGCTTAAACAGGACAACGCTAAGATTAGACCTTTCCAAACTTCCCCCCCTATGTTAGCTGACCAACTCCTTTATCCAGAGCAAAGTATGAATTGGGACAAGTATCCTGGCTGACATCAGTGACAAATACACCCCCATTTGCATTTCTGGACTCTTTTCACCTCCATTATCCAGATAATTGTCTGTTTGTTCATTTGCTTTGCTTGTGAGCCAGCACGTGTGCCCTAGCCCGTTCTCTGCTGCTGTCTGATGACACTGGCTTGGTGAGTCTCAATGTTTACTTAATGCATAATAATTGAGCCTTACTGCCTTTCCCCCTAAAATACTTAAGGAAAACACAAGCAGAAAAAATCTTCAACTTTGTACTAACAGGAAGTAATTATTCCTTTTTAAATTGAGGTGAAATTCACATAACACAAAATTAACCAATTGAAAGTGAGCAGTTCAGGGCCTTTAGTGCATTCAGTGTTGTGCAACCAGCACCCCTGTTTGTTTCAAAACATTTTCATCACCCCAATAGAAAAGCCTGTCCCATCAGCAGTGCCCCCCGTCTCCTCTCCCCACCAGCGCTGGCAACCACCAGGCTCCTCTCCATCTCTGGGGATTTAACCATTCTGGACATTTTCTATAAATCCATCATTTGTGTGACCTTGTACACCTGACCACTTGCACTCAGCAAAAGTGTTTTCAAGGTGCATCCGTGCTGTAGCACGCATCGGAGCCTCATCCCTTTTACGGCCGAGTAACAGTCCGCTGCATGCATACACCACGTGCGTTTATCCGTGCAGCCGTTGAGGGCAGTAGTTGCATTCTTCACAGCGGGCTCTTTGCCCTGGGAAGTGATTGGAAAAGGGTAGAGGCTTCACTACGCTCACGTCTACGGTGGTATGTTTTTAGGCTTCCTAAGTGTGAGTTGCGCTGCCTTGTTTATCAGCTGCTGGGGGTGGGCGGGGTTGTCAGAGGGGCCTCTGACCCGCAGGAATTGCTCAGCATGTGTTGATTTCTGAATGGACAGATGCCCGCAAGCCGCCGGCTGTTCCCTGTGGGGGTGGCATTCCATGAGCCCCGCAGCAAGCCCCGGGGGAGCAGCTCGGCCCTGTGTGGGCCTCCAGCAGCTGCCTTCGCCTTCCAGCCGCGGCTGCCAGGAGCCATTTGCCACTGTCTGGGGACATTTTTGATTGTCACAGTTTGGGGGAGCAGAAGTGCTACTGGCATCCAGTGGGTAGAGTCCAGGGCTGCTGTGAAACATCCTGCAATGCACAGGACGGCCCCCAAAACAGAATGATCTTGCACCCAAATGTCAGGGAGTCAGAGATGAAGCAGCCTCATGCAGCAGGTAGCTGCAATCAGAGTGTGCGTCCTGGGCTGTAAGTCAAACAGTGGTTTTCTTTTCCTTTTTTTTTTTTTTAAGATTTATTTTTTATTTCTTTCTCTCCCCTTCCTCCCCAACCCCCCTCCCACCCCATTGTCTGCTGTGTCCATGCGCTGTGTTCTGTGACTGCTTCCATCCTTACCAGCGGCACCGGGAATCTGTGTTTCTTTTTGTTGCGTCATCTTGCTGTGTCAGCTCTCCGTGTGCGCGACACCACTCCTGGACAGGCTGGGCGGCTCTCCTTACGGGTCGCACTCCTTGTGCGTGGGGCTCCCCTACGCAGGGACACCCTGCGTGGCAGGGCACTCCCTGCGTGGCAGGGCACTCCTTGCGTGCATCAGCACTGCCCATGGGCCAGCTCCACACGGGTCAAGGAGGCCCGGGGTTTGAACTGCGGACCTCCCATGTGGTAGACGGATGCCCTAACCACTGGGCCAAGTCCGCTTCCCCCAAACAGTGGTTTTCTAAGGTGCTTGCTGCCATGCTTCAAATTAAGCCACTATCCCCAAAACATCGTTGCCTCGTCTATCAGTTCTCATTTCTTGGCTTTTTAAAGTTTGCTCACCTGGTCCCTTTTTCCCAAGGAGCTGCTGCCGAGCAGGTGCTGGCTGCAGAGGTTCCCGCTGTGAGGGGAGGACAGTTCGCGGGTGACGTTGCTCCCGACGACCTCGGAGGGCCCACGGGCGGAAGCGAAGACCCGGAGGCAGGCGCGGCCTGTGAACTGATCCTCCGCATGATGGAAAAGTGATGGCGGGGGCATCGTCCTGGCAGGACTTAGCTCCTACAGCAGGTTCGAAGCTCTCCGCGCCTTGTTTCAAATAATTAACTTCGTGACAATGGAAAGTCCCAGTTTTCCCAGAGTTTGAAGTAGCACCTCGAATGGGTTACATCTGTTGGGCTAGGTACTGCAGGTATTTTTTAAAAGGCCTAACTCCTGAATCGAGGGATTAGCCCCTCAAACGTATGAATTCACTTAGTATTGGCGCGATGGCTCACAAGGAACGAGTCGTGATTTTGGATGATAATTATTCCAGTAGTAACCCAGTCCCACTATTGAGTACATAAGCAAACAGTCAGAGCTGGAAAATTTTATGTTGAATTGCACTTTCATGATATTTCAAATACTTTTATGATTTTTAAGTATAGAAGGCAAATTTTATATCCTTTTTATACAAATGAATTTTCCATAAAATTTAAAACTACTGTAATGATTTTAATCAGTTCTAAATTCGGCCAAAAAGATATTACTGTTATTTAAAAAACTAAGAAATGGAAAAACTCTAGATTAGGCTAGAAAATAATGAAATCTGTTTTACTTTGCTTTATGAGCAAAGTTCATTTTTACAGTTTGTATCCTCTCTTAATTATGTTCTTTGGCTGATACGAAACCCCCCGGTTAGAGTCTATTATTGCTTATTAGTATGTCAGTTCATAGTCCTTTCGTTTTGCTAAAACTATTTTGTTTATATTTTAAAAAAATAATTGGCAGAGTAAGAAGAAACATAAACATTGATAATGAAAATGTATACGTGGGAAGAGTTTGCACTTTTTTGTAATGTCCTATAATTAATGAGTATTTCTCTTCCACCGATGGAGAAGATTCTTTCCGCCCACTAGTAGAATGTGAAATGCCTCTTCAGCACTTAAATGAATTTAGTCCCTGTCTTTACAGTGAGCCAGGTTTCTCTGTTTTTCTTAGCTAAACAGCTACTTTTGCTGTGAACTTCCCCCCATATTTTAAAATCATCGATAGATCTTAACTTCAAATTCTTGAAATTCTGATCTGTTGTTATAAATAGCCCAAATCCATAAGCCCCTATGGGAGGTTAGCATTTGGATGTGATTCCCGAGCAGGAAGGCGTTATATTCTCTTCATGCCAGCAAATTAGTAACATTCATATGGTAAGACTTAAATCCTATACCCTGTAGAGAACCCGAGCCCACGCCCACAATGCTGTCATTGTGACTAGTTGAATTTTTGTGACGTTCCTTTTTCTTTTTTAACTGTTGTTCAAGATGTTTGGCATACCTCAATAAAATGGCATACCTTAAAGTTGCTGTCTGTGTTATATATGAACGACCATCCTTAAAATGTCTTCTCTGCATCAAAGCTGAGAGGATTTTTCTTTCTTCACTGGCAAATGAAAGTTGACTTTAGGACTGCCTCTGTAGAAAGTAGGTCTGAATGTTTGCCAGCCTTAAACGGCAGGCATGGCCTTAATTTTGAATGTTTTAGAATTGAAAATGCAGGAGTGGGTATGGCTCAGACGGCTGAGCACCTGCTTCCCACATGGGAGGTCCCAGGTTCAGGTCCCGGTACCTGAGGAAACAAAGACAAACAACAAGCAAAACAAACAAAAAAAAACAATTCAGGGGAGCCGATGTGGCTGTGGTTGAGTGCCGGCTTCCCACATACAAGGTCTGGAGCTCAATCTCTGGCCCCTGGTACCTCAAAAAAAAATTTTTTTTTTTTTAATGCGCAGAAATGTGATATTTACAGTCCAGCCCCAGTAGGGTTTTTAAAAAAACCTGATAATATAAGAAACATGTTTGAAACATAAACCCAGTTGGT
The DNA here is from genome assembly GCF_030445035.2 of Dasypus novemcinctus. NCBI lineage: Eukaryota > Metazoa > Chordata > Mammalia > Cingulata > Dasypodidae > Dasypus > Dasypus novemcinctus. The sequence goes on along the minus strand of NC_080696.1, from coordinate 61,076,904 downwards.
TTCCAAACATCATCAAAACCCCCTCATAAACAGACTTCAGTAAGTCATTGAAGTGTTTTTTTAATGTAAAATACCCAGATGAGAAATTATACAGAGCAGAAACTCGGATGGTCGACACGGGTGTTTCTGTGGCCACACTGCCTGGGTGTGAGACGGTGACACCCCGGAGCTCCTGAAATGACCAGAGCTGCGATTCGGGCCGTAGACACCGCGACAGGAGTTCCCGCTAGAGGGCAGTCGTTTCTTTCTTTTTGAACATTCAGCAGCAACCTCTTGGCAATTCCTGTAATTTTGAACCATACTCAAAGGTAAATGCAAAGTGCTTTCTCTTTGCTAGTGACAGACGGATCGCTGACACCGGAAGCTGCTAAGTAAGAAAAGGGGCCTTTGGGGAGCTTTGGCGAGCTCTGCCTGCAGAGCACGGTAGCTTAAAATAGTTTTGGATCTAGCAGTAAATAATGCTGGAATGTACACCTCTTGTGCAATTTAACGACTTTGGTTTGGGGGTGGTGATGGGGGCAGACAGGGTGTTTATATTACAACAGTGTTCACAACATTTTTAGTATATAAAGGATGCTTTCTAAACAAACCTAAGACCAGGCAGTTAACAGCCTGCTTCTGTCTGAGATTAGTCACTGAAACAGTTCCCTACTACAAAGGAGGGGAGGGGTGTGGGGGGGTTAGTCCTTGTGAAACTGAAGTTTAAATTATAAACTTTCACAACCTACCTTTTGACAATGGCAAGGATTTCTTATTTTCCAGATATTTTCCCCAGGATAAATGTTTTATTTTTTCTGATAATTCCTTGATAATCTTAGTAGCCCCTGAGCAGGTGTGCTTTGTGACTATCTGTCATTAAGAGGCAGTGTTATTTATACTATAATATGTTCCCTTAAAGCCTTAGAGCATTTGGCTTAGGTGATCGACTCTTTCAGCAGTTCCCCGTCCTTTTACTGCAGTTGATTTTTAATTGTGCCTCAGATCACACAAATCTTAAGCGCCTAGTTTACGACGAGCATCGTAGCTTTTGTATTGTTTCCAAGATGATTCTGATTATGGACATGATCTCTGTAGTGCAATGGCTTTTTTTAAAATATGTTTTCTTAAGGAGGTACCAGGGATTGAACCTGGAACCTCATATATGCGAAGCAGGTGCTCAACCACTGAGCTACACCACTCGCTGCACTGGCTTTTTTATATTATACACAATTTAGGACTGCAAAAGAAGTCTTAAGTCCTATTTTCTGTGCAACGCAGATATAGTACTAAACAAGATGATCACTCTGCTGTTGAGACAAAAAGTACAGCAAGAAACTCTAGAATGCTCCACAATGGAGGACTGCAGAAATATTCCTCTCTGGAGCAACTGAATCCTCAGAAATGGCCCCTGCTATCGTTTCCTGGTAAAGAAGTTTGACACTGAATGAGTCCAAAGGTTGCCAGTTAAAAGGCTCATCCCGATGAGTATTTTAATTACACCCCAAGGCCTGAACTTATTAAAAGCAGTAAAGTAATAACAGATAACAGCATACAGACAAAGAATTACTTTACCTTAAATTGATCCAAATAGGTCACTACCTTCAATAGAAAAAGCTTTGTTCTATCTTGCTTTCCAAAGTAGCCCCTTCACTTAATGACTATTTGAAAACATTAAAGTACTGACTTGTTTGTGGAAAGATGCTTATCTGCTATTTAAGACCACGAGAACTGTCCCCCCCCTAAAAAAAGAGACTCAAGTGCTTGCAGCATTGAAATTACCTATGCTTGGAGCCTAGAGTGCCTACAACTGAAAGCAGGAGGATTGCATCCAGTATCCATGTGGAAACTAAGCCCCCTCTTGACATAGATGTGGAATGGACACAACAAAGCCAAGGTCCACAGGAAGGAGGAATACGGTAAGGATTAGAGTGAACTTAATGATATCCTATTCATGAACTATTGTGGTTAATAATTGAGAAAATGTGGCATTGGTGTGGAAAAAGTGGCCATGGTGGCTGCTGGGTGCGGGGAATGGGAGGAGGAGATGAGATGTGGAGGCATTTTCGGGACTTGGAGATGTCCTGAGTGGTGCTGCAGGGACAATTGCCGGACATTCTATGTCCTCCCATGGCCCACTGGATGGAACGTGGGGGAGTGTGGGCTATGGTGTGGACCACAGGCCATGGGGTGCAGCGATGCCCAGAGATGTACTCACCAGACACAATGGATGTGTCATGATGATGGGGGAGAGTGTTGCTGTGGGGGGAGTGGTGGGGTGGGGGCGGTGGGGGTGAATGGGGACCTCATATTTTTTGAATGTAATATTTTTTAAAAAATGAATAAATTGAGTAGAATTTGGGGAAAAAAAAGAAAGAAATTACCTATGCTTACTGACAAAACAATTTTAAAAGGCACCCAAGGCTTTTTCTATTAGGTAAGAACAGCTCTTTTGTCAGTTAAGTCCTCTGTCTTAAGGGGGAGGAAACCCGTTCTCCCCCAGGCACAGGGGGCTTGGCTGCCCTAGGGGAGTGTAAACACAGTGGGTGCCCCCCGAGTTCAAGAGTCAAGGGACACAGCTGTGGGCCCCTCTTGGCCACCAGGCTGGAGGCCTCCTGATCCCAGCTCCCCCAGAACAGTTGAGCTCTGCAGATCGGGGTCTTTCGGAGGAGCTGGACACCCCGTCAGTGGACTTGGGTTTTTCAGTAGGAGCTGGGCTGTCCACCCCGCAGTCTCCCCAGAAGGGCCCCGGGTGCCCTACTGCCACCCTGGTGCCTGGGGTTTTAGGCCACGGCCCCCAGGACACTGATCTGCACCCCAGGGCAATTCCTTTTAACCCGTGTCATATGTGATTCCCGCATCTCGAATTCCCTCAGATGGGCTAACTGACAGCAAGTTATTTTTTAGGAAATTCATAGGAAAGCAGGAGAGTGGAAGAGCTGCTGGTTTGGCCCCCAGCCTTCGCTGGGAGGAGGTGGCTTCTGGGGTGAGCTAGCTCTGAGGGCTCCGTGGACAGAGGCAGGGCACGGCTGCTGACCAGGGACCCTGGGCCACCCCTCCAGCTGTCCGCGGGTGACAATCAAGTCCCCCAGGGCATGCTCTGCCCAGTGTTGGCACCGTGCAAGGTCCCTGGGTCCAGGCCTCCGCAGCCTAACCCCTCCTTTGGGCGTGGGGCACTGGTCACTCCATTTGCCGCAGCACGACACACTTGACCTTCACTCGCTGCCCTTCCCTGCAGGGTGGAATTCCAGCTCTGCCACGTGCCCAAGCCCAAACCCTTCCGGGCATGGAGAATATCTGGGGAGTTTGTGAAAAATACAGACATCTGGCTGGCTCCTGGACCACCGGCCCCCAGACCCCCAAGTTTGAATCTCTGAGAATCAGTTGTTGTTTTTTTAAATCTCTGCAGCCAGTTTTGTTGCAAAGCCCAGGTTGGGGCCCCCTGCTCTCATTGATGTGGGAGAACTTGAGCCTTTCCGTAGTCAGGCACTTAGCATTTTATTCTGGGAGATTCTACTCTAAAGAAAACAACTCAGCATTTCTCCTGTTGTGGCCTGTGGAGCGTTGCCTGGTTCAGAGGGAATGAAAGAAGGAAGAGACTCTGGACACGCCCAGGGGCCTGTGTGCTGGGCATCTGGCCCACCCCCCAGCCATCTGGCCCCGGGGGGGCACGTGCAGATGTGCGGTTGAGCTGGGGGCTGGGGCCACGGCTGCCCCCCAGCCCTGGAGCCAGGATCTGACAACTGTGCAGGACTTAGCAGTCCACCCTGGCCACACGTGGTGTCGCACAGGGCGGGCCCCTGCAGCTTCCTTTACACCCTGGGAATTCTCTGGTCTTATGAAACAAACTTGCCCCTCTCTTTAGCTCTCTATCAGCAGTATCCCAGTTTGCTCAGAATAGGCCCATTTTAGAATTAAAAAGGTTGTGTACTTTTTAAAAATTATTTGTACCACTTACGAGTAGGAGAATTTCAAATGTTTGGGTGACTATGTGTGTGCAGATATATACTTGCCTAGATCCCCCAAAACAAATTTTTGTTTAAAAAATCTCCACGAAGAATCAGAAATCAGTCACCAGAAGGTGAGCTCTTTAAATGTTGGCCAAATGGAAATCCATTTACTAGTCACAACCTTTTATCTAAGGAAATGGCTATAAGAAATGATTCTTCTTACTGCTGGTATTCTACAATGCTTTTTTTTCTGTTTTCTCTTTTTTTTTTTCACTTTTTTGGAGGTGTAATTTACATACAGTAAAACTCCCCCCTTTTGGTGAACAGCTCTATGAGTTTGAACATATGAGAAGCATTGTGTAATCCAAGGCATAGAACAGCGTCGTCCCCTAAAACTTCCATCGTGCCCTTTGCAGGCAGCCACTAACACTGCCCCCCGCCCCCCCCCCCCCCCCGTCTTTTTCCATATGATCTGTCTTCTGTCCGTATAGTTTGTCTTTCGTAGAATGTCATATCAATGGACTCCAGCAGCATCTGGTCATTGGGATCTGGCTTCTTTCACTCAGCGTGATGATTTTGAACTTCACCCGTGAGTTTGCCTGCAACAAGAGCGCTTTCCTTTTTTATTGCCGAGTAGTATTTGCTTGTATATGGATGTGCCAGAGGTTGTTTATCCTTTCACCAGTTCAGACACTTGGGTTGTTTCCAATTTGGGGGTATTATGACTAAAGTTGTTATAAACATTTGCATGGAGGGTTTTCTGTAAACATAAATTTTCTTTTCATTTGGGTAAATACCTAAGGGTGGGATTGCTGGGCCACATGGTAAATGTATGCTTTACTTTATAATGAATGCCAACTTGTTTGTCCAAGCAGCTGTACGGTTCTTTGGTTCTGCCAGCGAGGAGTGAGCGTTCCAGTGGCACTGCATCCTCACCGCCACACCGTATCATCAATCATAGGGCGCTTTGGTTTTTTGTTTTTCAGATTTTAGCCATTCTCCTAATAGTGGCATCTCGTTGTGGTTTTAATTTGTCCATGATGAATGATTCTGCATCTTTTCATAGGTTTATTTTCCATTTGTCTTTGATGAAATATTTGTTCAAATTTTTTGACCATTTTTTAATTGGGTTGTTTGAGATGTATTTACATATTCTGGATACAACTTCTTTATCAGACATATGCTTTGCAAATATTTTCTCCCAGCCTTTGTCTTGTCTTTTCATTCTCTTAACAGTGTCTTTCAAAGAACAGATTGTTGTTTTGGTTTTTTTGTTTGTTTTTTTAACTTTGATGAGCCCAATTTATCAATTTTTTTCTTTGATGGATCATCGTTTTAGTGTCATATCTAAGAAATATTTGCCTAGCCCCAGGTCACAAAGATATTCTCTCCTGCATTTACTTCCGGAAGTTTTACAGTCTTCTCTCTGTGATGCATTTTGAGTTAATTTTTATTTGTGGCACAATGTGTGGATCCAGATTCAATTTGTGGGAAGCAGATTTGGCTCAACTGATAGAGCGTCTGCCTACCATATGGGAGGTCCAGGGTTCAAACCCAGGGCCTCCTGACCCATGTGGTGAGCTGCCCCATGCACAGTGCTGGTACACGCAAGGAGTGCTGTGTCACTCAGGGGTGCCCCCGTGTAGGGGAGCCCCACGCAAAGTAGTGCACCCCACAAAGAGAGCTGCCCCACATGAATAAAAGTGCAGCCTGCCCAGGAGTGGTGCCGCACACACAGAGAGCTGATGCAGCAAGATGACGCAACAAAAAAGAGACATAGATTCCCCATGCCACTGACAAGAATGCCAGTAGACACAGAAGAACACACAGTGAATGGCCACAGAGAGCAGACACCCGGTTGGGGGGCGGGGGATTGGAGAGGGGAGAGAAATAAATAAAAAAAATAAATCTTAAAAAAAAAGATTCCGTTTGTCACACCTGCATGACCAGTTGTTTCAGCACTACTTATCAAAGACTCTCCCCTCTCCCTTGAATTCCCTTTGTAGCTCTGTTGGAAGTAAGCTGACCACATGCGTGGGAGTCTCTTCTGGACTCTCTTCTGTTCCATTGATCTAGCCCTTTGTCAGTACCATCAGTATTTATTAATATTTTGATTGGTTTGTCTTTTGACAGTGCTTGTTTTTAATCTTCCTTTTTTATGTATCTTGTAATTTTTGGTTGAAAGACAGACATCATGTGGAGATCATAGAGGCTGAGATAAATGGCATTTATGTCTAGAAATGGATTGAATCACTCTACAGTTATCCTTACCACATCGTGGGGATTAGGGGCTCAGCAACCCATGAGATCTGGAAAATCCATGTAAAATTTTTTGGCCCTCCTTTCAGACCAAGAAGTCTGCATTTTTTCTTTTTCTTTTATGCAGTATTTGCAGTACCTTATTGTAAAATTTGTGTTAAGTATTTAGTAATAGGCAATATTATATACTACTATATATATATTTCATGCATTTATATGTTTCTAAATTTTTTGTGCATCACTGCTGGCCTTACGTGTTGCAAAACTCCCCAAAATTCCCATTTAATTTCTTGTGATGTCCCATGATACATTGAAACTGTGATAGGGAAAGAGGCAATATGGAAGGGATAATTGTAGTCAGAAATTGAGCTGGCTTTGTCTTTTGTTGTTCCTATGGTTTGCTTCAAATTCCTTCAGAACAGGAGTTGACAAACTGCAGCCCAAAGGCCAAAGCCAGCCAACCATGAGTCCACAATGGCCCTGCCTAGGGATTCCAGACTCTTGCCGGCCCACATTAGGTCTCTAGCAATTCATTTGAAATTCTAGCTGGAATCCTCTTACCTGCTTGTATGACAGTCCTGACTTTCTCCCATGCTGTGCCCCAGGTAAGCTAGGGCCCAGTTTCCTATCTCCTTGGAGGCACCCACCTTTCCCTAGATTGCAGATGGTTGGTTGCCCCAACCTCAGCTCTCTGATGGTGTGATGAAGCCAAAAATGATCTCCTAAAGATGTCCACCTCAAGTCCCTGGAACCTGTGATTATTCCTTTTTGGGAAGAGGGCCTTTGCCAATGGAATTAAGGATCTTGCGATGAAGTGATCCTATTTTACCCAGCTGGACCCTAAATCCAATGGCACAGAAATCCTCTGACACTGTATAAAGGACACACAGAAGAGAAGACACACAGAAGAGAAGAACAGGGGGCCGTGTGACCACAGGGTCAGAGATTGGAGTGATGCAGCCACAAGCCAAAGACTGGAAAGGGCAAGAAACAGATTCTCCCCGACGGTCCCCCAGGGGAATGTGGCCCAGCCGAAACCTTTGTCTCAGACGGCTAGCCTCCAAACTGTTAGAGAATAAACGTCTGTTTTTTCAATCACCAAGCTTGTTACAGCAGCACTAGGATACTGAACTAGATTTGCTCCAGAGAAGTTAGGATGTCGTCGATTATCTGGCCTTTTCTCGTTAGAGTGGGAGCAATGCCCTTTCCAGCTTCTACATCTTAAATATCAGCCAGATGTCTCATGAACCACTTTTTATTTTTCATTTGGTTGTATACCTTTTTTAAAATATATTTTTATTATTTAAAGATACATAGATTACATAAAATTTTACTTTAAAAAATATAGGGGATTCCCATATGCCCCACTCCCCACACCTCCCACTTTTCCTAAATTAACAACTTCTTTCCTTAATGTGGTACATTCATTACAATTGATGAACACATTTTGGAGCATTGCCACACAGCATAGATTGTAGTTTACATTGTAGTTTACACTCTCTCCACCCCATTCTGTAGGTTATGGCAGGATATATAATATCCTGTATCTGTCTTTGCTATGTTGTTCAGGACAACGCCAAGTCCCAAAAATGCCCCATATTACACCTCACTTTCCCTCTCCCTGCCCTCAGCAACTCCATGGCCACTATCTACACATCGATGATATCATTTCTCCCATTGCTAGAATCACAATAAGTCTATAGTAAAATACCAGTAAGTCCTCTCTAGTCCATATTTTATTTCCCAATCCTGAGGATTCTGGGATGGTAATGCCCACTCCACCTCTAATTGTGAGGGGGCTTCGATCCCATATGGCTGATGGATGGGACTCTCCTGCTTGCAGTTGTAGACCCTCTTGGTTCCTTGTTGTGGTGTTTGTCCATCCTCACCTCCTTGTTAGTTGTCCCGGGTGAGTCCAGTGAACTGGAGAGTAGGTGTTTCAACTCCACTGAGGCTCAGGGCCCAGCTGGCACATGGACAGCCCAGAGATTCAAGTCTCTTGGATGTATACCTACAAAGTAGAGTGCCAACTTGAGCAATTTATCTCTTTGTCCAGTTCCCTCCAGATTGATGCCCTGAAGCCTCCTGCTCTGGGGTTCCCGAACAGCTCACTCAGGCAGGATCTTGCCCCCACTCAGCCATTTTTTGCAAGAGAGATGATGAGTGTGCACGTAATCCAATCCCATCTTGCCCCTCCTTCCTTGGTTGTGTAACTTTTAAAAGGAAGGCTTACAGGAAACAGATGTGGCTCAAGCAGTTGGATTCCCATCTACCATATAGGAGGTCCAGGGTTCGATGTCCTGGGCCTCCTGGTGAAGGCAAGCTGGCCTGCACAGCCAGCTGGCCCATGCCAAGTGTCAGCCCACGCAGGAGTGCCACCCTGCACAGGAGTGCTACCCCATGCAGGAGTGCCGGCCAATGCAGAGACCTGGTGCAGCAAGATGATATAACAAGAGACACAGAGAACAGACAATAAAAGACATAGCAGAACAGGGAGCTGAGGTGGCACAAGAGAACAATCACCTCTCTCCCACTCCGGAAGGTCCCAGGATCGGTTCCTGGAGCCACCTAATGAGAATATAAGCAGACAGATGAACGCACAGCAAGTGGACACAGAGAGCATACAACAGGGGGCAGAGGGAGAAATAAATAAATCTTTTTTTAAAAAGGGAAGACTTCCATTATATTCAACAGCAGTTTCAGATTGTCACTTGTGGTTATTAATATTTGTGCCACCTTCATAGCACCTAACACTTATCAGCTATTTATTTTGCACCTTACACACCAATGGGTTCATTCCCCATGGCAGCTGGTGGGCTGGTGGGCACTACTATGATGCTCATTTTACTGAAGAGCCAGCTGAGAGGCAGAGAGCTGAAGTCCCTGGGCCTGGGTCTCACGCTGGTGCCTGATGGAGCAGGAACTTGACCCAAGCCGTCGCCTGGCACAGAGCTCAGGCTTTCGGCCACCGTGCTGCACAGCCTGGTCGCTGGCAAGCCCTTGTGGCGCCCTCGGCAGTGCAGCTAAGGGCACAGCGCAGGCCCCTGGTGGAGAAGCGTCTCACCGCTGGACCGGATGGCTGGTCTCGAGTGTCGTGGGCCTCTCAGACCCGCGGGGTCATCACCGTCACACAGAGAAGGAATGTCATGGACTTTCCTCGGTGGCGTGGCATTAGCACAGTGCCCGGATGGCAGCCAGTGAATGTCAGTACTGTGACCTCATCGTTTTTTAATAACCCATGCAGAGTTGGCCTGGGAAGCACACCCCAGGCCGTGCTGGGCATCGGAACTTGAGCAGCCGAGCTGCGCCAAGGTCAGCTCTTATCAGAACCCAGCCCAGTGGCTAAGCCAGGCTCCCACCATTCTTGATGGTTTCCATTTTTAAAACTGCCAGTTTACCGAAACAAGGAACGCCTCCCTCCTCTGGGCAGACAGCAAGCAGGTCCCACTAGCCAAGAGTAAAAGCCCGCGGGGCTGCCAGGGGGCAGAGCTGCTCTGGCTACTGCTCACGGGACGGGGGCTCCTCAGTGCCATCCCGTGGGTCAGCCAGGAGCAGCGCTGCGGAGAGGCCACCCACTGCACAGAAGACAGGCCAAGGCCCACATGGCATTCCCTGCGCCGCCGCTGAAAGGGCACTTGCCAATTGCTTTTAGCAGGTGTGAACTGCAGCCTCGGGCCAACGAGCTCTCGATGCCCAGTGGCCTGGTCCATAAAGGTGACCCGTCCTGCTCGCAGCAGAGCTGCTGCCCTGGACTCACGGGCCAGAGAAGTCGAACCTCGTGGCAAACGCTGTCAGAAAGCTCCGATCCCTTCAAGAGGCTCCCAGTGCTTTGGGGAGCCCTAATCTCAGAACTTACGTTGCTGAAACGGTTTCGCAGGAACACATTACCTGCCCATCTAGGGACTGTCCACATGTCCAGACACACCTCAATCCCATGACAATGAAAACGGCCAGGGGGCCTGCTTTCCCAGAAGCCACTGAGCACGTCTCCATAAGGGGTTCTCAGCTTTTCCTTGGACTCGAGTAGATGAGAAAAAGAGTGGGGTCAGTGCCTCGCTGGTGCTTGCACTTCCCCACAGGCTGTATTCCAGCTTGCAGCACCCCAGCCGGTGGCTGCCCAGAGCCAGGGCTGGGCGGTGGCCTGGGTTCCAGCTGCCCGTCCTCCTCCATTCCCCGCCCAGCCTTGGATTCTTGGAGAAGCGGGACGGTGCAGGGATTCCCCCAAACCCAGAGATTGAAAATGGGCGCAGGACGTCTGCTGGCGCCGTCGACACCACCTGGTACTTCCCAACTTTCTTTAGAAACATCTAGCTAGTTTTTTTCTATCTGGTTGCATCATCGTCTTTTTGGTGCGTCGTTTCACCCGCTGGGACCTGCACCTCTCTGCACTGCACAGGTCTGGGGCGCCTTTTTGCTTTCTTTACGAGGAAGTCCTGGGGATCTAACCCAAGTCCTCCGTAGGGTAAATGGGAACTCAATGGCTTGAGCCACAGCCGCTTCCCTACATTTGGTTTTAAAAGAAAGTCCTGTTGTTATCAAAAATGAAGGTCCATTTTCTCCAGAAGCAGAAGGCACCCATCGAAGTGAACGCCGCTGGCTGTGGCGGGCTTCAAGTCGGGGCCACCCACTTGTTGGTCGGGCTCGCCCCGAAACAAGACATTCTCCTTCATCCTTCGGCCGGGGAATCGGCAAGGGCCTACTGCCTTGCCTTGGCCCTTCCATCCATTTATGCTGTGCCTGTGCACGCCCTGCAGTCACCTGGCCAGGTTCCCAGCTGCTGAGAGACAGGTGCTCCAAACGGCAGGTGGGCAGGTCAGGGGGTGCCGGGAGAGGAAGACCCTCCTTTCCCGGCTGCAGCGTGTTTCCGCCCAGCTCCCCACAGGGCCCCAGTCAAGGGGTGTCGGCGACCACCGAACCTCAGGCTGGGCCCGGGGTCTGGAGTAAGAGCTGCACTGTGTGGGTCCCGGGAGCCCTGGCCTCCAGGCTGATGACTGCCCTGCTAGAGGCTGGAGAACTCGAGAGGGACCCGGCATGGGTCTTGCCCAGCAGATGCCTACAACGTGCCCTTCCTCAAGAGCGCCGCAGCCCTGCGCGTGCCGGAAGGCCTCTGCGCACAGTGGCGGTGGTGTCTAACAGCTTTGGGGTAGGGAGACGCTGCTCTACCACACTGGCTGGTTCCCGTGGAGGAGAGACTCCCACCGCAGACTGTTTCGTTGAATGTGGCATTGGGAAGAGATACGTGGCTGTAGAGCCACGCTGTTTCCAGCACACACATGCAGCAGAGGCAAATCACGCAAGAGCAGATAATAGGAAAGTGTGGTCCCAAGGAGGTGACGGGTTCTGAGTATTTGTTATCTTTGTTTTTAATATACTTCACTTAATGGTAAGTTGATGTGATTTAATGCTGAGTAAGGGCTGTGTTTAGCAACCAATGAGGGGAAGCAGATTTGGCTCAACTGATAGAGCATCCGCCTACCACATGGGAGGTCCAGGGTTCAAACCCCGGGCCTCCTTGACCCGTGTGGAGCTGGCCCACGCACAGTGCTGATGGGTGCAAGGAGTGCCCTGCCACGCAGGGGTGTCTCCCACATAGGGGAGCCCCATGCGCAAGGAGTGCTCCCCGTAAGGAGCCTGCCCAGTGGGAAAAAAGCGCAGCCTGCCCAGAAATGGGGCCGCACACACGAAGAGCTGACACAGCAAGATGATGCAACAAAAAGAGACACAGATTCCCAGTGCTGCTGACGAGAATACAAGCAGACACAGAACACAGAGCAAATGGACTCAGAGAGCAGACAACTTGGGGAGTGGGGAAGGGGAGAGAAATAAAAAAAAATAAATCTTTAAAAAACAACAACCACCAATAAGCAAACTTCCTAAAAATTTTGCCATCAGTTGATTTTCAGGGCCAAAAAAAGTCCGCCACAGCACCCGCCCCCCTCCCGGGCTCACCAAGACCTAACGCTGGCAAACGCTGACTTGGGCCCACAGGGAACGAACTGGCCCATGGAAAAGAAAATTCCAGGGGTGTCACCTCAGACTCAGCCCAGTGCCTGGCTCTGGCAGAGCTGGGGACCCCACTTTGCCCTCCGTCCTCCTGGTCCCGCTCCCCTCTCCTGGTGGCACGGGGGCCACCAGCAGTCCCAGCCTGCACCCACCTCCTCCGCCACCCCCGCAGAGGGTCTCCGGCCCTCTGGGCCAGCCTAGAACCCAGCCGCAGGGCTCTAAAAGGCCCGGCCTCAGCCTCCCTAGGGCAGGATGGGGTCAGTACCCGGTGGACCTGAGGACGGCAGCGGGGGAGAGGGTCCGCGATATCAGGTGGGCAGGGACAGCGGGTGTCAACCTCACGGCCTGGACTCTCGGCCAGCTGAGCAGCCCCCCCGTGAACCTCAGGCTGAGGCTCTGCAATCTCAAGATAGCTGATGACTTTGGGGGGCTTAGGGTTTTCAAATTTCAAAAGTAAACGGCAACTAGTAAGCTCTGCAAGGGGGAGGATGGTCAGCTCCCGCCGCCCCCCACCCCGCCCCCCCAGGAGGGTCCCGCACGTGCACCTGGGGGGGATTTTGTTTGCGCTGGAATACTCGGGCCGCCCACCTGACTCTGCGACCGGCTTTTTCTCACTGAAAGAGCAGCCTCGGCCTTCCCCGCCAGCCCGTGGAGGGAGACCTGCGAACGTCAGGGTTTAAAAATGAAACTGTCCTTTGCCCAGTGGGACCCGCGGCAGGGGGAGGGGGCGCTTCATTCATGGCTCCGACCAAGGCGTGGACGTGAACGGCCTCTTGAGATTTCTAAATTTGGGCAGAGTGTAGGCTGTGCAGAGGGCCGTGAGCTAAAAATACCAGCGCAGGCCTGGGCTGGAGGCGGCGCGCCAGCAGCGGGGTGGGGGCGCGTGGGAGCCCCCTGGGGTCCCGGCAGCAGCACCTGCAGCCTCCTCCAAGGAGCCCGGGCCTCTCTAGACGACGACCACGCCGACGGGCCCGGAGGGGCGGTGGCAACACGCCGTCCCCGACTGGCTTCTCTGTCCCCTGTGCTTGTGCCGCCCCAGCCGATCAACGCCACGTGCACGGCGTTCGCTCCTTTTCTCCAAATAGACTCACTTTTAAAAATCAAAGGCATTTCTTTCCCCCCACCCCTCGCAGCTATTTTGTGGTTTTTTTCTTGCTGTCTGCGCTCTGTGTCCATTCACTGTATGTTCTGTGTCTGTATTTTATTTTTTATTTAACGCCCCCTGCCTCCGCGGCTTGCTTGCTGTCTGCTCTCTGTGTCCATTCACTGTGCGCTCTTCTGTGTTTTTGCTTGTCTCCCTTTTTGCTGCGTCACCTTGCTGAGTCGGCCCTCGGCTGCGCTGGCGGGCTGGGTGGCACTCTGCGGTGTGTGGGCGAGCCTGCCCTCGCAAGGAGGCGCGGGGCGCGAGCCCAGGGCCTCCCATGTGGTAGACGGGAGCCCAACTGATGGAGCCACAGCCGCTTCCCAAAGGCATTTATTTTTAAATAAGACTTCACAACACTGTCATAAATGGAAAACCAATCTCCCTGGCCATGCTTAGTAAGGAGAAAGTGGTGGCTGTCGTCTTGGAGGGAGCACTCGCTCTGTCTGGCTGTTCTAACACTTTCTGGCATTGCCTCATTTCATCCCGGCAACAGCCCCTGAGGGAGGGCCAAGGTCCTCCCCTTTGGCTACCCCCACTTTATAGACCAGGAAAGGAGGCTGAGCGGCGGCCTGCGAAAATACCGCCTAAAACCAGAGGCATGACAGCCTGACTTGTCCTGGTGCTCGCAGGGAAACGTTTAGCCTGCATTTGCCTCCTTCATTCATTCATTCCCTTGCTCCTTTATTGGGCAAGTGTTCCCGGAGCACCCACTGGGCAGCTGTGCAGGGAGGGAGGCCCCTGCCCGTGCGGAGGTCTGCTGGCACCGTGTGTCCCGCGCCTCAGGATGCTGGACCAGATTTCTCACCTTTCGGATCAATAGAGGACTTGGGACAAGGTGGCAACCCAGGCACGGTAAAAAGACGGTGAAAGTAAATGTCATGCCTCCACTGGGTATCCCAGTTAGCAAACTGGAAGAAGGATTTTTAAACCCCATTTCCTGCCGCAGAGTAGATGCTTGAAATTCTCCCAGTGCTCACGATGAGCAAAGGCTCAAATGGTTCTGATGATGTTGACGACGACGACGATGCCTATTTTTGGTAATCAACAACAGTTTTCCATTTACTTGTAAAGTTTATTTTTTCAGACTTACTTGATTTTTACCAGTGAGTTCAAAAGTGGCGTGCTCATGGGATCTAAGCCCCCTCTGAAGGGGAAACAGAGTGGGCACTGGCATCCCCAAATCCTCAAGAGAGAGGCAAGAACAAACGTAAGGGGGGAATGCAGCTATGGGCTAAAGTAGACATTATTATTCTAGTGGTGGAAGAACTTGCAACACTGATATAAAGGCAGTGGTCGCCAGAGGCTCTGAGGGGAGGGAGAGGGAAGAATAGGTACAACATGGGGCATTTTTGGGACATTAGAATTGTTTCGCATAATATTGCAATGACAGATACAGGCCATTATACATTTTGTCAAAACCTATAAAATTGTGCTGTGCAAAGTGTAAAGCATAAGGCCAACTCTAGACCATGCTTAGTAGCAATGCTTCAATATGTGTTCATCATTTGTAGCAAATGTACCGCACTAATGAAAATGTTGTTAATGGGGGAAAGTGTGTGTGTATGACGGGGGAGGTATATGGGAATCCCCTTTATTTTTGTCATAACGTTGTCTAAAGTTCCTTTAAAAATAAATTTTAAAAAATTTTAAGTGCCATGGTGGCAGTGGGTTTGAGCTAGTATCATCTTTGTCATTATTAGCACATGTCCTAGAATTTTACAAGGGCATACACAAAATTAATTTGTAGCTTCTCTTTTGTTTTGCTAAGGCTTTTTTTTTTCTTTTTTAGAAAGAAGTGGGAACCCATGGCCATTCTTTCAGACTAATCGCAATTCATTTACTTCATGGGGATTTAAATTCCTTACCAAATGGCAAAAACAACCTAATAATGAGCAATATTTCTAAGTAGCACAACTCACAGCATGGGACTTTCTAAATCTGATTCAGACATGCAAAACATTTATCTTTCATGACTCAAGTCTCCCTTAGCAAAGCAATATGGCTTTGCAAGAACGTGCCCCTGGAGGAAGCAGCCTCAACTAGAAAAAGGTGAATTACTCCGCATCGCTCCCCACCTCCCAGTGTGTTCGGCCCTTATGGAAATGATAGCATAAAAGAGGAAAGTGGATGTTTGGGGGGACATCCGAAATCCCAATTATTGCTTAATTGGGTGACAGAGGAGAGAGCCCGGCTTCTGCCTGGGGACAGCCTGGCTGGATCCCAGCTCTCACTTCCCAGTTTTAAGAAATGTCAAACAAGCTACTGCTTCTGAGCCTCCATTTCCTTGTCCAAGAGCGGGGTTGACCCCTCTGAGTCCTGCCCTCTGCAAGCAGGCTACCCCTCACATTCTTGAGAGCTTGAAGAGAAATCATTCAGGGAGAGAGGCTGGCCACAGCGCTTGGTGCGAAACTCATGTTTTCTAATATTATTGCCTTAGCGTTCGGGGGTAAAAGACCACAAACAGGGGGACTTAAAGCAATAGAAATATGTTCTCTCCCCTGTCCAGGGGCAGGAAGTCCAAGGTCAAGGGCGGGTTCCTTCCGAGGCTCTGAAGGAGAGCCCCTTCTCGCCCCTATCCCAACCCCTGACTGGCAGTCCTCGGGGTTCCCTGGCTGGCGGCCCCTGTCCAGCCTGAGCCTCTGCCTCCACACGGCCTTCCCCCAGTTGGACTGCGTTTGCGTGACCTCATGTAAACTTGGTGACACCTGCAAGGGCCCCAGGTGAGGTCCCATTCATAGGTGCCAGGGCCTGGGCACATCCTTTTTGGGGTGACACGGTCCATCCCTCCACAATTACTCTCTCTAGAGCAAGGACGATCCCCCCACCGTTGCAAGATGGTCTGGGCGTGGCATGGGATGACCTTGGGAGGCATCGGCCCTGGAGAAGCGGCTCGAGACACCTGCACCAAACCCTGGCGAGGTGGCCGCAGCGCTGGGCGGCGGGTGACACGCGGGGCCCAAGCCATCGGGGTGGCGGCTCAGCAGGAAGCCTGGGCTGGAAAGCAGCCAGCCTTGAACTTTGCTCAGTGCCAGGGGCGGGGCAGGGGGGCTTGCAGGGAGAGCGCTCCAGTGAAAGGGCTGCCGTGACCCCAGCGGCCCCGAGGAGAGGAGAAAGGGACTTAGTGAGACAGGCGCAGCTGTGACCACGGGCCACCCCTGCCTGCACGTTCCCTTCCTGCTGCAGGTACCTGGGGGCTGCCTACCCTCTGCCCAGGCCCTTCCAGAAGCTTCTAACACTCGGGCAAAACTTCCCAGCGGCTGGTGTGGATGCTGCGGCACCCCCCTCCTCTCTGCAGCCCCGACAACCGCGGGCCCTCGTGCCTCCGTCTGAGTAACCCCAGTTCCTTCTGCTCTCCTCCCAGTGGTGGGGAAACCCCTGATGCCACCTTCAGCACTTTGGGGCTGCACCACTATTTGGGCGCCCGGGAGACTCGGATGAAAGGTCAAAGAGTGGTTTCGTTATAACTGACGGGCCTGACCACTTATTAAAGGTATTGATTGGTTCCACAGAGATTTATAGAGCACCTACTACGTGCCAGATGCGATCCAAGTGCTGGAGAGACAGCCTGACTAAGCCCGACAGCCCAAAGCAGAGAAGTGAACGATACAGACGGGGCCTGCGCTGCGGAGGAAAAGCCGGCGGGGATGGGGGCCGGGAGCTGGGTGGGACGGTGGAGCTCCTGGATTTTCAACAGGGCGGGCGGAGAATCCGGCAGGGAGGCTGGACAGAGGGCCTGGCATGTGCTAGGAGGGACGGAAATGCCGGGGTGGGAGCCAGCACCCTGCGGCCAGGAGCGGGCCCGCCCTCTTCACACAGGCAGAGGCTCGCAGGGGCCGCGGAGCCAGGCGGGGGCTGGCCTCGGAGACGCGAAGGTGGCGTCTGGGCTCGGGGCCACCGTGCTCTCCGAGTCCCACCTCAGTCCTCTCCACCAGTCTGGCTCGGCCCCTTCTGCGAGTGAACAAGCATCGTAAGGCCCACCCTCAGGAGCTGCCCTGCCTCCCTCCCGCCTAGTCCCCAGCCCTGGGTGGCGATGGGGGAGGGGGAGGGGGGAGCCGCTTGCTGGAGGCGGAGGCGGCGGCCGGGCCTGGGCTCTGCCCCGTGGCATTGCCCCTGTCCCTCTCCAGGGAAGTCCGGGGCAGGCAGCCTTGACCGCGGGGTGCTCCATGACCCCATCAGGAGCAGGCCGGGGGGCCTCTCTGGACCCCGCGCACCTCTTCTTTCATGGTCTTCCAGGGCATCTGGCCAAGCCTCGGGGAGGGGAGGACCCCAGGGCTCGGGGTGCAGCGCCCGGCGCCCCACGCAGCAGGGGACGGTGCGGGCACGTGAGCGCCCAGTGCGTCCCCGGCCCTGGGGCCCACGTTCCTCTCAGGAATCCCCCAGCCAGGAGGTCCCTGTGGTCCTGGGGGCAGGGCCCGCCCTGTGGGCTGCTTGGGGTGGCTGCTCCCGGCCCAGGACCACCCACCAGGAAGGGCCCCTGCAGATACCTGGGCAGGGGTGGGGGGTGCACCATGTTGGCCTCAGAAGCTGTCCCAGGCCCTGACTGAGTGCCCGGTCCCTGCCGCACTGTGAACTCTGGACATTAGTGGGGGGGGCGGGGCCGGCGAGTGCCCCCAGCCCACCCACCCACAGCCACACCCAGCCCCACAGGAGACTGTCCCACCTCATCTGTTAAAGGGAGAGGAGAACAGAGCAGCCCAGAGAGGTGCTGGGCAGTGGCCCACTCCACCTGCCCTGGGTACTCCAGGGCCAGAAGCTGAATGACACCTCGTGCAGACCCACTGGGCGCCAGGTCAGCCCTCCATTGCCCTAGAGATTGGGGGAGGGCAGGAGGAAGGGGAAGGGGGGATAGAGGAGGAGGGGGATAGAGAGGGAGAGAAGGATAGAGGGGGAGGGGGATAGAGAGGGAGAGAAAGATAGAGGGGGAGGGGCATAGAGAGGGAGGGGGAATACAGAGGGAAGGGGGATAGAGAGGGAGAGGGTGATAGAGAGGGGGGATAGAGAGGGAGGGGTGAGAGAAGGGAAGGAGGGGGAGAATGGGGACAGGAGCACAGCGGAGAGACAGACAAGGGGGAGGGCAGAGAAGAGGAGGAGGGAGGGGGGAGGGGGCAAGGAGAAGGAGAAAGAAGGAAAGGAGAAGCCAGCCTTGTCTCCCCAGCCACCCCGGGGTATTCTGGCTCCTTTCCAGCCCTGGAACGGAGGTCCCTAACTCAGCCCCTTGGAGGGATCCCAGTGGCTGCAGCCTCCCCTTTCGGAGCAGGTGGCAGGTGGAATGGGGCAGCCACAGGGCCTGGGGGCAGTCAGGCACTCATCTGCATATGCAAAGAGGCTCCCAGTCCAGACAGGCGGGCTTGCTAGGGTCTGGCAGATGTGGGGGCCCAGTTTGGGGCAGACTTTGGGGTGGGAGCCGCCAGGGCTCCCCAGCCCCCGCCCCTCACACCTGGGCAGGGCTGTTAGTCCTCAGACTCAGCCTGGCCTTGACCGAGGTCGGCCGCTTGAACTTGAAGCCAGCCCCCACGTTCATGCCCCTTCCAGGAACCTAAACTGAGAAGGAAGGAAGGAGGGGGAGAGGTGAAGGGAGGGGAAGGAAGGAAAGGAAAGGAAGGCAGTGGCTCTGCAAGCGCAGGCTCTTCAGGGTCGTGAGATACTTGGCAAGCGGGACGTGGTGCTCACAAGCCCCTGGAGGCTCCGTGACGTTTTCACGCCCGTTTAACCCAGCTCTGGACTAACCCTCCACAGCTCACCTACCTGAACCAGCCAGCACCTGTGTGGGACACAGATGGGGCCCCTGAGGCTCACCAGTGGGGGAGACAAGCAGGTGAGTGGGCGCAGCGCCCTCTCCGCCAGGCTCCTTGTAAAACTGCTGCCCCCAAAGTGCCATCCCAGGATAGGGGCCGGGGGGTGGCGACTCGCTTGCGATGACCAGGATGGACGCCCCTTCCTGGCACTTCGAGGCCACTCATGGGACAGGCGCTGGACTGTGGTGGAGCCAGGAAGGAGCATGTACAATTGAGCGCCGTCGAGTGACGGTGGGGTCCCAGCCCCTCCCTGTAGCAGCAGGACGTCCCCCTTGGGCAGGCTGTACGCGGACGCCGGGACCTAGTCTTCAGGTCATCCTCCAGCCCTGCTGTGGATCCTCTGATCTACCCAACATTCCTCCAGATTTTTTTGGTGAGAAAAAAAGTCCTTAAACTTGCTTTTAATGTGTTTTCCTGGAGAATAAAAATTAACCGAGAGGCTGAGTTTTTATTTGTCAACGGAAGGGGGAGCTGTTTAAATAGGAGGGAGGACGTCTCGACTGGACGCCCTTGGCCTTGAAAGGGCCCTTCCTCCTCCACCTGCCGCTGGCTGGGCTGCGTGTGCCCCTGCTCAGCCCCTGCCTGGAAAGCGCCCGGACCCCGGATCCGGGGCCGTCAACCCAAATACCGCTGGGACCAGGCGGGTGACCGAAAGGAGTCAGTGGCCCAGACGGCGGAGAAGACCCAGCTCTGCGAGCCTGGAGACTGCCGGGAACGTGCCCTTGAGGACGGACCGCCTAAGTTCTTAAGAGAAGCAGGAGATCTGGATTTTTGTGAACATTCTCCATTCTTCTTAAATACTGGCCACGGATTTGCAATTTTTAGAAATACTCCTTGGGCCCCCCCAAAATATTTCTGCAGCTGGCTTTGCAGGCCTCCATCTCCACTCTGGGTCAGGGGGGTTCAGAGCCCTCTGGGTGCCAAGTGTCACTGTCAGCAGAACCCCCACAGCTTTGGTGACCAGAATGGTTACAGGGTTCTGAAAACAGGAGCTGCTGGGCCCGGTCAGGGCTGGAGTGGGGGTTGCTTTCTCCCCCTTTCTCCTCCAGCCCTGAGCCGTTGAATGGGGGGGGTGATGGGAGGCACTGGAGACACCCCAGGAAGGCCCCCACTGGTGACTTTGGAGAGCCCAGCAGGGAGGACAGCGGCAGGTGCCGAGTATCCCCATCCCCTCTGCAGTTTCCTGCCCAAGGCCTGGGGGCTCATTTCCCTAACATTTGCATGGCAGTTGCCTGCAGGCCTCAGTCAAATGCAGGCAAATCCAAGCTCTGTGCTTCAAGGCTAACGGGGCTGTCCCTGGAGGGAACAGAGTTGCCCCAGGAGAGAGAAGGGGCTGGTGTGCTGAACTCAGTCGGCACCTGCTACGTGCAGACGCTGTGCTGGGGCCGCGTAGCCGGGACAGCTGAGGGGTGGTGACAGCCAGGAGCAAGAAGAGGCGGCGCCGACGGTGACATCAGCCCCGCCTGAACGTTTCAGGCAGGGTTGTACGAGAATGTTCTTCAAGTTTTCTTTCTAACAGCCCAACTAGAAACCATCCAAACGCCCGGCAGCAGGGGCGGCAGAACGCTGTGGTCTCGCAGGGAGCGGCTCCTGCGCAGAGGCGGGGCGGGCAGGTCTGCGTCCCGCGTGGAATAGAGGAAGCCGGGGCAGGAGAAGACACCCAGCCGGGCCAGGCGGGGAGGGGGCTGCTGGAAGGGGGCTGGGCTCCTGCACCAAGGCACGTATATTTTCATATTTTCCAAATCACTGATCACAGCAACGAGTTTTAACGCCTTTGAATTCTGATGTCTAATTCTGATATACTCCAAGAAACATGTTTTTTCATATTTGAAAATTGGGTCCTAAAATGAATTATCTCGGTTTATAACTATGACTTATTATGAAAATGAAGCATTTTGTATATAAATTCTTCAATTATGTTTGACCCCTCATCGATTTTTAGTCAAATAGAGCCAAAGCCATTTCAAGCCTAGGAACCAACAACATTAAACAATACAATTTTTATAACAAATTGCAAACCCTTGGAATGAACAAAAATCCTCTCCATTGAGATGACACCAAATATGGGTTGTCAAATCAGAGGTACAGGAATCTTACTGATAATCAAGCTTTACTGTTGTGAGGTACAGGGCTGCACTATTCCATTCTCAATAGTTTTTTTTAAAAGATTTATTTTATTTATTTAAACCCTCGTGCCCCCCCTCCCCCCACTGTTTGGGGTGGCTGTCTGCTCTCTCTGTCCATTTGCTGGGTGCTCCCTATGTCTGCTCGTCTTCTCTTTAGGAGGCACTGGAAACCAAACCCAGGACCTCCCATGTGGAAGAGAGGCATTCCATCCCCTGAGCCACCTCAGCTCCCTGGTTTGTTGTGACCCTCATTGTCTTTCATCTTTGTGTCTCTTTTGTTGTGTCAGCTCACCACACCTGCCCACCTCACCAGCTTGCCCTCTCCAGGAGGCACTGGAAACCAAACCCAGGACCTCCCCCGTGGTAGGTAGAAGCCCATTTGCATGAGCCACAGCCGCTTCCCTCAGTCTTTTCTTGACCCATTATGGTGCATTTAGCCCAGACATAGCATACGTATATGGGCACATCACGTCCATAAAATGAAGCTATTTTGATTATGATACACATTCTAAAAATTACATAGATTACATGACTCAGGGGTATAGTCCCATAAATTCATAGATTCCAGATTTGTTTACTGGAAGCAACTCTGGAGAGAATTGCTATAGCAAATTTAAATGCTACTAAAAATATTCCATAGATAAAGACTGTCCCACAGTAAGTACCATTAGTGTGTTTGCCAGACAGTCTGTCATTATCATGTTTTTTTTCCCCCACAATATCTACCAGTAATGGGAAAGAATGGATGGCAAGCTCGCTGCTGACCCTCTCCTCTCCCATGGTCTCATAGCCATGTGGGATCTTTCTGATGTTCTCTACTTTCCAGGAGTCTCTCTGCTTCCTCCTGTCTCTGTGCATTGGTGTGTGCTACTCTTTTAATTTGTAATAACCTTTCTACCTTCTTCACTTGCCTGGTTCTGCTTTGTTACTCCAGCATTAACTTATCTATCTTCTACTTCAGTAATTGATCCCAGACCGTAAGAACCCCACCTTGCTAGGATTCTTACACATTATTGTCAACTTATTGTTATAGTCTCGTAATATATTTTTTTACTTTTTTGGTAATAATCAACTTTATTTTTAGAGACGTTTTAGGTTTACAGAAAAATTACACCGAAAGTATAGGGAATTCCCATATATCCCACACACACACACACATCCGTACACATAGTTTCCCCTGTTATTATCTTGCATTAACGTGTACATTTGTTACACTCAGTGAACCAGTATTGAAGCCTTGCTACCAACCGAAGTCTAGAGTTTACATTATGGTTTGCACTTGGCGCTATACAGTTTTATAGGCTTTGACAAATGTATACTGTCATGTGTCCGTCACTGCAGTGTCATAGAGAACAATTTCACTGCCCCCAAAACGCCCTGTGCTCCACCTAGTCTCCCTCCCTTCGGAAGCCCTGGCAACCCACTATCTTTACATCAACGTCACAAGTTCTTCCGTTAACACGAGCTAGTAACCACAATAAAAACAAATCTGCTTTGGTCCATGGATATCTGTTCACACCTCAGTCTTGAGGGATTTGGCATGATGTCCACTCTGATTGCTTCGGGCTGAGAAGGGACTTAGATATTATATCTTCAGAGAATGAAATCTTTGGGTTGTTCATATGCTGGTCGAGTCCTGCATCCCAGCAGAGTTGCAGCCAACTCCTGCTCTCCTTCCTCAGGCCAGCGCTGGACAAGCAACGAAAGGAAGATGATGGAAAGTCCCATCCCCAAAACCAAGGAGTATCTACAACTGCAGGCAAAACAATTCCTTCCATCTGCCCCATTATACCCACATATATACTTTTTAAATCTATTTTTTAAAATAAGCTATTTTCTTGATACATATTACTAAAGCATAATCCATCCAAAGTGTACAATCAATAGTATTCAGTATAATCAGATAGTTGTGCATTCGTTACTTCCATCGTTTTTAGAAAACTTTCATTATTTATATAATAATAAACAAATAACTCATCACCTCTCAATCTCTCAATACTTCTTCTGTACTTAACTGCTATTCTGTTTCCATTTCTCTAGTTTATTTGTATTTATATTTTGTAAAAACAATCTTATGTGTGCAATATCATCCATATTCTTATTATACATGAGGTTTCATTGTTACACAGTCCCATGATACATTTTTTAGCTTTCCTTCTAGTAATATACATGTACTTAGATTTTCCCTTTCAACCAGTAATGCCCATATAATAGCTCTCCTAATTATAAACACTATGGTGCACTTTTTATTCACTTCCAAAATTTACAAATAACCTTTTTACCAATTCTGCATAGATTAACACTTCAGCTTTCCAGTCTCTACCATCCTTCTATTTTCTGGTGACCTGTATTCTAATTATTAACTCCATGTATACAATATATTTAGCTCATAATAGCACAATCATACAGTATTTGTCCTTTTGTGTCTGGCTTGCTTCACTCAACATAATGTCCTGCAGTTTCACCCATGTTGTCATATGCCTCATGACTTCATTTCTTCTTACTGCTGCATAACATTCCATTGTGTGTATACACCACAATTTGTTTATTCATTCCTCAGTTGATGGATACCTGGGTTGTTTCCATCTTTTGGCAACTGTGAGTAATGCCACTATGAACATTGGTGTGCAGATGTCTATGTCCTGCTCTCAGTTCCTCTGGATATGTACCTAGTAACGCAATTGCTGGGTCACATGGCCAGTCTAATCAACTTTCTTAGGAGCTGCCAAACAGTCCTCCACAGTGGCTGTACCATTCTGCATTCCCACCAACAGTGAATAAGCATTCCTATTTCTCCACATCCTCTCCAACACTTACAGTTTTCTGACTTTTTAAATAGCAGCTGGTCTAATAGGTGTGAAATATTACCTCATTGTAGTTTCGATTTGCATTTCCCTAATCGCTATGATGTTGAACATTTTTTCATTTGTTTTTTCACCATTTGTATTTCTTCTTTGGACAATTGTCTTTTCAAGTCTTTTGCTCATTTTTTTAATCAGGTATTTTGTCTTTGTATTGTTGGATTGTATGATCTCTTTATGTAATATGTATACTAAACCCTTATCAGATATGTGATTGCCAAATGTTTTCTCCCATTGAATCGACTGCCTGTTCACCATTCTGACAAAGATCTTCTAGGTGCAAAAGTGATTAACTTTGAGGAGGTCCCATCTATCTGTTTTTAATTTTGCTGCTAGTGCTTTGGATGTAAGGTTTAAGAAACTACCACCTACCACAAGATCTTGGAGATATTTTCCTCTATTTTCTTCTAGAACTTTTATGGTTGTCCTTTTTATGTTTAGGTCCTTGATCCACCTTGAGTTAATTTTTGTATAAGATGTGAGATAGGGTCTTCTTTCCTTCTTTTGGATATGGCTATCCAGTTCTCCCAACACCATAGACTGTTCTGGCCCTGCTGGGAGAGCTTGACAGCCTTGTCAAAAACCACTTGACTGTAGATGTGGGGGTCCATTTCTGAGCTCTCAATTCTGTTCCATTGGTCTGTCTGTCTGTCTTTATGCCAATATCATGCTGTTTTTTACCACTGTAGCTAAGTAATATGCTTCAAAGTAAGAAAGTGAGAGGCCTTCAACATCGTTCTTTTTTCTTAAGATATTTTTTACTCTATTTTAAGGCATTTTGACAGTTGTCTTTTTCATTTCTGAAAAAAAAATGGCTGTTGGGATTTTTATTGGGATTGCATGGAAACTGCAAATCAGTTCGGGTAGAATTGACATCTTAAAGATGTCTTCCAATCCATGAAACAGAATGCCCTTCCATTAATTAAAGTTTTCTTTGGTTTCTTTTAGCAATGTTTTGTAGTTTTCTGAATAAAGGTCCTTTATGTCCTTTGTTAAGTTGATTTCTAAATATTTATTCTTTTAGTCATTATTTTGAATGGAATTTTTTTCTGATTTCCTCCTCAGACTGCATGTCAGTAGTATATAGAAATGCTATTGATTTTTGCAAATTAATCTTGTATCCTGCCACTTTGCTGAACTCATTCATTATTTCTAGTAACTTTGTTGTGGATTCCTCAGGATTTCCTAGATATAGGATCATATCATCAGCTACTAGTGCAAATTTTAATTCTTCCTTTCCTATTTGAGTGCCTTTGATTTCTAGTCTTTATCTAGCCTAATTGCTCTAGCTAGAACTTATACCACAATATTGAGTAACAGTGGTGACAGTGGATATCCGTATCTTGTTTCTGATCTCAGCAGGAAAGCTTTCAGTCTTTCACCTTTGAGTACAATGCTAACTGTGGGTTTTTCATATGTGTACTTGACACCATGTTGAGAAAGCTTCCTTTTATTCCTATATTTTGGAGTGCTTATATCAAAAAAAGGTGTTGTATTTTCTCAAGCCTCTTTCTGCATCAATCAAGAGGATCATGTGATTTTTCTTCTTCAGTTTATCGATACGGTTCATTACACTAATTGATTTTCTTGTGTTGAACCACCCTTGCACATCCGGGATAAAACCCACTTGATCGTGGTATATAATTCTTTTCATGTACTTTTGGATATGGTTTGCATGTATTTTGTTGAGGATTTTTGCACCTATATTCATTAGGGATATTGGTCTGTAATTTTCTTTTTTCGTAGTATCTTTATCTGTTTTTGGTGTTAGGGTGAGGTGGACTTCATAGAATGAGTTTGGTACCATCCTTTCCTGTTCAATTTTTTGGAAAAGCTATAACAAGATTGGTGTTAGCTTGTCTTTGAATGTTGGATGATGGAGTTCACCTCTGAAGCCATCTGGTCCTGGGCTTTTCATCTTTGGGAGGTTTTTGATGACTGTTTTAATCTCTTCACTTGTGATTGGTTTGTCTTCTATTTCTTCTAGCATCATTATAAGTGTTAGTGTGTTTATAGGAATTTGTCCATCTCATCTACCTTGTCTAGTTTTTTGGTCACAGTTGTTCATAGTATTCTCTCATGAGCTCTCTTATTTCTGTGGGGTCAGTGGTAATGTCTCCATTCTCATTGCAGATTTCATTTATTTGCATCTTCTTTCTTTTTTTCTTTGTCAGTCTAGCTAAAGCTTTGTCAATTGTGTTAATCTTCTCAAATCAACTTTTGGTTTTGTTGATTCTATTTTTTCCTGTTCTCAGTTTCATCTATGTGTGCTCTGATCTTTATTATTTCTTTCCTTTGGCTTGGTTTGGGATTAGTTTACTGTTCTTTTTCTCAAGCCTCCAGGTGTGCAGTTAGATCTCCTATTTTAGTTCTTTCTTCTTTTTTAATGTAGGCATTGATCAATATGAATGTCCCTCTCAGAACTGCCTTTGCAGTGTCCCATAGGTTTTGTTATGTTTTGTTCTCATTTTCATTTGTCTCAAGATATTTGCTGAATTCTCTTGCAATTACTTCTTTGGCCCACTGATTATTTAAGAGTGAGTTGTTTAATCTTCTTATATTTATACATTTTCCCTTTTTCTATCTATTATCAATTTCCAGCTTCATTCTGTTATGATCAAAGTGCTTTGTATCCTCTCAATCTTCTTAAATTTATTGAGACTTGTCTTGTGACCCAACATACCTATCCTGGGGAAGGATCCAGGAACAGCTGAAAAGAATGTACATCCTGCTGCTTTTGGGGTGCAATACTCTATAGACATCTGTGGGTCTAGTTCATTTATCATATAATTCAAGTTCTCTGTTTCTTTATTTAATCTCTGTCCAGATGTTCTAACCAATACTGAGAGTGGTGTATTGAAGTCTCCAGCTATTATTATAGAGACATCTATTTTTCCATTCAGCTTTGCCAGTGTGTACCTCATATATCTTGGGGGACTAGGGTTGGGTGTATCAATATTTAGTATAGTTGTTTCTTCTTGGTGAATTGCCCTTTTCATTAATGTATAATGACCTCCTTCATCCCTTATAATAGGTGTTTTTTTAATCTATTTTTGCAATATTAGTATCACTACTCCAGCTTTTCTTTGTTTACTCTTTGCATAGAATATCATTTTTCCAATCTTTCACTTTAAGCTGGTTGTGTCCTTACATCTGAGGTGAGTTCTTGTAGATAGCATATAGATGGCTCATGTCTTTTTTACCCATTCTGTCAGTCTGTCTCTTTTGATTGGGGAGTTCAAGCCATTAACATCCCACGTTATTACTGTAAAGGCATCACTTCCCATTTTGCCCTTAGACTTTCTGTTATCATATCATACTACTTTCTGTCTTTTTACCCTTAAATTTACTCTTCCTAATAATCTTCATTTCTACACTCTTCTCCAAGTCTCTCACCCTCGTTTCTTGCTTTCAGGCTGCAGCACTCCCTTTAGTATTTCTTGTAATTCCGGTCTTTTGGGAGCATGTTCTATCAGTTTTTGCTTGTCTGTGAAGACTTTGAATGTACTATCACTTTTGAAGGACACTTTTGCCAGATACAGATATCTTGGCTGGCATTTTTTCTCTCAGTACCTTAAACACATCATACCACTTTCTTCTCTCTTCCGTGGTTTCTGATGAGAGGTCGGCACTTAATCTTATCGAGTTTCCCTTGTATATGATGCTTTGCTTTTCTCTTTCTGCTTTCAGAATCCTCTCTTTATCTCTGATATTTGTCGTTCTGCATAGTAGGTGTCTAGGGGTAGGTCTATTCAGGTTTCTTCTGCTTGGGGTGCATTGTCCTTCTTGGATATTGAAATGTATGTCCTTCATAAGGGTAGGGTTGGGACACGTTTCCTTTCCTGATCTGGGTGCTGGTTAAGTGGGTGTGTTCACTTCATAAAACTTTGCTGATCCAGTCACTTACTGCTTTTGTTTCCTGGCTGCTGAAACAAATGCCACACGGGGGTGGCTTAAACTACAGGCATTTATTGCCTCATGGTTTCAGAGGCTGGAAGGCTGGCCTGCTCCTGGGGCCTGTGTCCCCTGACTGGCCGGCAGTGTCGGGGTTCCCAGGCGTTTCCATCACATGGCGATGCACAGAGCAGCCTCTTCTTCTTCATCTGGGTTCCACCGACTTCCAGCTGCTCCCATGGCCGCTCCTGCTGGGTCCAGTTTCCTTTGCTTATAAGGACTTCACCACATGGGGCCAGGCCACCGTCATTCAGTGTGAGCGCGGCTCAACCACTAAGGTCCTCAAAGGTCCTGTTTACGACGGGGCTCACACCACAGCACCAGGAAGTGGACCCGAAGGTGCCTTTTGCGGGGCGCGTGGCTCAATCCCCAACATTGGGATTTGTGTGCTTTCCTGGAAGTATGTTTCACACTTCAATAAAAGTTTACATAAATGATAAAGCAGGGGAAGGGAAAAGAGGGAGGGGGGATGGTCCGGGCAGCAGTGCTGCAGATACCGTGGAGGATGCCCAGTTACATGTGAGCATCAGACAGACGGTGCATTATTTTTAGTATCAGTGTGTCTGATACCTTTGCCCCCCCACCAGGTGTGTGGGCTGGGAGCTGCCCCCGGGAATGTGGGCTCTGGTCCATCCTAGCCGGAACCTTCCAGGGTTGAGGTTTGCCGACAGCATGTGTGATGCCCTGTCAAGGGGCATATCCCACGGGGAGCAGCAGATGGGTGGTGGGCGGGGACTGTGAACCCCAAGGCAGCCTGGAAAGCCTGGGCTTTCTGCCAAGGAGCGGGAGGCACCATCAAGGTGCACGCTGTGACGTCTGTGTGCAGACGGGAACGACCTGGGGGTGTCACCGGAGCCTCACGGACCATCGGCCTCTCCGGTGGGCTTCACAAGTATTCAGAACCTCTGACATTAGCAGCAGCAGCATTTACAGAAGACCCACGGTGTGCCCGCACCTGCCTACGCGATCCGGCACGTAACACAGAGGACGTGCTTACTAAAAAGTGGTTTGACTGAGTGATCTGTTGAGGCGGGTTATTTTGTCCCCGCCTCTTGCTATTTGGGTGATGGCTTTGAAGAAGCCCCACTCCCTTCCCCGCCTCGAGCCTCTTTTTTCTTGTCTGCAGAACGTGGCTGCTGCAGGATCTCTTAACCTTGGTACAAGTGGCGTTTGGGCTGGGCATGGGGGGACTGTCCTATCTTGTCAGATGTTGAGCTGCATCCCTGGGCTCTGCCCAATAGATGTTCCCAGGCTGTCAAATGTCCCCTAGGGGGCAAAATCTGTCCCCATTGCACTGTTACAAGGATTGAATTACATTATGGCTGCCAAGTACTTAGCACGATGCTCAGTGCTGGGTGATCATTGCCAGATTGAACAGCCCCAAAGAGCCCGGTCCTAGGACTTGAACACAGGTTCTGGGGGGCTTTTTTTTTAAGGATGTATTTCTTTCTCTCCCTTTCCCGCCCCCCACCCCCACCCCCTTCTGCTCTCTGCGTCGATTTGCTATGTGCTCTTCTGTGTCTGCTTGCATTGTCAGGCGGCTCCGGGAATCTGTGTCTCTTTTTGGTGCATCATCTTGCTGCATCAGCTCTCCTTGTGTGCGGTGCCACTCCTGGGCAGGCTGCACTTTTCACACGGGGCGGCTCTCCTTGCGGGGTGTACTCCTTGCGCGTGGAACACCCCTACACAGGGGGCACCTCTGCATGGCACGGCACTCCTTGCACGCGGCAGCACTGTGCATGGGCCATCTCACCACAAGGGCCAGGAGGCCCTGGGCTTGAACCCTGGACCTCCCCTGTGGTAGGCGGATGCCCTAGCAGTTGGTGCCCTGGTGCCGGCCCGCCACCATGCTCTGAGCCCCCAGGGCTGCTCTACTCTGGTTGCCTCCTGCCCTGGAGGCGCCTCAGATCTGGAGGGAAGATGGAAAGGGCACACGAGAAGGCGCTTCCCATGCTGGTTTGTTTGTTTTTACCTCTCCTGGACTTGAAAATGTTCCTAATAACAATTTGGGTCAGGGAGCAGCCTGCACATCGTGCCTTCTATTTGAAAGATCAAATTGGCAAATTAGGGGCTGGCACCTGTTTTTGTAAATAATGCTCTATTGGAAACAGGAAGAGAATCGGGGCGAGGCGAGTGGAACAGGTTTGTGCAGGGGCAGAGGCAGATCCCACCTGTATTTAACTTTGGTGTTTTGTACCTCATGGATTTGGGGGGCATTGATTTAGATTTTTTAAATTATTGCATTTAGAAGTGTTTATCTTGATGACTGAGGTTTTTGTGCCTGAAGGACATGCCTCACTCGCCTCACCCTAGCCCGGCCCTGCTGGAGAAGGGCTCTGGAGAGACCGTGTGGCCACGTGGAACAAGCACGGGCTCTAGAAAGAGACTGCCCCCAGTAAAAGCCAGGCAGGGTCACCGTGCAAATTAAACCAGCGCGTATATGCAGAGGCTTGGGGGACAGCAACATCGTGTTGTCACCTGGAAAGCAAAGGCCAGTTAGCGCAATGGCACGGAGGCCCAGAGGATGCAGGGAAGCCTGCCAGGGGATGAGCTGGGCCATGGACTGTGGCCCTTGGAATAGGTCTTGAGGATGTGAGGAGACAGGATGGGCTGGGAAAATCCTGGCGAAGGAGGAAGGAACGAGCCAGGCAGCGGGAGCTCGTTCGGAAGCCCTGGCTGTGAAGCTTCAGTGCGTTTGCAACTGAGCGGCCAAGGTCCCTCCTCGCTGTGGCCAGAATGTGCTGTTGGACACAGGCCAGGAGGGGACGTCCCAGCTGGCGTGGGGAGCAGGAATGGGACCTGGGCCCGGGAGAGCCTGACCTGGGGGCGGCCCCGGGGACAAAAAGCCAAACGCAAAATATGGAGCCGAGGGTTTGGGGCAGCGGGCTCAGAGGGAGTTGGGGTGACGAGCCGCCCAGCGGTGCCCGACCTCGGAAACTTCAGCTCCGGGGAACAGGTTTCCAGAAGCAAAGGGCCGCACAGGCAGGCTCTGGTGGGCAGCAGGCTCAAGGCAGGCTGTGCCAGTCACTTTCTGGACTAGAAAGCAGCGGTTTCCTCCAGGAGGGCAGGGCCTGGCCCGAGCCAATTGTCCCATGCCACCCTGACATTCTCTGCCAGGCTGCAAGCGCCTGGGGCTGGCACACGCTGCTCTCGGGCTGCCTTCCCTTTGCGTCCAGAGCCGTGGACCTGCCCGGCACCAGAGGCAGTCAGGTGGTGTTCTGCCAACTGCCAGTGCTGTCACCCTTAATCTGCCCGACAACCCCGTGACACTGGTGCGGTCGTTTTCCCCTTTGGAGCAGAACAAGGCTCCGAGCGGTGGTGTGAGGGACTGCACACAGGCGCACGGTGGGGGGGCGCACGCCCAGCTCTGCCCCACCCAGGACAGCGCCCTCGGCACAGCTCTTCCCCCTGGCATGTCTCCTTGCACACTCATGTTAGCTGAACTCCCGCTGAAGATGCTCAACATTCCTCCACGCTTTCCAGATGCTTCTGCCTGCGAGACCCGGAGGCCATCCTTAGGGGTTCTCGGCATCTGGAATCACTTCCTGAAGGACGACACCTGCCAGTCTGTTCATCTGTCTGTTCTTGAACCCGATGTCTTTCCAAAGAGTGCGTGGGGAGGCACAGCTTCCAGGAAGCTGGGCCGAAGTGTGGGGTTCGGCGTTTGTGGGGAGGTCTGATTTCAGCAAGGAAATTGGTCAAGTCAGATTGCAGGATGTCAGAAAAGGTTCCGCAAAAAACAGCAAGGGTGGTGAAGCGAGGACGTTACACCCTCCGGGGGTGTGGGGCTAGGAGGGCATGGCCGGGGCAGGGTGGCATCTGCAAGGTGCTCACTGCCGGGCCCTCGATGGCAGCGGGAATCCGTGCCCAGGCAGACGCGCTGCGTCCAGGCGGCGATGGAGGTGGTTGAGCGACTCAGTGGACTGTAACAACGGCAGCCCTTTGTGGCCCCCGTGGCAGCTCCCTGTGGCTGCTTCAACACAGCACCGAAATGCATTCTCCCCGGTTCTGGAGCCCGGTGCCCCGAGCCAGGGGCTCGGCAGGGCCGTGCCCCCAGAAGCTCCCGGGATGCGCCCCCTTCCTTGCGCCTTCCCCTGGGGCTCCTGGGCCCTGGGCTTGCGGAAGCGGCACGCCTGCCTCTGCCTCCATCGCCACTTGGCCTTCTGGATGCGTTTTCTCCGCTTCTCTTATCGGGACACTTGTCATTGGGTTTAGCGTCCACCATAATCCCTGGTCCTTAACTTAGTTACACCCGCAAAGACCCTTCTTCCAAAACGGGTGGGTCGCAGGCTCCAGGCAGACTTACCTTTGGGGGGAGGGGAGCCTACGTACACCCATCCCCCCACGTGGCAGACCCCGACCAGGCAAGCAAGGGCTCTCCGAGCACAATCTCATCTGCACCGGACACTCTGAGCCGTTCTGGAGATGAACCAAGCTGGCACTGGCCCAGGAAAGTGAAGCAGCTGCAGTCATTCCGTGGGCTTCCGTGGGCTTCTGTGGGCTTCCGTGGCAAGTAAAAGGAAGGGCAGGATGGAGTCTGCACACGGCATACCCACCACCGCGTGGAGAGGCTTTCCACGGGCAGAGGGCTGCATACATGCACCGCATTCGTTCATCCACTCGTGTTACAGCTGGGGAAACTGAGGCTTGGGTGGGGCGTGGGTGTCCTGTCCAGGGTCGCCCAGCCTGTTGCAGACCCGGGATCAGAAGAGGGGCTCTGTCTTCCCGGGCCGGGCACTCGCTGCCAACCCAGCCCCACCACCCCTGTTCCATCTGCTCCGGCCTCCTCTCGGAATACATCCACAAACACGTCACCCAACATCGGATCAGGGCTCCCAAAAGGAACCCCAGGCCTGCAGCCCTTTCCTCACACGTGCTGGGCCGAAGCTGTACAGAGTCTCATCAGGACAGATCCAACCGGCTCCTCAGAGCGGGGCCAATGCAGGCGCCCCACAAAGGAGGCCTTGCTCGTCCTCTCCGTGAACGGTGAACGTGTTTACCTTCCAGACCACATTACGGTGGGACGAATGATACTTCTTAACCCTTCGCCGGCCTTCCAGAGCTAAGTGGGACACAGAGTGCTTTAAAATGCCTTCTGATGTGTCCATATCCTCTCCCAAACCAAACTGACCTGTTACATGAGCTGGGGCCACCGGAGGTGGGACAGAGGAAAACACAATTTTTTTTTAAGATTTATTATTTATTTATTTATTTATTTCTCCCACACACACACACCCCAGTTGTCTGTTCTCTTTGTCTGTTTGCTGTGTGTTCTTTGTCCGCTTCTGTTGTTGTCAGCAGCACAGGAATCTGTGTTTCTTTCTGTTGCGTCATCTTGTTGTGTCAGCTCTCCATGTGTGCGGCACCATTCCTGGGCAGGCTGCACTTTCTTTCGCGCTGGGCGGCTCTCCTTATGGGGCGCACTCCTTGCGCATGGGGCTCCCCTATGCGGGGACACCCCTGCGTGGCACGGCACTCCTTGCGCGCATCAGCACTGCACATGGGCCAGCTCCACACGGGTCGAGGAGGCCCGGGGTTTGAACCGTGGACCTCGCATGTGGTAGATGGACGCCCTAACCACTGGGCCAAGTCCGCCACCCGAAAACACAATTTTTGTTCTGGTAGAAATGTTGGCATCTCTACCTCCAGGATTAAAATACTGCCCAATCCAGCTTCAGACTAAGTGAAAAGCAAAGGCTACTTTCATTCATTCATTCATTCGATAGATGTTTCTTAAGCCCTTCCTACAGGCCTGGCACTCTGTTAGCCCTGGGGGCCTCATGGACCCACCATCTGGAGGGGACGTGGACGTGAATCCAACGACGGTGCAGATGACCATGTGACTCCCCCCTGCTACAAAGGAGAGAGATGCAGGTGCGGCAGGCAGACCCGATGAACCTGCTGCTTCCCAGAGGAAAGAACGCTTGAAGGAGCCCTTGAAGACAAGTAGGACTTGCAGGAGATGGGGAAAGCAGGGCTGGGAAGGGGGCGCCTTCCAGGCCTTGGGACCAGCCTGTGCAAAGGGCCCTTTGGGTTGGGAGGACACAGCGGGTGGGCGGGGCTTAGGTCAGCCTAGCCTGAGTAGGGGGGCCACAGGCGGGTGGGGCCCCGGAGGTGGCGGGGCGAGGTCGTGCAGGGCCTGGGGGGGGGGGTGGGCAGTGGGGAGGAGCTTGGTTTCCATTCTGAAATCAATTGGAAGCCTTTGGAGCATTTCTTTGATAATAATAATAAAGCTTTTTGTTTTTGAGATAATGGTAAATCTTTGCGTGAAGTTGTAAGAAACAATGCAGGGGAGGGCTCCCCTGCACCTTTACCCAGCCTGGCTCTTACACAAACTCACAGCAGGAGTCTGACATTGACACAATCCGTCAGCTTATTCAGAGCTCTCCAGTGTACTTGTGTGTGTGTGCTTGTGTGTGTGCAGCTGCGCGTGTGGATTTTGTTCTCTGCAGTTTTATCCACGTGCAGCTTCCTGTGTCCACCCCTGCAGCCCCTTGGAGCATTTCGGCCCCTGCGTGTGAGTGGGTTGATTTCCAATGGGAAGGTGTATTAATCAGCCAAAGGGGCACTGATGCCAAATACCAGAAATGGGTTGGTTTTTATAAAGGGTGTTTATCTGGGGTAGGAGCCTACAGATACCAGCCATAAGCATAAGTTACTTGCCTCCCCAAAGTCTATTTTCACGTGTAGGAGCAAGATGGCGGGCGACGTCTGTGAGGGCTCAGGCTTCCTGGGCTCCTCCCTTCCCGGGGCTCCAGCTTAAGGCTTCAGCATCAACTCCAGCATCAAAACTCCAACATCAAAAACCCTCAACTCTGTCCTTCTAAGCCTTTTATCTTCTAAGCCCTTTGGTGGGTGGGGACTCAATGCCCTACAGGCACAAGAGGCTTACATAATTACTTAATCAAGTAACCCTAGGAATCTAATCTATTAGATTCGTTTACAAACGTAATCCAAGATTTCTTTTTGGAATTCATCAATAATCGCAGCCTGCTACAGCGCCTCTTGCCTGGTGGGGGGGCTCGGTGGTCCTCCAGGAGATGGAGGTGACCGGGACGGGACTAAGGGGCCCCAAGGGGAGAGTCAGGGGCTGCGGGAAGCTTAGGGGGAACAGCCCAGAGGCCTCAGGACGGTCCGACGGGGGCGAGAGGATCCTGGCTGGTGGCCGGGACGCTCTGGGCCAGGCTGGGAAGGGCGGGGGAGGGTGGCCACCTCGTGGGGCAGCCCAGCGGGGGCTCTGGCGGCTGCAGACGCTGTGGGAGGGCTCCCTCGCCATCCTGGCCTCTGGTCTGGGGCGTGTCTGCCCCCCATGTGCGACAGGGGCGACGGAGGCTCCCCGTGAGCAGCCCCTCCCCAGCTCACAGGCCCACTCCTGTCGGAAACGTGAGCCCAGGAACTGCGCCGCCCGAAGGCTGAGGTGCGGCGGCCTCGCCTGTTGAAGTCGCCGCTTTAATTTAATTCCCAATCAACGGTCACTGGGAAAAGGAGTAGATGGACACCTCGAGAGAGGAAGGACATGCCAGACAGAGCTCAGGGCCCCTCCTCCTGACCCCAGCCCCGCCCCCTCCCCAGAGGAAACCGCTGGGATCCCTTTGCCGTGGACACTTCCATGGCCCAGACGCGCACACGCACCCCTGCACACCTTTGGTTGACACACTGCACACACGCAGGTCGATACACCTCCGAGATCTCTATACCCCATGGAAAATAGACAGGAGTGAAGCAGGCTAGTAAGATAGGGAATTAATAGATGGATCTAGGGAAACGGACTTGGCACAGTGGTTAGGGCGTCCGTCTACCACATGGGAGGTCCACAGTTCAAACCCCGGGCCTCCTTGACCCGTGTGGAGCTGGCCCATGCGCAGTGCTGATGCGCACAAGGAGTTCCGTGCCACGCAGGGGTGTCCCCCGCGTAGGGGAGCCCCACGCGCAAGGAGTGCGCCTGTGAGGAGAGCCACCCAGCGCGAAAGAAAGTGCAGCCTGCCCAGGAATGGCGCCACCCACACTTCCCGTGCCGCTGACGACAACAGAAGCGGACAAAGAAACAAGACGCAGCAAATAGACACAGAGAACAGACAAACGGGGGGGGGGGGGGGAATTAAATAAATAAATAAATCTTAAAAAAAAAAATAGATAGATCTGGAACCTGGCAGAGAGTCCTCGTGGACATCAGTAACCCACGATGCCGCTGGAGGACCCCCACCCCCGGGATTCTGCTATCCAGAGCAAAGGCTTCTTCCTGGGAACAAGGAAAAGCCCTGGATGCTCTCTAGGAACTTTATATCGGGTCCTCACTAGGGGACTGATGGGTGGGTGATCAATCCAAACAGCAAACAGCTGGAACCCCTCCCCTGCTGTTAGCAGAGGCTCTCTCGCCCTGCTCCTTTGCCTGCGCACCAGTCCTGCCCTCTGGGTGCCGCCATCGCCATTTTTCCTCTGCCAGGTGGCCACGCAAGTCACCCTGAGGACTTATCATCTATAATGGGGATTTGTAGCTTGTGAATTAGCCCTCTCCATTCCTTTTCATCCCCTTCCTCACTACCTGGGAGCCCTGCTCTGTTATTTTCTGCCATCCCTCTTCCCTCCCTACCTGACTGGCCTAACTCACCCGGCCTGCTCTTGAAATTCATTTCTGCAGCATAGCCA
This sequence comes from Dasypus novemcinctus, assembly GCF_030445035.2. Taxonomy (NCBI): domain Eukaryota; kingdom Metazoa; phylum Chordata; class Mammalia; order Cingulata; family Dasypodidae; genus Dasypus; species Dasypus novemcinctus. The sequence goes on along the minus strand of NC_080696.1, from coordinate 61,040,190 downwards.
AGAACCTAGATAGAATCCGGTAAAAGTAGGGTTGATTTTTCCAGCGTTGTTTAATAAAAGTCAAAACACATATGATGGGACGAGAGGACGAGCCACCTCTGTCATATTCTTTCCAAAAGCCCTGGTCTGGCCGTGAGAAAACGGTCAGAGCAGATGGGGAAGGTGCCTCAGAACAGGCGCGATGCTGCCCAGGCTCACTTAAGTGCCACACGGCGAGAAAGCAGGGACCTGGGCCGAGGAGCGGGGCACAGGTGTGCGGGGGCTGGAGACGGAGGCCATTGCTTAATAGACACAGAGTTTCTGCTTGGGGCCATGAAAAGTTTTGCTAATGGATGGGGGCGTTGGGCGCACAGGACTGTGAATGCAATTAATTGCTATCACTGAACTGTGGACTTTATGCTGGTGAAAGGGGAAATTTTGTTGTATCCATGTTACTGCAGTAAAAATAATCATGCCCGCTGGAAGCTGGGAACGCATCTTGGAAAAGGTCTTTGCAGATGTGACTAGTTCAGAGGGGGTCACTCGGGGTGGGGGTGGGGCTAGACGATAACCGAGGAGGACAGAGCCATGGACCCAGAGAAGGTGGTCCGGGGAGGTGGAGGCGGAGCCGGGAGCCCCCAGGAGCGCCGGGCGGCTGCCCCCAGCGGCTGGGCAGGAGGCCGGGCAGGTGCCCCCAGGGGCTGCACAGGAGGCCGGGCAGGTGCCCCCAGCAGCTGGGCAGGAGGCCGGGCAGGTGCCCCCAGGTGCTGCGCAGGAGGCCGGACAGGTGCCCCCAGCGGCTGGGCAGGAGGCCGGACAGGTGCCCCCAGGTGCTGCGCAGGAGGCCGGGCAGGTGCCCCCAGGGGCTGGGCAGGAGGCCGGGCAGGTGCCCCCAGCCTCCTGGGTGTCAGCCTCCAGAGGGGGAGCACCCGGGACCAGGGCCACAGCCGAAGCAGCCCTGGACATCCCCCCGCAGACTCCTCTCCCGTCTGCCTGTCTCTGTAACCGGCATCCCCATCCCCCAGGGGCCCCAGATCTTGGCCTCCCTCGACCCCCCGCGGCCCTCTCACCCTCCACCCAAACCGTCCTGCCAAGCCCGCGGCTCCGGGTCGGAGTCAGCCCGGAAAGCAGTCCCCCCTTGCCACCTCCACGGCTGCGCCCCGGGCCGAGCCCCCGGATTCCCGCAGGGCCCCCTGGCTGGCCGCCCCCGGTTCACCCGCACACACCCCGAGCAGCCACTTCCCGTCATCCCCCGTCTCACTCCGAGTTAAATCCAAAGTCCTCACGGTGCTCCACGGGCCCTGCCTGGTCAGACCCCCACACCCGCCTCCCTGAACTCACCCCCACCACGCCCCTCCCTCACTCCGTTCCAGCCACGCTGACCACCTGGCTGCTACCCCTGCCTCAGGGCCTTTGCACTGGCCATTACTGGCACATCCTTCCCCCCAGATCTCTGCCTGGCTCACTTCCTCTCCAGGTCAGTCCTCTGCCCAAATACTACCTCCGCAGAAGCCTTCCCTGACTCCCCGCCTAGGGCAGGCGCTGTGCCCCACTCCAGCCCCTCACGGGCTCTCGTTGTCCCTAGAACCCTTATCCCCAGCTAACAGCATATTCGCCCTGTGTTTGCTGATCTGTCCCCAGCCTCTCCTTTGGAACTGGGACTCCAGGCGCCGAGGCCAGGCCTGTCGGGCGCTGCTCTGCCGCCTGCACAGGCTGCACCTGGCTCACGGGAAGCCCTCAGCACACGCTGATGGAACGAACAGAGGAACAAGTGCTCAAATGAATGAATGAATGAATAAGGAAGTAAAGGAAGAGCCGCCCAACTTTAATTGCTCACGAGTGTTGCCAACTTGCAGCTCTTGCGGGGAGCAGATAAGAATGTGGTTTCCAAAGTTCCGCTTCCTCTTAGCAGCTGAAACACTCCTCGTGACCTCTGTGGCCGGGGCCCAAGGCACGTGCGAAAACAAGATTCAACCAGACTTTCTGCCAAGAGGTGCCAGGAGCCAGGGCCAGGGAGGTCGGGCTGCGCCCCAATGCTCGCCGCCCCGACAGGCTGTGCTCTCGGCGCTTTGGCCTCTGTGTCCGCAGAAGGGGTACAGTTAGAGTTGACCCGCCCCTTCCCAGGGCTGTGGGGGGCTGGACGGACGGGAACAGGCAGAGGAGGGGCTGGCCCAGGAAGCGCAGGTATTTTGTTGACTTGAACTTGCTGATGGAGGTGCATCTTCTTCAAACGCCGCCCCCTTCTTGGAACCCGGCAGACACGGCCCAGCGTTCCACAGCTGCGGCTAGAGGGCTGGCGGGCCACGTGTGCAATGCCTTCGGGGGTGCCCTTGTCCCTCCACCTTTCCTGCCCTGAGCAGGGACAAGTGACCAACCCCCAGCAGCTTTGCTGAGGAAGAAACAGAGAGAAATTGCACACTTTAGCCCCAGGCCTGGAGGCAAAAGCTGCACAACCCTGCGGTGGGCGGGGGGCCGAGGGCAGGTGCCAGGGGGAGAGGGGTGCCCGCTCTGGGGGTCCTGGGACGGACTGTGCCTCTGGGGGGGAGCTGCAAGGGAAACACCTGCGAGGCCCCGTCTCCCAGCTCGGCTGAGTGCCTGGCGCACTAGGAGGGAGCCCCTGAAGTGCCAGCAAACCGACCACTGCCAAAGAAAGCACAGGCTCTGGCCACCCCCGGGGGGCACGGTGGCAGTTCCTTGGGGGGCCGCGCTCCCCCTCCCTGGCTCCCCCCCAGCCCTCCCCGTGCTCTTTCTGGAGACATTGCCGCCCCCTCAAGCAGGGGAGGGGAAGAGGACCCCCCACACTAGCAGCCCCAAGTGCACGTCCTGTGCTCAGGGCTGGGGTCCCACGGTGGAGCTGGTGGCCTTGGGAGGGAAACGGACAGAAAACACCCGGCAGGTGAGCGTACAGGGACGCGCTCCATAAGGGCCTGTGGGGGGGGGGGGGAAGAGCAAGAAGGCAAGCGGGGAGGGCAGGGAGCCCCCCGTGAAGTCCGGGGAGCAGGGGCCCCTCGCCTCTTAGGGCAAAGGGGACGGAGGCTGCCGCTTAACGGAGCCCGAGACGGGGAGGTCGTCGTGGGGTCTCCGGCTGGGTCCGGTGCAATCACGAGCATCCTTCAAAGTGGGAGAGCGCGCAGGCGCGGTGGCGGCGGGAGGGGCTCTCGGCCCACGTGGCTGCCTTGGAAGTCGGCGGGGGCTGCAAGCCCCGGAAGCTGCCTGAGCCGGAAGCAGGTGCTCCCCAGGGTGTCCAGGAAGAGGACACCTGACGGGGGCTTTGAGAGCCCCCCAGTCCCCAATACCGTGTGCATCTCCCGTGGGTTTAGGGTCCCAGAAGCAGAAACCACCAGGTAAACCCCACTTTGAGGAGACCACAGGGGCTCCAGCTGCAGTGCCTGCCCGATGGCAGAGGCCCCCTTCCCACCCCATCAGTGAAAGGGCCTCTGGTCTGCAAACCCCAAGAGGGGCCGTTAAGAGATGCCATTTCTGGGAGGGGTGGGGGGTTCGGGTCACAGCAGGCTGGCTCTGCTGGGTGTCCGTGGGCACTGGGTGCTCTGCCTCTCTCCCACCGCTTTACCCGGCAACACTTAGCCTCGGGGCTGACATCAAGCTCTACTCGGGAGCCTTCCCCGATGGCCCCACGTGTAGACTGGACATCCCTGCTGTGCACCCGCCGTGCCCTGGGTGTCCCCCGTTAAAGCACATACCATTCTGTTTCCACTGGTTCTTGTCTTGTCTGAAACAGCCCTGGGTGCTGGCGCCCGGGGGCAGGGACTGCCTGTCTTTCCTCCACTGCTTTATTCCCAGAATCTAATAAGGTATCTCGGAAGGAGCTTGGTGTTGAGTGAAGGCATGAAGCGCCCTGCACTGCCTGGGGGACAGACAGAGAGCAGGCAGTGAGTCCTGACGTCTGGACCCTTTTGTTTCCTGGAAGAACTATTTCCCCAAAGGCTCCTCGCCCTGGTGGGCTTTTTGCAACTACAGGTTCTCATTTTAGTTTCCCCAGGGAGCAGCTGACCACTGGGCCTGTTTCCTAGAAATGGTGGGAGAGGGCGTGGGAGCCGTCCCCCCTCAGGGGATCATGAAAGCTCGGGTGGGTGAGCGCTTCCTCCGCACAGGGCCCTGGGCGAGCAACTTCACATCCATTGCCTTAATTAGTCTTTGCAAC